>NC_136490.1:34906143-35291143 GCF_053919585.1 Euprymna scolopes | reverse complement strand
TTTCATTTATGTGTTATGCAGTCAGATCAAACATCGGGTCAACTTTTCCATGAATAATGTTTTGATAATCTAAGGTGAAGAGGTATATTACATAATGTTTTGATAATCTAAGGTGAAGAGGTATATTACATAATGGTTGCATGAGCTGATAAAAAATTCGAACAAATTTTGGAATATGTTTGTCATAAATATTAGACCCAATTTGTTCTTAGTATTTGCTAGTTTTTATATTAAAAAAAAACAAAAAAACAAAACAAAAAAAAACAAAAAAAAAAGCAGCTGTATGATCCCGGAATTTTTTACGTTCTACTTTGTTTTGTAAATATTTCTATGTTCTTTAACCATGCCTTTTTTGTTAAGAGCAATATCTAAGCTAAAACACTCTAAAAGGATAGAGTTATTCTTTTCTAGTAAGGTGTGTATTTAAGAATGTCTCCATATTAACAAACTGTCAAGCCAGAGTAAGTATTTTTTTAAACTGTAAAGAAGTACATTAGCAATAACATGGTACAAGAATAGCAAATGATCAGTCAAAAAAAAAAAAAAAATGTTTATTTTCCAGCTTAAATGTTATTTAGGTCTAACTTTTAAAATCCGGCTGACATAATATTATATAATAGATGTTTTAAAATGGATGAACTAAAAATTTGCAGGAACGGCAAAAGAAAAAATGAAATCAAAATGGTGCATTAAATTTAGTGTAGTGACGATTAATCAGAATTGGAAATTGGGACAATTAATCGAAATTGGGGATTGGAAAAATGGGAACTCTTTATTATATTGGATTCGGTATCGGGAAAATTTGGATATATTTTCCAAACGATTCCTTAAATTATTAGTTTTTTTTTTTTAATTTGTTTTTTTTTATTTTGTTAAAAATCAAATCTTCCACTGCTGGTAGTAATGATGAAATAATATTTATTGATTTTAAACAACCAGTAAAACTAAAATCTATAGATCCCCCCCCAAAAAAAAGTGTATTTTTACATTTGAGAAAATATTTGCACATTTCACATTTATTTTTTGCAGTAATTGGGAAAGTATAACTTTAAATATTTAGAGATTTATAAAGAATCGGAATCGGTAATTATATCGGAATCAGGAAAAATATTGGAATCATGCCATCACTAATTAAATTCTTTTAAAAAAATAAAATGTTTATTATCGGATATTAATGTCTACTTTTGAGTTGATTAGTTTTTCTTTTCTTTTAAATTAAATTCTTATATGTGTTCTTAAATCATTTTTAAAAAAAGTTTAAATAGACTATTTTGTTCATTGGACAAATAGAATGTTTACAGATAAGGTGGGAAACTGAAGTATAATTTTTGATCAAGTTATATCAAAGACTATAAGAAAATGGCACTTGATGCCCCGTTGTTAAGTAATCAGCATCAGAAAGTGAGAATCAAGTGTAAGTGGAGTATTTGCAGAAAAGAAATAGCAGCCTCTCCTAGATCTTGGTGTAGCAGCCAATAAAAAGTGAGCTTTGGGTCACCCTTAATTACAGTAAAATCATTATTACTTCATTCAATGTCAAATTCAATGAAACGAAGACAAATGTAATTATGAAAACGTTTTTGAATCAGTTGCTTACATTGCGTTTCTTTTGGTCATAGTATTTTAACTGACGTATTCTTCATTCATGCAGGATGATTATTTTCTGTATTTAATCGTGTGTTAGAAAGATGTCATCTACATTAATGTTGACTGTCACCGTTGACATTTCAGAATCTCAGAAATAATTGTTTTGCTTTTTTTTTCTTTTTTTTTTTTACTTTCGATTTCTGCTTGGTGACAGGATGACAATAACAAGCAAGATATGGTCCCTTCTAATTAAGGATTATTTTCCTCACAGATAACGTGAAATCTCCCTTCTTTTCCATGTTAAAAATGGCTTTCTTCTTCGCTTGACAATAACTAATTATCTATCCAAATTGACAGCAGAAACAGGAAGTCAAAAAGAGGAGACAATCTTGACTATAACCAACACTTTTTATATTAATTTTAATATAATTTCAGCAATGTTATAGCATTTATTTCATTCAGCATGAGTGCACGGTGTGATGTACAGAACTGGAAAATCTGACTAATGAGGGTTAAGGATATGCGTTGCATGGAGAGAAAGGATATCAGAATGAGATGTAATGCAAGTTTTAAAAACAGACTTTAGTTTTCATGACATCAATCGAAGATTAAATCTGGACAGTACAGGGAAATGAGAACTTTTGAACAAATGCGTTTCTTTTGTCTAACTTCAGGAAAGGTCATTAAAAGTTCCGAGACAATTTTCGAGTAAAGTTTATATTGGGGTGAGGGGAGGAAATGTTGATAGTCATTTTATAAAGTGAGAAAAAACGAATTTCAAGGACCACATGATCTCCCAAACAGAAAAAGGAAAACAATAATAACTTAATTACACAACAGTTTGGAATGAGTTGTTTAATGATTGCTCAACAAACACCAATTTTCTTGTCTTGAAGAAATAAAAATCTTAACAAGTGCCTGTACTGTATTCAGATGCAAATGATTCTCCACCTTATAAAGAGAAGTTGATACGCATGAAAAATAAACAAGTCAGATTGTTGAAGACACAAAACTACAAAAGAAATAAGCGAATGTAGAAAAAAAATTTGAGTTATTTCTTTACTAGTTTTTTTTTTTTTGACTCAACACTAGTTGAGTCTTCGAAGGTTTGACTTGTTCTCATCTTTCAAAAAATTCGACACTTCTTTATAAAGGGAGGGGGAGATAATTCGCATAATACAATATTTTTATTTTATTTTATATACCTATATATTACTACAACTGTCTTATGACGTCATAAAATGACATCCACCAAACTGGAGAAGGAGAAGTGAGGGTAGAGATTTTCTATGATTGTTTCATCTAAATGATTCGTGGTCTTTTGTGTTACAGGTCGTTTAATACTATATAATACTAAGGATGTATGGCCTTTGAAATCGGCAGCAGCTTGTCATAACTGTTGACAAGAATTATGAGTCTTATAAATCGGGTCCAGGCCAAAGGCAAGAAAACGTTAACGTTTTTGTTAGTAATGGAAAACAAAGAATGTTTTGTAAATAGTTATACAATTTCTTCAGATCTAATACATCATCAATTTAACATCCATTTTACACACTGACATGTGTTGGACGGCTTTAAGAAATTGACTTCCAATCTAATCTATCTCTGGTCAGATTTTAATTCATTGTTCCCCTTACATCCATTTCATCAATTCTTCTCATTATTTTCTTGGCCTTCCTATGTGAATATGAACTTGCTACTTCAGCTCTTCTACATCTATCAATCCAAGAACTCTCGTCCATTCTTTCAACATGGTCATACCATCGAAGTCTATTCTTCTGCCTACATCTCCCAGTATTGTCCAAATTGAATCTTTCTCTAAAAGAACTTAGCCAATCTCTAATATCCATCATATCATTCTCGTATAATTTCTCTCCATCCAATGCATATCATCAACCCTCATTGGCCAGTTTTCAGTTCCATACACCACACTGCATACATATGCCCGATAGACTCTTGTTATTACCCATTAAATAAACTAATAATAAATATATTTATTGAAATATCTATACTTACATTCATAAGTGGTTAAAACACTAAGTATAATGTAGGATGTACCAACGCCTTCTAGTTTAAATAAAAATATTGAGATGAATATTTCTGAGTCACGGAACTGAAAAATCTGTTAAGGATATGCGTTGCATGGAGAGAAATGATATAAGAAGGAGATGTAATGCGAGTCTTAAAAACAGCTGATCAGTTTATTGCAGTAAAAAATGGGACCTAAGAATTAACAGACAAGATTCCTCCCTAAAAATCAGGCATAGGAAAATTTGATGTTGGCAGGAAGGGACATATCTAATATGAGGATAAAGTACACAATATATTATAAAATAAAATGCTGCAGAGACAGGATTTGTGAAAAAAAGACAAAATGAAAAAAAAAAAAAAAATTAAGCATAGGAATAAATCATCAAAAACGGCAGCTTTACTGGTTTTGTTCAAATCAACGAACGTCATCAGAAAAAAAAAAATTCATTTTTGTTTCTTCATAGTGAAAGTAATTCTGGACAAGCTTCAAAATTACATAAGAAAAGAACAAAAAAAAAAAAAAGAAAAGAAAAACAAGATTTCATTTCAGATAACCAATTATGTAGTAGTAGTAGTAGTAGTAGTAGTAGTGGTGGTGGTGGTGGTGGTAGTAGATAACGTTTATCGTTCACTTGCAAGTTTTATACAGAGCAATGCCGTGTTTCTTTGCACACATAAGAAAAGGTTGACAAACAACCAACAACTTGCTCTTTTATTCACTTGCAAGAACTGATGTGTTTGTGTGTAAATACAACCAAGGACAGAGACAGAAGAAGAAGAAAAAACAAAAACGAAAAAAAAAAAAGCTGATAACTAATTTAACATGATCTACTAAATAACAACGCCGTCATTAAATCAACGAACGTTAATTGCCTTAAGTCTTTCGTCTCTATTTACTGCCCAGACTAGTAATTTGCTAAACTTCGTCACAAGATGCACCACAACTCCTTCATATTATTGTATTTCTGAGCAAACAATAAAATCTTCACTTGGTCGTTAAATGTTGGTCTGGCTCAACTGACGTCTTATGTTTCTGAATTTTTCAGATGAGAATTGATTAGTTGAATTATTTGGATTATTCGGAATACTATTCTCATTTTTAGTGTTATTTTCACGTTTCTACTCATGTAATTGCTAACCTTCTTCAGGTGCATCATATAGAACTCTGGAATCCTTCTGTCAAACTCAGAAATGTTCACAGAATTTTAAACAGAACCTTTTATTCAATCCGCAGAGGTAGCATGCTCTTGTTTCATCAGCCATGACTGAGTAGTAGTCTTAATTCACTAATATCATCCCCACCGAGTATTGAATCTTCATCTCCCAGAAGAGTATCACTTAGGGCCGAATTTCATTTAGTATTTTATCCGTTACGCCACAGGACTAGCATCTTATTTTCATGCTAGTTGATGTTCACCCTGATATCATTCTGACAACCTAGGAACTGCATCGCTGGTGAGCAACTGTTTCTTCCATCAGAATATAAATATGATTTGACTCAGTCAGAACAGGTGCCCCTCCTCCCAGACATTCCCTCTTTCAAAAGGAATGGTTACAGCCAACCATCTGAGATGTCCCAGTGTCAAGGAGTCTGGGCTTGGCTATTTTTGCACCCAATTAGATACTACCCTCCTCTCTCAGCGGAACTCGTTTTCCGCATATGTGTCCTTTGTGTTACATTTTGTTGATATGAGAAGCAATTAAATCCATATCTGCTGGCTGCAATAGGTATGAAAAACCTCTTCATTAATCCTGCAGATGTTCATATGACATTCTGTATCAAGATATCGTAAACTATATAATTAGGCATTACATGTTCATATGTATGTCCTCACCTTTCACAGATAAAAAAAATGAGCTCATGCAATCAGCAAAGATGCTGATCAGTGAATAACATGATATTGCTAAGATAAATAATGTTTTTTATTTCATATCATCAGTATTATTTTTATACAATACATGGACATCTCCAAGTGTGATTCTAAGCTTATTGAACTATACTTAGAAATATTATCATCACAGATTTATCAACTTTATTTTTATCAGATGCTAGTTGAAAATTCAGATTGTTTGACGATGCCAAATAAAATGAACAGGTGTTCACCATGTGGCCAAAGGTTATCGGATTTAACTGACTTTGTCCTTGAGGTGTATGTGAAGAACACAGTTGATATATCCAAATTACTCTGCAACTGGGGGAACCAACATTTTGTAATCAGAAAACTTAATATGAAATGTTTTTTTTTAATGATTTTCTGAGATTTAGAAGTATAAACTGATATGAGATACCTAAAGATGTATTATGTCTGTGACTTTTGTTTAGCATACGTTCCCGTTCAGCATAGACCAAAAAAAGAAATCTAAATGCCTAAAGCCTCAGATTTGCAGATGTAAAAATAAAAAAGATATTTAATTTTATATTTCATTTGATTAAATGTAAAATATCCAAATATCCTAGGTGTCAAGAATTTATGGACACCTATGTATGTGTGTATTTATGTGTGTATGTATTTATGTGTGTACTGTTGTGTCAAAAAAGCAAACATCGATGCACATAGAGAAAGCAAGAAGCAGTTTATTCTGGAGAACACAGGATATGATAAATAGTTAATCATGAAATTCCCTTCTGAATAAGGAGTGCTGTTTAAGCAGTCTTCTTCTAGTCCATCTTGTGACGTGTGCAACTATTCCACAACATACAAATATGCAGAAATATCTACTCAAATCAGCATGTAACATTGGAACCATCCACATGAATATGGAATCGTTCTTCATTCTTTGAATATTTTTCATTGAAGAAGGCATTTCTGAAGAAATGTTACATTTCAGATTTTTCTTTTCGGCATGAAGATTAAAAGATGGCATTCCAAAAAAAATTTCTTGGATGACATGTTTCGATTGCAAGGGATGAACAAAAAACAAGGATAATTCGATTTAGGAATTTATATCAGGAAGAGAACCAGATAAAAATTTAGAGAAAATAGATAGAAAAAAAGATGTCTGAAAAGTAGCTTATGTTTGACATCACACAAAGCATATTTCATAGCTAATGATTAGAACATCCATCCCAAAACAACATTTATCTTAATATATATATATAAGACTCATATGTCGCAAAAAGAGATACAGTAAGATACGGCATAATCACATTGACATACCGGTTCTTGTCAGATCAATGAAGTTAAGCAATGTTGAGCCTGGTTAGTACCAGATGGGTGACCATTTGGGAATTCTAGGCACCGTATGTGCTTTTTGCTTATCTTGGCATTTGTTTCCAGTCATCCTGTACATACACTTCACTTGCCACTGGTATTTAACAATGTTGACTCAGGAGAGGTGTGGTTGGAGATTGGACACCTCCTGCCACAAAAATTTCACGCCCAGGCACCCCTTCATGGGTATCGATAGTCTGTCAAAAACTGAAGGAGCCCTTTTATATATATATATATATATATATATATATATATATATATACTAGCATTTCAGCCCAGCGTTTCCCGGGTGTTTGGAGGTGTATGTTGAGCAAAATAAAAAAAATTAAAAAAAGCGGTCAAATTTTTAACCTTGACCCCTATTACTACCCTTTAGCATTTATTGTTTTGGGCTCAAATCAGGTTATTAAGTTCCAAGGAACCTATATCTAAAATTTCAAATCTTTAGACCCAAAATTGGCGGAGGAGTTTGGTAGAGTTCTCAAAGGTCAAATCGTTGAACTTTGACCTCTTAACAGTGAAATTTCTGTCCGAAAACTGATCACAAAGATTTTCCCAAATCTCAGTACCCTGTATATCAAATTTCGAGTCCGTAGACTTAAGATTGACAGAGTTATTGCATAGGGAAATGTACATAGACACACACAGAGACATGTTCACTTATATATATATATAAAAATCTTATAAACCTCTAAGGAAGGTATACAAAATTTTAATTATTTGACAAGGAGTACAGATAAACAAGAAAAACCTTATTCCATGGGGTTTCGAAGAATGCAATTCTTCTCATTAGAGGGATAAGTTTGCAAAATATACAATAAATTTTGCAGGTTAATGCATTAGAGGAAACAAACAATATGAAACTTATATTTGTATTAAAAAAAAAAGTCCTTTTTTAAATACAGTTTATATCGATTCAATGAGATTAAAACAGCGATAAACGGAAAAAGGGAGAAGAAGGATATGATAAAAAATCCAATGAAAAAGACAGTAAATCCAGAACAGGAAAAATCCGAAATGGGAGTGTTGAAAATCCATAAGAAAACAGAAATATGAATATAAATATCCAGGGTAAAATGCAGCTTACAGAAAACCCGTCATATCATGGAGAAGAGAAGATTTATTTTCTAATATACGCACACACTAGTAAACTCTCCGAGGTTGCCTGGTTGTAAAATATGCTTAAATATGATATTTTAATTTATGCAGATTTCGCATTTATTATTATGAAGCCAATTCTCTATCGATTATTATATTGTACCTAATATATAATAGTGATTTCAAAAGTTGGAAAATAAAAAGATATGACTTGGATGCCATCAGTTAGAATCGAAACCAAAATAGTTAGCTCTCAAGCATTATTTGTTACCATCTGAGCTAAGGCTACATGCTTATCAAATATTTATAAATTAACCGACTTAAATGTATTAATGTATATTTGCACACGTATAAAGTATACATATCAGTAGCAGGTTCTAATTTTTCACTTTCGACCGCTTAACATCTTTATCTACAAGCTAAAATACAAATCAAATTTGATCCACAGGTCTGAATAGCCCATATATCAAGTTTCAAGTTTGTAGACGAAAAACTGATAGAGTAGTTTTGGTAGAGACTATTCCACACACACAAAGATTGCTTTATATATATATATATATATATATATATATATATATATATATATATATCATAATTTAGGTATTTTAATTTTATGATTTGAAAAGGGTAATTTTCAAACATAGAATTATTTTTATTGTTTGCAAACAAAGAATACAATTTAATAAATATATTTATATATTTAATAGTTTAAATATAATATTTAATTTAATATTCAATAATATATTCATTAATTATGTTTATTAAACTGTATTCTTTGTTTGCGAAAGAATAAAAAATTCTATATTTGAAAATTAACCTTTTCAAATCATAAAATTAAAATGCCTAAATTATGATTTATTTGCTTTATCTTGTATATTGAGCAATTTTATTTAGCTGAGAGTGTCTCATATAAAATATAACAACTAATAATATTTTGTAAGACCGATAATCACTGGATTTTCAAACCAGTAGATATAATTTCATTAATCTGAAGTGTGTGTGTGTATTATTGATATATATATATATATATACATATATATATATATATATCAATCAAAAATGGTAATTAGTAAAAACCTGAAGAAAGTGCTCAATATTATTGCAGAGCAAATATATTTTTTATTACTGTTTTATCTGCTTAGTTATGCATGTTTTGGTTACCAAATTGTATCAACGATCTAGACTACAGACTCTGTAAATTTTGATGAAGTTACTGGATCGTTGATACAATTCAATAACTGAAACATGTGTAACTAAGCAGATAAAACGGTAATAATATATATATATATATATATATATATATATATATATATATATATATATATATCTTGAGACAATTCATTGTTCTTTTCTTATTGGGAAAAGGCGGTCATATGTTTCCCGATGATAATACAAGTGAATGTGATGATCCCAACTGAATTTGAACCTGGCATATCTGATTCAATAATCTATATCCATTATAATAGACTTTCCTCTTATACTCAAGAGTGACAGAAACAATATACTGAGACATCTTTGTGATTTTCTTTTAAATACTTCAAAAGTTGCAATCTAAATTATCCACTTTAAAATTGACTCTTGATAAAACAAAACTATCATCTATAGTATATTTAAAATGGTATGCTGCTTAGGGAGTTTGCACACAAATACTAACACATGATTGGTTGACAAAACGCAAAGTATACATGAATAAGGAAGTAGTTCCTATAATGTTAATACTTAAGTTCGAATTTCATTTTAGTTTAAAGGATTTTTTTTTTTACTCGTTACATGTTTTATAAATACAAAAAAATATACCATAATGCCATTAAAAAATATTACATACTTTTTTAAGTGATTTAATATAATACCTAAAAGCAGACATAAAAAAGATATTTGATGTTGTAATATTTTTTTTTATAAAAAATGGGGTATGCTCCCTCAAAGTTGGGAGATTCTATTCATAAACACTGCTGATAGGAACTGACGAATCAAATTAACTCACGTTCTGCTATCAACCAATCAGAAACCAGAATTGCTCCATAAAAATTAAATATTTTTTGCATTTCCGCCCATAATGTTTTCGTATTAACACGAGAAGGATCTTTTGTTCTTTGGCTGCAAAATTATCAAGTTCAAAACCAGTAAAGAACAGCTGCCCACTGAGAATTCTTCATCTCTAATACTTGTATAGAATAACTATCCATCAGAAACTCTTCTGAAATGAAACATGGCTTCCAATTCAAGATTTGGCATTAATTCAAAGCTAATCATTTTTGCTTAAAAATAATTTCTAATGTCTTTTGCCAATACAAATAATGCATACTTAATATCTCTCGTGCAAATACTAACAATTTATTGAAAATTTTTCTTCATATTAGTTATAAAGTTGTAATTAAAGTAAGGATATAAATCGAAATATCCAGGGATTGTACAAACATTGCTCAAGAAGAAGGTATACACTAGTATATTTTAACTATCCTTTGTTCAATTACTTATATATGTAAAACTATTGCTAATACAGAATGATAAACTAAAATTACAAACGAATCACACAGAACACTAAAACATTATCTTCGTATTCGGTATAGCATCTGTTTTACATGTTAGCATGTGGTGAATGGCTTTCAAAAGTTGGCTTCCAAATTAACCAGGTCTTTATCCCTTTTTCTCTCAAATCCATCCTTATTACTACCTCCAATATTTTCATTGGCTTCCACTCTCACTGCCCCTACTGCCTCAACTCATTTACTAAACAAAACACTCATCTATCCTAGACTTTTCAAATATTTTATGCAAATTAGCTCTACAATCAATATAGTTATATAAAGTATCGACCATTTCCTACTTTTGGAACCCAGCTGTTAGACATAAGGTGTCTAAATATGGGCTATAGTTAGTTTAATTTAGTTTTCTACAAGGGAGGGGCAGAAACTCTTTTTGGACATTCAGATACCCGATTTTAGCGAAATTTTTACAGGTATTATTAAACATCAATTAATAAATATTCTTCAAATTTCAGTTTCTTTGAAATATTTTTAAAGGTTTTTTTTTCAGGGCCATAATATGAACACAACCCCGATCCGAAAATTCAAATATTTCAGATTTGCATTAAATTTTATCCACTGTCATTAGACACCAATCAGACAAAACTCCTTGAATTTCAATTTCTTCTTAAAACACCTTCAATTTGAGATATTTGTTAAAATCAAAATCATGTAATGGAATTTTATTAAAATTGGAATAAGGATTCTAGACATAAGGTGTTTAATTATAGATTTATTTTAATCGTTGTAAGAGGGCATAAAAGTGGTGCAAAACGTTTGAAGAATTAATTTCACCCATGCCGAGATAGGTATTTTTCTCGTTCTGTATAAGAGTTAAGAACAGTTTATCATTTTTCTCGTTCTGTATAAGAGTTAAGAACAGAATATCATTTTCAAGAATGATGTTTTTAATTGCACAAATATTCCAAAAATTTTGCATCTATTCATTTAGATACATATTGACAGGAATGTTAAACTATTGAAATCTTATGATCCAATAAACTGTTCTTTTTTAAATGGCAGACAAGGCATAAAGCCATTTGATGTAAAGGTTAAAAAAAAACAAAAAAAAAACTAGTCAACAATGAATTTTAGTTGGATCGATTCTGTTTTAGTTTTCAATTAATTGCATTCAAATTCTTTGCTAATCAGCGATACAGTGAATAGAATAGATTTAAAAAAAATGTAACATTTTTAAAAGAAACAAAAAGGGGAGGGGAGGTAACAAAAAGGTAAGAATAAATTAACCACTTATTTAAGCTTCCAATTATTTTTCGTGAAAAATGTAAAGAGTTCTATTAGATCAAAAAAAAAAAAAGATCTTAACTTCTGAAATAAGTATATTGAAACAACATTGTAACAAGATTATATTCATGTGTGTTGTATTGTAGAGATAAGATAATGGAAAGAGAAAAGAGACTTTCGATTTGATGAAGATAGTGGGGATTTACCTTAGTATTAGACACATAAATTCAATATGTTTTTTTTCGTTTAAATTCCACAAATCAATTATATCAACTGGAGAAAAAAAAAAGTTAAGATTGCTTAAAATTGTATATTATACTGGTGTGACAGAGGCAAGATTAAAAGTGGTCGTTTGAACATAAGTTTTAGTTATTTAGAGAAACATCCCACATTTCCTTCAAAAATACTTATTTACAAACAAATGGACAGAAACAATTGTTTATAAATAAAAGGAAATATGGCATATTTCTTTGAATAACTAAGGTTTACAGGCCTTTACAGAAAGGAACATTCTCCAAGAGCACATTCCTTTTTGTTAAAGCCAAGGAGAGGATAATATTTTTTTTAAACCAGCAGTGGAGTGGCAAGTGACTTGTTGAAAATGTGTTGAATTTTTAAACAGATTTTTCTTTTAAGATGAAGCATAAAAAAATGAAACATAAAAAGGAGCAGCTCTTTCTATTAGAAGCAGGAGAAGCTCTCAAAATAGTGGAGTGAGTGAAGTCATATATATATGAACAAAGAATTAATAAAATTTGTTAAAACACTTTAAGAAGAGTTAAAAACATATTTAATTTTCAAAAAGGGGACACAAATTAAGTGGATGGTCCTTAATCTGCAGAGTTTCAAAGAAATACTTTTCTTCTCATCAGAGAGTCAGATTTTGCTTGCAAAGTATTTAATGAAACTACAAGTAAGATATAGAGCTTACTATATATATATATATATATATATATATATATATATATATATATATATATATATATATATATATATATAATGTGTGTGTGCGTGCGCATCTACCTGGTGCAAACAGGGATGGGGTCATCATCATATTTTATGAATCTAAAGATTTGGTTCTGGCATTGGTTTCCACAATATTTTTCTAGTCAGAATACATTTTTGAAAGACATCAGGGGTTACGGAAGGGACCACGTGAAGGTTGCTAACATCCTAAGTGAAAGTGTTTTTGTGGAATGAACTGGGTTCAAACTTAGGATATTAGGGTCATCAGTCTGTGTCATTAATCACACGACCATCGTCACCTCTTAAGGATACAGTTAAATCATTTTAGCTTTAATATTTATTTGCACATTTTTAAACTTAAGGTAGAAAATTCTTATATATTCTTTAAGTTTAAAAGAGTTATTCCCCTTGTTTATTTTAACTTTAGGTGATTCTTTAAATATGTTTCATATTATATGTCATCTGCACTACATGAAGTAATTCTTTCAAATAAATTGCAGCCGAGTACATTATTATATTGTCAATAACACAGTAGAACAATAACAAATAAAAATTGGTTAGTTAGAAATAAAGTTGGATTCATCAGCTTAAATGCTATTTAGGTTTGACAACCCAACAAGATAATTTATATTTTATGTGTGTGCATGTTGAAATGTGAATGTATGGTAACATATACACACATTTTCTACACAGCATGCAAGTATAACATTTTGGTACAGTTTGATTCCATTAAAATACAAATAGGTTAATGGATATTCCAAATAAAAGAAAATACACAATAGTGTTTCCCACACATCGCATAGGTCAACAACTTTCAGTCGATTCCTCATAATGGAAGCTGATAATAAACTGTTTCTGAATCAATAAAATAAACAGAGCACATCATTGATATATTTAGACCGATAAAACATAGGGATGAGAGTATTATCATGATAATAATGATACTAATAAGTCCTAAAACAACGTAAGAGAAATTGCATGGCAATGATGAAAATAACCAAAATATTAAGCTACATTTTAAATGTAAAAAGCAACCCACATAAACAATGAACGCCAACCAGACATGAGTAAGTTGAAAGAAAAATAGGACAAAAAAATATAGGGAAAAAAAATCGGACGAATAAAAAAATATAGATAAAAATATAGATAAAACAATGAGACAAAAATATTTAAAAAATATAGAGAAAAAAAGACAAAAATATAGAGAAAAAAAAGACAAAAAATATAGAGAAAAAAGACAAAAATATAGACAAAAAAAAAGACAAAAATATAGACAAAAAAAAGACAAAAATACAGAGAAAAAAAGACAAAAATATAGACAAAAAAAGACAAAAATATAGACAAAAAAAAGACAAAAATATAGAGAAAAAAAGACAAAAATATAGAGAAAAAAGACAAAAACATAGAGAAAAAAAGACAAAAATATAGAGAAAAAAAGACAAAAAATATAGAGAAAAAAAGACAAAAGATATAGAGAAAAAAAGACAAAAGATATAGAGAAAAAAAGACAAAAGATATAGAGAAAAAAAGACAAAAGATATAGAGAAAAAAAGACAAAAGATATAGAGAAAAAAAGACAAAAGATATAGAGAAAAAAAGACAAAAGATATAGAGAAAAAGAAAGACAAAAGATATAGAGAAAAGACAAAAAAAGAAAAAATATAGAAAAAAAAAGAAAATATAGAGAAAAAAGAAAATATAGAGCAAAAAAGAAAGTATAGAGAAAAAAAGAAAAAATATAGAGAAAAAAAATAGAGAAAAAAAAGACAAAAAATAGAGAAAAAAGACAAAAACTATAGAAAAATACGAAAAACAATATAGAATAAATAAAACAAAAATATAGAATAAATAAAACAAAAATATAGAAAAAATAAAACAAAAATATAGAAAAAATAAAAAAAATAGATAAAAACAAAAAATATAAAAAAACATACGCCAAAAAAAATATAGAAAGAAAAATAGGACAAAAAATATAGAAAAAAATCACATAAATCCTACAGATTTACATACCCCCCCCCAAAAAAAAGCGCGCGCGCACACACACACACACACCATGACATTAGCTATGTTCGGTTTACGACATTAACTATCTATGAGTAACTTAATGCCAAATAAATTTGTCAAATATAATTCTACAGGTAGAATAATCTTTCATATTCCTGAAATACATTGCTCTTAGAATACCTTACTCTTTGAGAATGTCCACACCCAAAGTGGGAAAAGACTTGAAGAATACTTCAAACAATAAACCGTCAACATCAGTTTTTGTGTTGTTTGGAATAAAATTGTAAAATATAATTCTATAGGTAGAATAATAATTAATATTACTAGAATATATCAATCTTAGATAACCAGAATACATTGCTTGTCAAATGAACTTTCACAATGAAAACAGAAACATTACTCTTAAAAGAGAATTCTACTGAGAGAGAGAAAGCATTACTCTCAGAAAACATCACTATCAGAAAAATATTACTTCTTTGACAACAGTGTTTGGCATTGGTAAATGATGTTTTCAAAGAGTAATGTAAGAATATAAATAATTACTCTACATATATTTGACAACTTTATTCCAAAGTTGTCAAAATAATTTCATAGATAGAGTAATTATTTATATTGCTAGAACATATTGCTTTCAGATAACCAGAATATATTGCTTTTGGAATAGATCATTTCATAAGGAAATCTCAGTGAAAGTTGAAACATCACTCCTAGAAAGGAATTGTATTGAGAGAGGGAAGCATTACTATCAGAAAAAGCATCTCCAAGAAAAACATTAGTTCTTTGAAAACATTTCACATTGGCATTGGTAATTCCCTTTGTTCTCACTCTAGCCACCGCCTTATAGTACCTATTTGAGGGAAAAAATAAAAAGGAGAAATAAGGTTTTGGGCTTTTTAAAAATCAGAGAGACTAATACAGTTGTGGATGAACTTATAGATACCAGGGCATGACGTAATGAGCTGAATATTCAGACCAAGCTTCTGTGACCTCCTGTCTAGCCAAAGTAAGGATCAAAGTAAATGAATGCCTAGCTACCAGGATCCTGTTATACAACATAACAGATCGCTACCCATAGTCAACAGGTAGCCTCATTATTTGGCGGGCGGGGGGTGGGGTACTTCTCTGCATGGGGTTGCAGTTGGCAAATTCATGGCCTACCGACAGGACGGAAAGCAGTACACTGGGAAGTGTACAGACGCCTGTACTTTAAGCATGTAGATAAATGGTAAAAACACATTAATGGAAAATGAAAAGTTTAAAAATGAAACCCTCTGGGCCATGGAAACATAAAGGGGAAAACACAATCTAGAAAGATGAACACTTTGAAATAATATTGTTGTGATTATATTGCAGAGCCTATAACCTCCAACAGCCTTCATCATGAAAAGCATGAACAGCTAAGGACAGAATTACTTGGAAAGGCAGGATTACCAACATTCAATTATGAAATTGAAACTAAGAAGAAAAAAAAAATTCTACGCATATTGCTATTGTATTTCATATTTGAATTTCATATAATCATGCCGATCTTCAAAAAGCAGCTTCAATTAGTTTTATCCTTTCTTAAAACACCTTTGCTTAAACTTAAAAGAAAATCACACAAGCAAATCAATCATTCACGCTTTGTGAAGAGAAAGTAGACAATGCTAAATAGCAGGAATGGAAATCTGGAAGGAACCTACTTGGATTCTTAACAAAGAAGTCCACTTCCAACGTAACCATAGGAGATCTTTGATCTAAACAAATTTCCTTTGCCAAACGTGAGGTCAGCAATGATTAACAGATTCTGCCAGCAGACAAAGAACTGATTAGAAATTGAGGCCATTGAAGCCGATATTAAATCAGCAATAAACCTGATCACAGATTCAACTAATACTCTTTCGTTAATCTTGTTGCACTCTATACAACTCCATTAAGGCTGTACTTGGTGACATTATTCAAACGAATAATTCTATATAATTAACATTCAGTGAAATACATCCAAAGATAAAATTCTTTAAAAGAGAAAACGTTGAAGTCACTATTAAAGAAGTCCTTTTAAACACAACCGCAAAACCATAACAGGAATTAGACCAGCTGCAACTTTATTAACAGAAAAGAGAAAATAAAAGTGGCAAAACAATTTCAAAATATAAAATGGAAAAAGAGGTAAGCAAAATAATACTTCAACCTCTAAAAAGAAAAAAAAAAAGAAAAAAAGTAATGATACGGAAATCCACAAGGGAACACACCACCATTAAATCATTCATAACAAAATCTTTGTAAACATCAGGATCTGTAATAATGGAAAACACAAAATTTAAAACAAATCTACAATAAGGAGAATGTATGTATATTCGACTTCACAAGAAACAAGCCGCGCATGCTTACTCCCCTCTGGTGTTGCATGTGAGATGACGCCACAAAAAATAGTGAAGAAATGATGAATGTGAAAAGTGTGAACGGCCAACATTGCCCTCACATTTTCGCCAAGTTTCAGAAAAATCTAATGGATGGCGCAAAAGTTATGGGGCAAAAAGTATCATCTTTTTGCAATGTGGGGGCATTTGTGGCACCTTTTGAGCTCCTGGGAATGCCGAATCCCAGTGAAAATGGACAAACGGTGCAGTTTCATACCTTAAGACATGCATATTTGAATTCAGCACCACGGAAAACCACTACATAGACATACATATCAAGTTTTTGAATAATATGAAAAAAAATCTCCAAAAAGGCATGTTTTTTAACCCTAAAAGTCCCAGAGAGATGCGAACCAGAATTTTGCCAGAGTCACCCATACTGAATTTATATTAAGAACAATGGGCTCCACATTTTGGCCAAGTTTCAGGAAAATCTAATGGATGGATCAAAAGTTATGGGGCAAAAGTGTCATTTTTTACCTCTTTTGAGCCCTTGGGAATGCTGAATCCCAGTGTAAATGGATAACAATCCAGTTTCAGGCCTTAACACCTGTATATTTAAGTTGACTACCGTGAAAAACCACTATATAGTACGACATATCAAGTTTTTATTGAGAAATATGAAAAAAGAGCCACAAAAAGGGGTGTTTTTAGCACTGAAAGTACCGGAGGATGCGAACTAGAATTTTGCCAGGGTCACCCATACTGGATTTATATTAAGAACAATGGCTCCACATTTTGGCTAAGTTTCAGTAAAACCTAATGGATGGATCAAAAGTTATGAGACAAAACATGTCATTTTGGGCCATTTGGGGGCATTTTTGATCTCTTTTGAACCCCTGGTGATGCAATGGGAATTTTTGAAAAACAAAAATTTTTCTCACTGTGCAAATCTATTTAATAAAATACAATTTGTGGCAAAATTTCAAGAAAAATTAATGGACGGTTATCTGGCAATCGTCTGGACTAATGAATGCACAGACGCCACTGAAAACATAGGTCCCTCTCTGATAAATCAGGGACCAATATGAAAACTACAGCATCTTAGAAATTATTAAAAACAAACCAATGTTCAATTAGATATCAGGGGATGATAAAAAAAATATTCTCAGTACCACATGTGGTAGTTTTGCAAATCAAGCACCAAAATATATGGAACTTTTATTAGATGAGATGTAAGGAATTGTAACAAAGAAAGTTTTAAAAAGAAACTTTACATAAATTTAAACATTAACCAACTATGGCTGACAGAGATAGAAAAAAAAAACCATTTACCCATTCCCATTTTTGACTATTCTTTTTCAAAATCCCTTAAATATGTTTTTAAGTGGGACATGTCTCTTTTCTCCAAGACTTGTCAAATTTTTGTCTTCTGAATACTATATAATTCACATTTTCTGCCATTTAATGCTGAAACAATATAAGTAGCAAACTATTCATGGGAAACATTGAATATAATTGATTTTTAACCAGTTTGCTATTTTTATCCATGTTTGGTAGATGGGGGTTGGAGAGTAAAATTGTTAGTGAATCCCTTTGCTCAATGCTATTAATGTGTAACTGAACACAATAGAACTGTTGGGATTTGACTCGATGATTCTATTGTCCATAATGTTATTGTTAAACCATTCTCACACACACATATTTGGCAAAGAAAAAGGAAAGACCATTAATTTTGAAACAATAACATTATCAGAATTATTCTCTAACAATGGCTAGCGTTCTGTTTAGTTCATCCACATCAATGAGCTTGCCCTCACCCCTCACCTGTCGATTTAGTGCTCTTTCTTTTTTGTTATTTGTTTTGCCTCATACACTACACTCAATGTAAGCAAACGAAAATTGGATTCTGCTAGATTGATATTAATGCTCAAACCAGTCGACCAAGAGAAGGGCAATGATTACTGACCCAATGGCATGACCCTCTGATTTTCAAACCAAAAAGTCACTGATATAATGTGTTGTGCCAAGTTTAAACCCAATTCGTTCCACAGAAACACTGTCACTTAAGAACGTTGGCAACTCTCACATGGTCCTTCCAGTAGGCACCTGATATGTTTCTAGAAAAAATTCTTAATAGAAAGATATCGGGGAAACGAATGCCAACAAAATCATGATCAAGAATGATACTCAGCAACAATAGCAGAATCTACTGTCAACCTCAGCACCACAGCCCAGTGTGCAAAACAAGTATAGTTTTCTCCCCAACTGGATCATTTTTCAGCCAATTGTAGTCAAAATATCAGGGTGTCTTTAATTCAGATTCATTAAACAGATGATAACCACTTGCAGGAGCTGGACGAGGGAGAGACTGCTTGAATGCTCCAGCACATTTCTCTAGCTTTCATCCCAGGCAACACCATGTTTATTATAATGTCATCCTGCAATTTTCACATTTTGCTTCTATTTTTCAATTCAATTCATTCAATTTTCATAAGCAACTTGTATTGGGATTTAAAGATCATCTAAATATGAAAGAAGTGGTCAATAATAGATTTACTTTTCATATGTTTTGCAAATATTGAATGGATTAGAACTTGTGTGAACAGAGGTCAAGTAAAAAAAAAAAAAATGAATATAATCAAACGATAATTTTTTAAAGAAATATCAATACACTGTCCAAAAGAAATTAAAAGTTATTAAACAAAAAAACATATATGGTGGAAGATTAAAAGTGAAAAATGTAAAAAGAAAACAGTAAAAAAAAAAAAAAGAAAGAAAAAGATCCAATTTATGTTAAAATCAATTTATACTACATCAATTGATAAATCAATGAGGCTAAATCATGGCGATAAAAAGCAAAACCAATTACATATTAAATATTCAACCAAACAATTACAATAACAAAAAAAAAAAGAGATGTAAAGCAAATATAATATCTTTACTTGAGTGTAGGTCAATTTATCATAAATTCTCACTTTTTTTTTTTGACAAGAATCTATTTCTTTATGTTTAGTATGCTAAAGCATCTCTTGAAAGCGTTAAAAGATCATGTTTAAATTTGAAATAGCATTACTGTTGATTGGTCATGCTTAACCTTGAAATAACACTTTCACTGGTTGGTCACACCCAACTTTGAAATGGCTTGTAATGACGATCAGAGTTATTTCCCTTTGAGGTGAATTTTTACAGGACAAAATTCTTGACCTTAGTCTCATATCGATAAATCTTGTGAAACATGAAACTTTAAAAATTGTCATAGGAACATGTGGCCAAGAATAAAGACCATGTTTCTTTCTCTTTTGCTCGTTGGATGCAGGAAAGACAAGACTTGCATTGAGCATGTCTTCTATAAGAAAAAGATACCTTGGCATAAATGTAAGTCATGCTTCAGACATGTATTCTTTTTACTTTTCAAAGGAATAATGTGTTTATTTTATCGGTATGGGAACCATGTGTTTAATCATGCTTTTTAATCTATGTGTACATGGATCATTTATGATTTCTATCATTTGATGTAGACAATATATTAATAGTTGGAAGCCATGTTTAGTTCGACAACAGTTTCCGACGGATAGTTGTTCTAGACAAGTCCCGGAAATGACTAGTTGTCAGTAGACAATTTTTTTTTTTGTACAGGTTCCTGACTTCATAATTTTGTAGCCAAAGGGCAAAAGATTCTTCCCATGTTCCTGTGTTGACACGAAGAAAACATATGCAAGATTGCTAAAAAAAAAAAAAAAAAGTTTAATTTTTATGGAGCGTTTCTGGTTTTTGATTGGTTGGTAGCAGAACGTGAATTAATTTGATTTGTCAGTTCCTAGCAGCATTGCTTATAAATAAAATATCCCACATGTGAGCGACCATATTCCATTATGAATAAAAAAAATCTTGCAACAAATGTTAAATTTTTATTCACTACAGTTTCTATATTACATTTCTCTGTCTATTTCACTCTTTCTAAAACCTACTTGGCTGATCTGACTGAAATTTTGCATGGGACCTTTGCTATGATAAGGTGCACCAAACTAAGTATTATGGTATCTGTTTGATGCATAGTTAGAGATTAATAAGGATTAGTACTTAATGCAAAAGTGAGCACAAATTTAACTATGTTCAATCATTAATTTGGCATAAAGCACTCATTCTAAGTCAATAGGCTATAACTTTTACTCGTTTTTAACGGGCAAAAAAGTCTTGCTGTTTTACATTATTTTCAACACATGCACTATAGCCAAAATAATACAGTCATTCTTAGCAACATAACACATGAAGTGAGAATTCATTTAAATTGTTTATTAATCTTGCTATTCTTAACTATTCTTATTTGTGAAACTTAATAAACAAATATTTGTCAAGATGCTATCTCTAAATTTGGCACAAATGTTATCTCATACAAAAACCACTTAAAAACAATACAAACGACAACTAAGAAAGCATTGTATTTTTTTTTTATTATAGTACATGGAAGCTTTAACATTGTTCATGTAACTTTTACTGATAAAATATTATAACGAAACTTCTGATTGTGTCCGAAGGACATAATTTCCAATTGAATGCTATTCTTAATCAAGAAAGTTCCAATTTAGCTATTGTACAGAATACACATGCCTTGAGAAATACTTAATAATAAATAAGTCTTCTATCATACGTATCGATTGTTTATGGAGAAAATTTATGCACATATAAACTAAGGATATTGATTTTTCATCAAACAAATATTTCACTCAAGGTTAATATTGAATTTCGTCATTCAGTAGAAACTTTGGAAAAATTAAGTTTTCAGAAGATAGATTTGTCTTTCCTTTAAAACAAGCAAGATTAAGAACCAGATAGTATGATTTATTTATGCCTTGTTGGGTATCTCTGTATAAACAGCATGCAAGAAAAAATATATATACAATCTAATTTCAACCCCCCCCCCCCCAAAAAAAAAAAAAAAATTTATTTCTATTTTTTAATTCCTACCCTTTTATATTTTTTCAAATTTTTAGATGAGGATTGATAATTTTGAATTACTTTGAATATTATTTTTATCTTGAATGTTATTCACACCATGTTTCAGTCAATGTAACCTTTGACCTTCTTCAGGTATATCTTGTCAAACCTGAGAATCTGCACAGAATTTCGAATGGAACCCTTTATTTAATCCATGGAGATAGCATGCTCTCATTTCATCAATCATAACTGGTTCGCACGGACCTGTGACATAGTAGATAAAGTAGTTGATAAAATCCAGTTGTAAGTTACACTCATCTTGAGATTGAAGGTCCAGTACTCAGTGCAAGCGACACTAAAATACAATAGTGAATTACTTAGAACTTCTCAATCAAGGCTGATGGAACGAGAACAAGTGCTCATAAATTAAATAAAGGGTTCCATTCAAAATCCCATATAGATTACTAAGTTTGGTGGCACTAAGAATACAACTGAATTACTCAAGACTTCTACCTAGTCATGGCTGATGGAACTAGAACATGTTACCCACATGGATTAAATGAACGATTCTGTTAAAAAATTACGTGCAGCTTCTCTGGAAAAATGTTGGAGGTTACATCGACTGAAACGTTGTGAAAATAACACTCAAGATGAGAACAGTATTTTGAATAACTCAATATGTACCCTTCTATACTCTGACACAGCATAATTTTAGATTATTTAAAATATCTAATATGAAAGCTCTTAACAACAACCAGTTGTAATCTATTACATGTAATCTATTCTTTATATTATAACCATAAATCAGCCAATATTACAAGGTGCCCCACCCCCACAAAAATATCATCCATGGAATTGTTAATAAAATTCACTGCCATTTCTGCAATTCAACTATATATGTTGTAAATAAGATTCATTCTAGAGAGAAAGGCTACCAGTCATCCACTTTTAATATATATATAAACAAATGATGTGCAAACTAAGTTTAGATATATTTCATGGACCTTCAGAGTGTGTGAGAGAGAGAGAGAGAGAGAGGTGGAAGAGCATATTAAAAAAATGAATAAATTTTATCAAAAAAAGAAATATGTTTACTTTGAAATGCATAACATTATAAAAGAGGATACATAGATATAACAAATACTGACTCAATGGGCCATTGGTAGCCTTTTTGTATTGCATAGATTATCTATATTCCAATCATAAAACACAACTTATTTAGAAAACCGATTTTCTTTTTTTAAATAAAATGTACATCTTATGGTACGAAAAAGAGTATTCTTGATCAATACAAATAAAGAAAAACGATAAAGGGGTAATCGCGTGTATAACTGTGAAGCAAAAGTTGCGCAATCACCAACCACACCTCTCCTGAATCAACACTGTGATTCTGGTGGCAGGAAGAAATCCAGGATGACCGGAAACAATGTTGAGTTAAACAAACCACATATACAGCACCCGGTATTCTCAAATGGTCACCCATTTTGTACTGACCAGGCTCAGCACTGCTTAACTTCAGTGATCTAACAGGAACCAGTGAGTCAACGTGATTATGCCATACTTTGATCTTTATATTCCAGTATGTGATAATAGAACCCCCTCCCTCACCCACCCTAAATAAAAATCTGCTGTTGAACCAAAATCAGCTAGTACCATCCAGACCTTAACTATAAAAGAAGAGTGAGTACTGAAATATTGAGAAAACTTGATGTTGCTCAGATTCCAGGGAAAGCAGTTATCCATGAGAAATAATAGGTAACAATCGGGAATGGAGAGTACTGGAATATCTGAGAAAATTTGCTGTCACTCGGGCTTCAGGAAAATCCACAAGTTGTTACCAGCAAGAAGCCGTTGGCAACAGCAGATATGAAAACTTAAAGTGAATGTAATACCAGAAAATTAACATTGACGGCCAGTTTTTAACTTTTGGTAAAAATAATGAAAGAAATTTCTTGGTTTTTAGAAAAGTAAAAACAACATTAAACAATTTTTTTTAAACTTGAAATCATAAAAAGACATTGAATTACAAGAAGTTTTGAAACCATAACAGATGGTCTTAATTGCAAAGACTTTCAGAATGATGTAAAGTGTATTTTCTTTTTATGGCCAATAAACTTACATTCTAATGGATCAATTCATTTTTCATTAAATGGAATCAATAATCGATTTATTTTGAGGAATGAAACTAGTTATTCTAAACATGGATGGTAGTAGCCTAAACGAGGTACCATGAACTTTCAAGGTTGAAGTCTCTTTCTAACATTTATATCAACTTTATTGGCCATCTTCGAGTATTCATCTAATTTAGTTTTATCACAACAATTGTCTCTTGCTAGTTTTCACCTTCTTCCCTTACCACGTCTAATATATTTTATATTCCCCTCTCTCTCTCTCTAAATATATACTAGCAAAAGTACCCGTCGTTGACTGAGTTCAAAAACAGCTTACAGAAAATGGATTCTGATTTATGAAAGTATGATAGGTTATGAAAAGGATAGCTTCGAATTTGGGGGTATCAAAACCAAAGCAAAATATGATAAAAGCAAAAATAAAATAGATAAACCCCATAATTTATTATACCATACCTGTTCACACTGAAACACTTATCACAATATTCTGTGGATCTATATTAAAAAGCCTTGTTAAACTTTGTGACATATTTCCATTCTATGCAGGCCAGGCGCGAACGAACACCCCATAATTTTATTATACCATATTTCCTTCAAACTGAAACATAATTATCATAGTATACTTACGTAAATAGATATGAAAAGTCTTTAAAGTTTGTGCCTATTTCCATTCTATGGAGGCCAGACATGAACACAGACCCCACAATTTTATTATACCATCCCTATTTAAGTTAAAACATACTTATCAAAGTATTATTATGTACATCTATATCAAAAACACTTGTAAACGTTTTTTTTTTTTCATTTTTAAATTTTTAATTTCCATACTTTGTAGACCAGGCGTGTACGCAGACCCACAATTTTAATGAATCATCATTATGCCAGATCAAACATACCCATTCCTGTGTCTCGATACATCTTCTATCATTATATGTGATCAGTTTTCTATAATAGTCAACCATATAGGAGCCTATTCGTGACCAGACACACACACACACAGAAGTTCAGCTTTATATTATAGATATATATTTATATAAGTAAAATTGTGTGTGTGTGTGTGTGTGTGTGTGTGTGTGTGTGTGTGTGTGTGTGTGTATATACATTTCCCTGCCAAACTACTCTGTCAATTTTCGGTCTACATACTTGAGATTTGACATAAGGGGTATTGAGATTTGGGAAAATCTTTTTAATCAGTTTTTGGCCAGAAATTTGACTGTTAAGTGGTCAACATTCAACGGTTTGACCTTTTAAAATTCTTCCAAACTCCTCTGCAAATTTTGGGTCTAGACACTTGAAATTTTAAATGTAGATTACTTGGACATGAGTCAAACTTTTTAATTTGATTTGAGCCCATAACAATAAACGTGAAGGGGTCAAAATTGGAGTCAAAGTTAAAAAAAAATTTACCTTTGCGGTCTCTACCAAATTACTAAGCTAATTTTTGGTCTAGACATTTGAAATTTTACATAAAGGGCATTCAGACATGCCACAAGCTTTTTAATCAGTTTTGGGGCAAAAATTTGGCTGCCAAGAGGTCAAAGTTGAAAAAGCTGACTTTTGCAGACTCTACCGAACTCCTCCGCCCATTTTTGGTCTAAACACTTGAAATTTTAGATGTAGGTTACTTGAACATGAGTCAAACTTGTTAATTTGATTTGAGCCCAAAACAATAAATGTTAAGGTGTCAAAATTGGGGTCAAAGTTAAAAAAAAAAATTTACCTCTGCGGTCTCCACCAACTTTTCTCTATGCTATTCCTTAACAAGGAAGCCTATTATATAGAAAGGTTGAACTGCTAGTATATATATATATATATATATATATATATATATATATATAACTCGGGTAATCTTTTAATGTTTGGATTACTTTTGTTTTCTTATTTATATATATTTTTTTACTGCTTATTATACATATTTTTATAGTTTTCAACTTATATATATATATATATTTTTACATGGGGATCACCACTTATCAAGGCCCGGAAGCCACTCGGAGATAAGGGTTATTTTGTGTACAATAATCAATGGGATAATATCGTAGTAATAGTTGGTATTGGAGATTTGATAAAGTGTCTTACTTAAGGAGATGATTAATCAGGAATTTGTTTATGTTGGACTTGAAGACATCCAAGCTGTAGCCAGGTGGGAAACAGGCAAACGAAAGAGAATTCCACAGGTGTGCACTTCTCAGAAAAAAGCTATATTCATGGAATCTACGTTTTGATTTAGGCATAGATAAAGAGTGGGGGAAATTACTGACATGGTTTAAGCTAGATGGGTATTTATCATGAAGGATTGGCTAGGGGGAACCAGAGATTGGAGCTCGGACGAGCACTTGCCATGGAAATAACGATAAAACAAAGACAGGCTCGCAATGTCTCTTCTGTGGGAGAGAGGTTGCAGGGAAGAGAAGAGAGCATCCCCCACTAAGCCACAAAGTCTATTTTGTACTTTGGCAAGGCAGGATAGGCTGTTTTTTGAAACTCCAGCCTAGATGTGGCAGCAGTACTCCATCTTTGGATGTACTTGGCTTTTATACAGATAGAGAATTGCATCAGTAGTGAGATATCTTCTGGAGCGGTAGAAGGATCCCACCATTTTCCCAGTGGCCCGGGCAACAGACTTGATATACGTGTTCCATTTCAGATCAGGAGTAAAGGTCAAACCCAGGAGCTTGTCAAAACATGAAGCCTCCCCAAGACGAGAGGCATCCATTTCAATTGATGCTAGATGAGGAACAGAGCGTTGATGATGTAAAGTTAGGAGTTTGGTTTTAGATGCATTAAAAGTAACCAACCATCTCTTCCCCCACTGAACCACGCACTCAAGATCAGAGGAGAGGGAATCAGAGAGAGCTTTGTCATTTACGGCCTTTGATGTGTTGCCATAGATGGTCGTATCATCAGCATAGATGTCAATGAATGATTTAAGTGTGTGTTTTGGGAGATCATTGATGTAGATCAGGAAGAGAGTTGGGCCCAGGATGGACCCCTGGGGGACTCCAGCATTAATACTGTGGGCCTCTGATTGCTTCCCATCAACCACTACTCTTATGAACCTAGCAGTGAGAAATGATTTAATTATTGAGAAAACATTTCCAGTTATACAGAAGCTGGAAATGTTCTGAAGTAGGCCCTTATGCCAAACCTTATCGAAGGCCTTTGATATGTTAACAGCAATTGCCCTAGAAAAGAAGCCTTTGTCGAGAGATTCACTAATCCTATGGGATATAACTGTTAGCATATCAGCTGTAGATCTAGCAGAACGGAAACCATATTGCATGTCACTAAGGAGGTTATTTCTGCTGAGGTGGTTGACTACTACTTTATTTAATATGGATTCCAGTAACTTACTGGCACACAAGAGACATATTGGTCTGTACTGAGAGGAAGATGACTTATCACCCGAGTTCTTAAAAACAGGGTATACTGACGAGGTTTTCCAGAGTGTTGTAAAGTACTTCTCCTTAAGGCAACGCTTAAACAGTTTTGTAAGTATGGAGGCAAGTTCTGGTCGAAGCTTTTTCAACACTATAATTGGAACGCCGTCTGGGCCAGTTGCTTTACTGGAATCAAGGTTCTTGATTAGCTTGGCGACCTCCTGCACATATATTTGTATGTTGGATAGTGTGTTGTAGGAAGAAATATGGGGAGTTGATGACCTTCGTCGCAGAGGGTAGAGTTAGCTGCAAAGTTCTTGGCAAATAGTTTGGCCTTGTCTGATGCTGATGAGATGACCTCAGGTCCATTGATGATGGTTGGGATAGAATGCACGTATTTGTTCACGATCCTGTTTGCTATTTGCCAAAACTGGTGGGAACCAAGCCGCTGCTCAGCTACTTTGGATTTGACGGACTGAGCATATAGCTCTCTTGCATTTATATATATATATATATATATATATATATATATATATATATATATATATATATTAGGGCAGTATTTTTTCTCTGATGCATGTTTATTGAACAGTTCTTGAAATAGTTCTTGTTTGTTTCTCTTGCGATCCGTTTTTTCCCATTTGGCGTACCAATGTTAGGATATTCTGTTTGAGTGTAAAAAGAAATTTGTCATAGTTGCAAAGGTTTTCGACTTCTATGAGTCATCTTCAGGTGAGTGATGAATTAAAAAATTGTATTTATTGAAAAAGTCGATTAAAATCGTTTGTTTATGCAAATGAGTAGAGCTTGATAATTAATAAAAAAACACTGTCATTTTCGCTGCCTCACATTGTAACCTGTGCCTCCCAATCATGGAAGCCCCACTCATTTGCATAAACAAAACTGACCATCTATCAGGCTCAATATGAGGGGCAGGGCACGCTCAAGTGCTTTTAAGAATTTTAATCGACTCTTTCAGTAAATTTCACCAAACGCAACTTTTAATTCATCATTCACCTGAAGATGATTCATGGAAGTCGAAAACGTTCGTGACTATGGCAAATTTCTTTTTACACTCAAACAAGTGGGAAAAAGATTGCAAGCAAAATAAACAGGAATTATCCGTGCTGTTCAATGAAACATGCATACACACACGCACATATATATATATATATATATATATATATATATATATATACCCCCTAGTCTCCTATATATGTTCATATTTGCCCTATCTGCTTTCAACCTACATTTTCAATATCCTTCTTGCTGCTGCATGCAGATAATCTTTTGCTATCTCATTTCTTAGCTAATATTCTTAAGACTTTTTTTGTTGATACATAAACCTGTTTTTTTCCCCCTCTTATTCTGATGGGAAGCATTTGGCTTCGAAGTGCCATGGCCTAAAAAGTTTTTTCCCCCTTATTAATCTGATGATGTAATAAAGTTTTATTTAACTTCGAATTCTCATTATTCATAGATATACACATATATATATCTCAGGGTATCATTCGCAATATATATTTAGAATACATACACTGTATTGCCATAGCCCTCAAACAGTCTTCTCATTGTAAAATATGTTTTTATTAGATTAATCACTTTAAAAACCCGAATATTTTTGTTAACAAGGAAAACAGAAAGAATTGAATTTTAGATGAACGAAGAAAAACCTAGAAAAAACAAAACCTTTTTACCTTGTATCTAATGTCATTCTGAGAATATGTTTAGTTGTTTGCTTTAGCACATAACTAAAAGAGAAAAAAACTTGATCTTGCTCTCTGACATGTGAAAAGTCATAATAGAATATGACCGTTAGCAGAAATTATAAACAGTAGCATCTGATGTATAAAATATACACATACACAACAGAAAGCATGATATTAAAAGTGGATTTATGCCAGTCAAATTGTCTCCATTTCCAAGATCGTTTTATTGATAATTGACAAAGAGTTGTCAGAATCAATTTTGCACGAAATAATTGAATGTGATATTGAGAAATTGAATGAAATGAACACAATAATAAAACTCATAAAAAGAATTGAGAAGATTTGTGGCAATCAAAATTACTTCTATATTTCTATGCTAATATAAGAGACATTTATGAAGTCTGCTATCTTGATTCAGCTAAGCTTTGAAATTCATAAATATTTGAACATTCAAGCTTCGTTAAAATGCGATCGGTCTGGATATGAAGACAAAAAAAAAATGCTACCTACGCTACAATAAAAATTCCTTTTGTTTTTAAACGGAACACTTTTTCAAACTTAGTATTATCTTAACGATACATAGGATATATTTCTCTTAAATTGATACAGCTGTCATGATGGCTACATTAGTTAGGATATTGAATCTTTATAGTCAATTGTGACAGAAATCTAAACTTTGGATCATGCACCCAGCAAACCAGTTGTATATAGCCACAATGATGATTCTTAATAAAAATGAAACGTGGATATATAATAGTATATTTTTAATAAAT
This sequence comes from Euprymna scolopes, assembly GCF_053919585.1. Lineage (NCBI taxonomy): Eukaryota > Metazoa > Mollusca > Cephalopoda > Sepiida > Sepiolidae > Euprymna > Euprymna scolopes. The sequence continues at coordinate 35,261,207 of NC_136490.1, read as the reverse complement.
GATATATATATATATATATATATATATATATATATATATATATATATATATATATATATATATATATTCTTGTAGCGATTGCTGATAGCCTAGAGGTAATGTTTCTAGCAAATGGAGTCAAAGGTGATATTGTAGCTGGGGTTGAATCTTCCAACCAATAGTAATCATCACCCCATGTACTGATGATTGCAGAAGTATGAAACACTAGTGTCTGTAGGTATATATATATATATATATATATATATATATGAGAGAGAGAGAGAGAGAGATAGAGATATGGAAATATATTTATGGCTAATGAACTACACAGAACGTCCATGTTTTATTCTTGCAGGAATTTATCAGGCTAAATACATGGATGTATTGCCTATGATTGCTTTTATATCTCATGCACCGAGACTAACACTTGATCTCTATACAAGATGCATAGATATTTGAATATCCCATTCCTATATTTCTCAAACACTGAGTTAGTAAAGAAGCTGAGAACATTATTTCCCTCTCCCCAATTAACAATGTTATAGTATTAATATATCTTTCTTGTGGTCTCTTGGGTCTTTCCGGATTACAGGACTAGAATTCATCTAGTCTGGTGGAGTATCCAGTGTTGCGCATCACTTAAGTAGTAGCACCACTTAAAGAAGGTGCACGATTCCTTGTAAAAGCTAATGTTGGTTAGCCATACTGAAGAAATCTTATTTGGGTTGCAGATACTATGTGATTTTGAATATTTAGTCAGGAAAAAGTATCCTCATGCCAGGTTTTCCTGATAAACTCCTATACAGAGAAACCTTAAACACTCGATGATAGTGTTTAATAGGCATTCAAGTTCTCTCATATCTATTCTTATATATGTGCATATATATTATATATGTGTACGTATATTATATATGTGTATTGTAATAGCCAAATAAGTATGAGTGCATTTAGTTTAATGCATATTATATACTTATGTATATAGTTTGGGGAGGCTTTGCAGTTTACAATTGGCTGAATAATGGAATATGAATATAAAAGGTGATATGTGTGTTGGTTAATTTTCCATACCTATTTAAGTTATTAATAAAATAAGATTTGCTTATCTTCCATTTTAAAGTTTGTACACAATCATAACTATCATTTTAAAATTATTAGCTATAATATGTAGTTTATATTTTTCCATTATAACGTTGTTGTAATAATCACCATTTTTAATCGTTGCATCTTATATTTTACTTTTATTCTTATATTATATATTTTTTATTCATATTTTATTTATAATTTTAATTTTTAATCTTGTGTTTATTTTATCATTATTGGATTTATTTTACTATCATAGTTTATTGTTAATATTTTATCATTATAATTATTATTGACTTTGTTACTATTATTAGTAGGGCTAGGACAACAGCATATTTTTTTCAATGTTTTGACTCTCGGGTGTGTGTCTGCTGATATCTTATATGCTTTTATATAGAGTGATGTGGTGTTTGGTTGATTAATTGTGCCTAACTGTGTCGGCTATATACTCGAGAGTCAAAAACAATGAAAATAATATGCTGTATCATAGCCCTAATTATTAGTAATCTGTTTTTAATATGTAATCGGCAAGCTCCAAAGAAATTTTACTCAAAAATCATAATTTGTATTTTATCTTACATTAAAAACAAGAAAAACTCTACCATTCCCAACATATAAATTGTGTATATGCATGTGTATAAATATTATGTTGATGTATACATAGCAAAAATGCGATGTTTTGTTTTCATGAATGATTTTATTTGATGACAATACATTTGACAAAATCATATTTACCACCATAACGTCATAATTAAAAATATAACTTTTCCTTTTATGTTACCATACCAACAACTATTAGCCAACTCATTTTAGATATTGGAAATCTCATGTAAAACAGTTAAATCTGTTGAGGTCTTTTCAGTTTGTGTTCAAAGCCAATGACTTGAATTTAGTCACGTGACTCTTACAGATTGAAACTTCACTCCATTCATTTCTATGAAAGTGTAAAGAATAAACACTTGTTTTTTGTCAGAACAAATCGAGTTTATCAGAACCGTATTGTAAACATCTCCTGATGGGTAGACAAATGTTTGTATATAAGCTGTATCGGTACGATGTTGCCTGGGTGAAGACATTTAAAAATAAGTGAACATTTTTTTATAAATTTAAAATATGCTGTTTAAGAAATTATAAACGCAACCATATTTCGAATATATATTTTTATCTAAGCCTTTCATTCAGGCAATGCCTGTTAAATGCAACTAGTATGTAATAAGCGTACATATTGCCGAGTGGATGGCTAAGATAAAAAAATAATTATGGCTAAGATAAAAAATAAAGACACCGTGTATGTAAGAAATATGCTCTCACAAAATACTGGCTTTCATCTTTAAATTTGCTTCAGTAAGGAAAGTTATGTTGATAATTGATGAACAAATGTGTCTGGCAACCTCGTCTCATACATCAATAGAAAACAAACAAAAACAAATATATACATGTTTTAGAGCCTTCGTACTAACCTCTGACCGGCCTTATTTATTCTCATTATTAAGTCAGTATAGAGAAGTATAAAGATAAAGATTTTTCAGGAACTTGATATGTCTCTGAAAAGGGGATATATTTAAGTAATTGAGTGATCTTGGTTACAGTAATCGAGTCATACAATCTAGTAAGTTACCTTCATAAACAGGTGTTCATAATCGTAGCCGGTAAAATGCTTAAGCTTTGGGCTTTTAGGATATCCTTCAACGTCTCTCACAGGCTGATATACTAGTCTGTATTTACGACTTAAACCAGCCAATCATATTTTGTGAAGACAAACCCGAATGTATTCCTATCCATTACTTCAGATCTAAACTTAATGCAGGCTCTACAGCATGGCTACGTTAACAGATTTCTGTATGATTTTGCAATATTTCAACATCATTTCTAATTTCCATCAATGTTTTATTATTAGTGGTTGTCAAATTTTTTGCTTCATCAATGATGGCAATACTGACAGCAAATCGGAAAAATAGAATGATTTTTTTTTCTGAGTTTGAAATGAAATTGAGAGCCATAATATGTTGTGCATGATTCTGTACTGAAAAAAAAGAAAGGTGTCAATTGGAAAATGTTTTTATATTTCTTTTATTATTATATATTGCAGCATATCCTGTTTTTTTTCTGCTTAAATACATCAGTGAAGATGTGCGATAGTTTTGGATATTTAAATACATCAGTGAAGATGTGCGATAGTTTTGGATATTTACTTTTAATTTTCTCATGTTTCTCTTGGAAAATTAGAACATGAGTTTCTCTTTTGTGGAGGATGCAAAGGTTTAAAATTACATTTGAAGTTCTCATGTGGCATCATATGTAATAAAAATCCATTCAGCATTTTTGTTCGCGTTAATACTGTTTCTTTATTGATTGTTACGATCTGAGGAACAAAAGTTTTTTTTTTAAATAAAATACGCATGTTTTTTTTTTTTGTTTTTTTTTTTTACTCTTTTGGAATAACTCCCCACGTTTTGTTTCATTTTACTTCAGTCAATGTTCTCAGAAATCAAGAGGACCCCTTCCTGGGGTTAACATTTGAATTCTTTGCAAGATACGTAGATATTCTGCTATTCTATTAAAATTTTCCTTTACTCCTCAAACGTTGATTTGATAAAGAAGTTAAACATATTTATTTTCCTCCCCAATTGACCAGTTAATTATGTTATAATATATCTCTTCTACTGGTCTTTTGGTTTTACTAGATTCCAGGATAAGAATTCATCTAGTTTAGTGGAGTATCTAGCTTAGTGTTGTTACTATAGGCAATATCACCTGGAGAAGGTGCAACATCTATTATATAAATCCCACCTGTCTGTTTAAATGTGTGTATGTATGTCTAAAACTTTTGACAGAGGCGAAGGACTTTCACAAGATCGGTCTCATTTTGAAGCTCAACCCTTCAAACGACAAATATCGAAAAATTGGCTAAAAACATTAATTACTTCACTCTCAACTGGGCACTTTTTTACAAGGAGGGGTCGCTTTTTTTTCAAGTCATCGTATCAGTTGGAATGACTTTACTAATTTCAACGTTCTGAACTTCCAGTTGTGTCATGGAGTAGGGGTAAGACGTCAGGTTTTCTTTCACTTTCTTTTCGCCTTTGCGTCACGGGTTCGAGCCTGCCTGCCTACTACCACTTTTTTTTTTTTAATTTTTGCTCAATACACACCTCCAAACACCTGAGCAACGCCGGGCACCCAGGCTAGTTTCTTGTATAATCAGTGTCTGTTAGAAATCCAGAGGGATCTTATTTGGGCTTTAAATACTATGGTGCTTTGAATATTTGGTCAGGATTTACTAGTAAGTTGAAGTATCCTCATGCCAAGTTGTCCTGACAAACCTTTGTATAGATAGACCTTAGACACTCGAGGATGGTGTCTAACAGGAATTCATATTTTCACCATGGAATACATCTTTATATACAATAAACCTAATACTAAACCTAAACGTAGATTCCATGAACAAAGCTTCTTTCTTAGAACTGCACGCCTGTGGAATTGTCTTCCGTTTTCCTGCTTTCCGGCTGACTACAATATGGTTGTGTTCAAGTCTAACGTAAATAAGTTCTTGATGAGCCGTTCTATATAAGTTATCAAATTTACCAAATTTTCATTACTAATGATTACTATATTGTCCAATGTCTACTGTACACTCTTTAACCCTTATCCTTGAGTGGCCTTTTGGCCTTGATAAGTGGCGATGCCTATGTAAAAAAAAAAAAAAAAAAGGTTATACATTCATGTTAGAATTGTGTTAAATATTAGGGAGGTCTTCTTTGATGATTAACATAAAATTACTATAATCCAGAAATGTATACAAGCTTAGAATGTTTCAATCCTTTCTTCATTCCTTGTAGGCGATTACATGTTAGAGTTGTAATCTACTATCATACTAAATGTGAGTTAATCAACGTTTATTTCATTAAGGGTTTTTTTAAAATATTATTTGATAACACAAAATACATGCTAATATATATCTTAGTTATTTGATTGAGTTATGTTTAGAGAAAAAAAACTGCTATTTTAATTAGCTGTAATTTATAATTAACTGAACATGTTACCTATCTTTCTCTTAAGTATCTTTGTATTTCCCTAGTATTCTCTCACTATGTTGATTCAACCACTCTCTAATCTGTATAATTAGAAAACTCTGTGGACCTTCCTTGATTACGTCGGCTTTTTTTACACAGGCATCACCACATTATCAAGGCCAAGAGGCCTCTCAAGGATAAGGATTAAAGAGTGTCACCGATCGGGTGATTCCATCTTTTAAAAAAGGGATGACAGGTAAATTTCTATGTGTGTGTGTATGGGCGTAGCTCAGAGGTAATAATAAAGGTGAAGAGTTGGATATTTTGGTTTCGATTCTAGCTGATGGCACCCAAATCATACATGTTATTTTAGTTTTGATCTGACTACCACATATTAGGTTTAATATAATAATCGATAGAGAACTGTCTCTATAATAATAAATATGTAATCTGCATGAATTATAATATCATATTTAAGCATATCCTATGACCGGGCAATGCTGGGCGACCTGTTAGTATATTTAAGTAGTGAAGAGCATTTAGAGAAAAAAAGAGAGTCTGTTTTTAGCATAGTCATCAAATCTACATATGTGCGCACTCATCACAAGCACATATGTTAATATAATGGTAAATTAATAAGTCTCTTTACTTCCATATAAGAATAATACAGAAAAAAATATTTTTATATAAAATGAGAGAAGTAAAGAGATTTATAAATTTTAGTTAAGAATCTTTTGACAGATATGCCAGTTTATGAATTTTCAATTGAAATCAAAGTAAAATAAACAGTTGTAGTTGTTGTGACCTAATGGATCACAGATAAGTCTAGTATTATTAGATTAGCAGGGCTATCCTGAAGCAAAGTGTAATATATTCCTATTAAAACTCCTGTCTTTGTACTTTATACATCTCTCTATCTTTCTCTCTTCCCTATTTTTCACCCGACTCTTTCTCTTCTACTCAGTCCATTCCTTTTTAATTAATGAGTTAAAAAAAAATTTTTTTTTTAAACTATACAAAATATTGTTAGAAACTCGCTCAATATGTTACCGTGACATAGGCTGACATATATTCAGTGGGTTTCTAACAGTATTTTGCATAGTTTTTTTTTACTTTTAATTCATTTTCCCAAACTTACTATGTTCAAGAGGGAGTCGGGCACCATTTTAAATTTTCCACTACATTGGTAAACACTATGTTTTTCGAGCTGAATAAACATGTTATATTAAATAAAAACACTAAAAAAGTATCCAGATAGAAAAATAATTCATCTTACCTTTGATAACATTTATTATATATTTGTTTTTTGACAATTTTTTCGAATACGTGTGTATAGTAATACAAACCTTAGATCTCTGACATAATAAAAATCCTGTACACATAGTTTTAATCTTTTTAGTTATGTTATTTGGATACTAAACAGAGTCACAGACGACACACTGCTTTTGTGACCTTCATCTTACTAATTTTTTTATAGCAGAAAGTGTAAATTCGACAAATTTTTTTGCTGATTTTATTTAAAAACAAAACAAGAATAAGGACATTAAAAAATTTCAAATGAAAAAAAAAAGCATCTGATATTTTGAATCGTAATGTAAAATAAAAAATATAAGTATTTTTTGATTTTTACTTCACCAAGAATTAAACGATAAAGGCCAATGTCATAATGGACAGAACATTGCCTCAGATAATAGCTAGGAAGACACACTGGAACATCCAAGTGGTTTCTTGGCACTCATTCAAGCAAATGGATATCATCTATTCAATATCTTGTAGAGTACTGGAACTGAGAACACCTGAAATTTTGACTATGACAGGCAAGTTTTCTGTCAGATAAGAAACTATCACTAAAACATGATAGTCTAACTTTCACATTGAGATTGTGCAAATATTTCATTATGTCACACTTCTAGGTAGTATTATACTTTCTCTAGATTTAAGAAAACAGTAGTAAGATGTTTATTCCCGATAAATGTCTGTGGTTAACTATCATGCAATCCACATCGTACATTGGTAATAAGGCAATTGAATCCAAATAAAAAACTATGGTTTACCATTGTCTCCACATTTTTGCATAAACCACACAAAGAAATTTGTCTGGAATTTGACGTATCTGAGTTATCTTTTCCTAGTTTCAGGATTGCTATCATTGTAGTTTGTGTCTATATGCCTGGGAAATATGACCATCTATATTTTATTGTATATTCTTAGAAGAAATTTTAGTGACTAACAGCATTCCTATGCTTTTAAATAAATAAATAAAAGCTTTAGTAATTACCATTAAGATTTATTTAGTTTTTATAATATTTTGACTATGATGAGTAAGTTGTTAAGATTTAAGTTAACATTGCTAACATCTGTAAAGGTTGCAAACATCTGTAAAGGTTGCAAACATCTGTAAAGGTTGTAAACATCTGTAAAGGTTGCAAACATCTGTAAAGGTTGTAAACATCTGTAAAGGTTGCAAACATCTGTAATGATGTTATTAACAGTTTCCTAAAAGTATGTTAGTTTAGCTAGTTTTGCGGGCCAGTACAGGCAGCGTATTGACATCTATTCCACTGATTCCCGACTGTGTTGTTCTAAGCCATATTAGACATTAATTCTACAGCAGCTGATGAAGCAATGATAGTCATTATAACGTTGCTAACATGTAGTTTGTGCTATGGCTGTCCATTTGATTTTGGTGACAAAGCTCGCTATAAAGACTAGTTGGTAGTGATTATGAGTTCTATCAAAATTACTGCAATCATTTGTCTGCCAAGGTTCTTCGGTTTATCCACCAATCAATGCCTCTTTTTAAGGACATGTTGATTTTTTTTTAATTCAATTTTCACCCCCAAACAAGGCACAGTGCCACTTTGAAGTAGGGGGCTACTATCAGGGACATAATTTACCGGGGGGGGGGCATTATGAAGGGAGATGAGTAGCAAGTTTTCATTAGTGTCATCATATTCTCCAATTTAAGTATATATAAACTAGGGAGATCAATGGATTTATATATGTTAATGCACCAGTTAACAAAATAAACTTTTCTATAGTTTTATTCGTTTTTTTTTTTTTGTTTGTTTTTTTTTTTAAATCTTTACACCCCATAGGGAATTATTACTGTAGCAGTTCCTTAATAGGACGAAAGATTTGGATAATTGATTAATTAGCTTCTTTTACATTTATGTTAGCATTTGATGGGATATATATCAAGCATGTATTGATTGCTTTATATAGCATGCACTGAATGGCAACAGCATGGCTATTCATTTGCATACTTTTTTTTTTTTTTTACTATGAGGCACACCAGTTTTGATTAAGACTGAGATCTCTCCAGAAATCCTATGTTCAGTATGAAGAATGTAATTAAATATATGATAAAGGAGAGAGGTAGTTTGGTTAAAGAATTGTTGGGAAACAAGTATGTAGGTATTTAAGAAGGATAATAGCAATGCAAAAAAAAACAATTGTGAAATATGTAAAAAGAAAAAGTAAACAAAAATATTTGGTAAATTTATTCATTGCGGACAATTATCCTCATCTTTCTTAGTTGTTTCACAATGTTTCGACCAACTATTCCTCAGGCCTTCGTCAGATGGTAACCACAACGGGATAGGAACTCTGAATCTCCTAATTGCATTCTCAGCAATTACTGCCATCCATAGTTGTTGTCGTCTCACCACGTTTTTGGCCAAGTAAGCCTCTGGCCAGCTTTGGATAGGATTGAAACTGCTATCTTCAGACAATTCTCAGTAATTGCTGAGAATGCAGTTAGGAGATTTAGAGTTCCTATCCTGTCGTGGTTACCACCTGACGAAGGCCAGAGGAATAGTTCGCCGAAACGGCGTGAAACAACAACTAAAAAAGATGAGGATAATAGTCCACAATAAATAAATTATTAAATAATACTCATCTCAATAATAAATTCCAATTAAATAATATATAAAAGTATTTGGGTTATAAATCTTCATAAAATTTATGTATTTGCAAGAGATTTTCACATATTAAATCAGTAAATATGGGACTTATTGCTAAATATAAAGAAAAATATCCGGGATGGTGTAATGTCTGTGAAGCCATAAATAAGGTTACGTTTAGACATAATATAATCTCTTAAGATGATGGAACTATGATCAAGGGGTGATAACTCCTTTTCTATTTGAAATAGAGTTAACTCCTCCTTTTTACCTCTTATGTGTGTTTTCATGTGGAAATACAAGAACTGGACATAAGATGTTGGCTTGAATGCAGGTAAATGAGGATGGAGATATAATACATTTGTCCATCATATTTGTGAGACACAAACTCAAGTAATATCGGACTAAGACTGATAGAAGTAATTTATATAATTGTGTGTGCTGTCTCCTTGGAAATAAAAGTCAACTGTGAGTATTCTCATTTTCTCAACTATTTTCTGTCATTTCTATGCTGCACATATTTTTTTAATAAAAATCGCTCTAGGCAAAGCATGATGCCACTTAATGTAAGGAACTAAACAAAAATACTACTTCACAATCAAAACCTTGCCAACAGTAAGTGTTAGATTGAATAGATTCTGACCCAGAAAACAGCAATTCTTCCCTCTTTGTCAGAAAGATTGCTCATGGAATGTGAGAACTAAAGGACAAAATAAGGGAAGCAAGACTTACACATATATTTATCTTCAGGCATAATCTTATGCAAAGCATTAATATTTATGATATACCGACACCTCCATTCATGACAATCTTAAAATAAGACTAACACTAGCAGATGCAGTGTGAATAAATAAATTCACAGAACACTACACACAGATCTTTCTGTTAGTCACTCAGTAAACTAATCTGGCAGTAGCAGGATTATCAAGTAGTTTCATGATTTTGTCTGAATTAAAAAAAAAAAAAATGGTGCCAGGTCATAACTTGCTGAAAAATCAGTATTACAGTATGTGCATTTATCTGTCAATTTTAGATATACCCAACATCTTTTTGCTTGCTTCTGATTTTTGTGTCGATTCAGAAATGATTGATTTCTAGGTAGCAGTCAAATCACTTACCATATTTGATGAGGAAGCCATTTTATAATTTAACAGAGAGGAAAAAAAATAACAGTTTTTCATTTAAATTGTTATCAAATATTTGCATAGGCTCAAAACAGAAAAATATTTACACATTCTCTACATAGATATAAAAATAAACTAACTGTACCTTATCAACGTACCCAAAATTTATTGGAGTAATTTTAGTTTAAATTTAAAGTAACAAACTTAAGATATAAGGGAGATAACTCATTTTTATTTTCAAGTGAAAAATGATAATCTTCCTTAGATTTTAAGATCGTCTCTGTTGTAATGATCTTGCTTGCTGGAATAATTTTTTTTTTAGAAAGAAAGTGAAGTTAATTAGTTATTTTTTTTTACTATAAAAATCATCTTGAAAGAATAAAGAGGAAGAAATTGCAAGTCAGAATCAATCTCTCTTTCCCTCCTCCATCTCTCTCCCTCCCCATCTTTTGCCTTTTCTCCTTCTCCCATCTTTATCTATCCCCCTTCTCTCTCTTTCTCACCCAAACAGACTTAAATTCAGATGTTAGATATTAAAACTATTCAAGTCTGATGATAATTTGATACAGTATGTATATATGAGAGATTCTTCTTATCACTAACTGTGAAAGGATACATCTTGAAGAGACATCTTTTATTTATCAAATTCTCTCTTGTAATTTGGTACCGATAAGATAATAATCATAATAAAGAGAAAAATCTATATACACATATGTAATCTATTTCTGTCAAATAATAATCTTAAAGAATCATTTACCTTTACAGTGGCTGCCCTTGGTATACCATAAATGAGGGCAAGTTCCCCAAAACTACCACCTTCGCCAATTGTGGTCACATGTTCATTGTTCACATAGACCTGCAGAAAGAAATGTAAATAAAATAAATAGCAAGAGAAAACAAATAGAAAAAAAAGTCAACAGGATAATTTTATTAAAACATTCTTATGCATAAATGAAATAATCCATGTTTGTATATTTGTACATCAGTTATATAACCTTCCACATCCATTTTACCAAATGAGATCATTAATGAAATTTTTAAAAAGTATCTGATGTCACTGAGTGTCAAAATTTAGGATTTTCACCCATTTTAAAATGAATTGTTCCAAACTAGAATTTTGTTATCCCATTCATTTTAAACAATCTTAAAAAGCTATTCTTTGCCAACTTTTGGATTTGATGAAATTTTTTAATACATCTAATTGCTACAATTTTAAATAGATGAAAAAGTTTACATCAATGAGGGGGATTAACATTGAGGGTAGGGGATGAAGGTTAAGAAAAGTGAGGTGGAAATAGGAAGAAGGAAAGAGTATATAATGAAGCACAATGAAGAGATTAAATAAAAAGATAATAGATTAAATATGAAAGTTAAAGGGACATAAGAAAGAAAGAGGGAGAAAAAAGAAAACGAGAACGAGAGAAGGGAGAGAAAAAGAGGAGAGCGGGAAGGAGAAAGAAAGAAAGAGAGAGATGAGAGAGATGACAGACAGAAAGAGATGAGAGACAGAAAGAGAGAGGGGGACGGGAGAGAAAGAGAGAGGGGGCGGGAGAGAAAGAGAGAGGGGGCGGGAGAGAAAGAGAGAGGGGGCGGGAGAGAAAGAGAGAGGGGGCGGGAGAGAGAGAGGGGGGGAGAAAGAGAGAGGGGGGCGGGAGAGAAAGAGAGGGGGCGGGAGAAAGAGAGAGGGGGACAGGAGAGAAAGAGAGAGGGGGACAGGAGAGAAAGAGAGAGGGTGGGGGGAGAGAAAGAGAGAGGGTGGGGGGAGAGAAAGAGAGAGGGGTGGGGGGAGAGAAAGAGAGGGTGGGGGAGAGAAAGAGAGAGGGGTGGGGGGAGAGAAAGAGAGAGGGGTGGGGGGAGAGAAAGAGGATACAGAAAGTAAAGGATGAAAGATATAAAAAGATAAGATGAGAAATAGATGAAAGGAAAGAAGAAAAAAGATTACAAACTGACATTTTATGAAGACAGACAACAACAAAATGCGTCTTTGTAGTAAAATGTCAAAACTCCATCAAATGAAGAAATAATTTCCTAATAACCATTCCTGAATTGTGGGAAGACAGCAGCAAGTCTACAGTTTTATGATCATCATGCCAAACGATTGATGGTTGCTAACTTAATCATAAAAAAATATATATATAATAAAAAATTATTTTATCTTTGGAAAATACAAATAAAATAAAAAAAAAATTGGGGAAATGTCATCCAAAGGAAAAATATTCCAAAATGTGTTTGATTTATAAAAGACATTTTCTGTTTGCCTCAAAAACTAGGAAATCTGGAAGTCAAAATCTGAGAGGAAATCGTTTTTGAACAAGAAATAACATAAGTTCTAACTTGGCTGTCTGGCTCTAGCTATTCCAATCAACTGCTTAATTCTTCTTCAAATATTTGACCCATTTTTTTTTTTTTTTTTTTTTACCTGGAACTTTTGAATTATTTAACCTCTGACCTTTGCATTCTGGAATGTCATAACATTTTTTTTTTTTCTAACAGATTGCACAGATAACAATTCCCAGGTATGTCACATTGTCACATCTGAGTGATTTGACGTTATGTTTTATTTAGGGTTGTATCAGTTAGGTCAAGAGTTCAAAGATTAATAGTGTGAGAGTTCAACAACCACAGTGAAACAGTAAAGAATTAAAAAAAATATGCAACTATTGTTTATTCTAACCGCGTCTTCATGAATAATATTTATTACTAATATATTGCCTATTTTCTATTAGAACCCTTGTTACATGCACACAACCTATGTAAATAATTGTTTTCAAAATTCATAAATAGTACTAGGTCTGTCAAACGTTTTAATACCACTTTTAGCTTTTCTCCCTTGATAATGCCTACACACCAGCTGAGCAAAACGTTGATTTTTAGTTTTAGGTCTTCTACGTTTCCATTTTACTCATATTCTCAGATTTATTTTAGCTTTTTATTGTCATGTATATAATGGAATTTATATCCCTAAAGGAAAAAACAATTTCTGTAGAAAATCTAAAGTGGAAGCGTGTAGCAAAAAAAAAAAAAAAAAAAAAAAGGTTTAAGAAAAAAAAAAAAAAAAACTTAACCTCATGAATTTATTTTAACTCAATAGGGTCTTTTCAAATGAGTGAGCTGGTTAAGATTTCCCGTCTGACTGAGGAATGATATAGAAACACACCGTTATGTATTTACGAAAAGGCTGGGTGGAAAAATAATAGACAAATACTATCAAAAGAAACAATGAAACCCCAAGAACGACTGATTTTTAGCAACTTTTCCAGGAATCTAAATGTTTTTCCATATATTATTAATAGCATTCTTTTAAAAATCAATGAAAGACAAAGTAAATATTTAAGTAAGTGTGATGTATGAAAATTAAACAAAAAAAATTAAACAAGCAAAAAAATTTCATTTTTCTCTAGATAGAAGTAGTTTCATGGAAAAACAGAGAAAAGTAAATGCACGAACTAATTCTGTATTTGATGAAAGAACAAAACATCATTATCATTAATACGATCCTTTCCCTTCATCTTATTGTTCTATTGATATCATTCGATGAAGGTGTTATTAAATAGATTCATCTATAAGACTAACGGACAGACACAGACACACACGATTAATTTGTTTCTGTTCTTATTTACTTTGGTTATGACAAAGGAACATCATCAACCGCAAAGGAATATCGTCAATGTTCCCATGATGCATCAGAAAATCTAATCAACTTCTAAAAAGGGAGATAATCGCTTGTAAATATCGGTGCTTGTTAACATATAGTCGACAGATCGATTTTTTTTTTTTTTTTTAAATATGTCGTTTTAAGCAAAAACAATATTATGTACTTAATTGTTATGCTGAAAATAATAATATACCCAAAAAATTATTAAGTAGTATATTGTTTATAGGTAAAAGTAATTTTTACAGAAAATTTGGTAAAAGCGCATATTTCTTATGTTATAAAGTAGACAGTAGGCAGGGGACGTATCCGAAACGAATATTTTAGATTACTTGTTCATGGTTGCAATATTTGTATTTTTTAGCGATAGACTTTATTTTACTAAAAATGCAGTAGCAGCTGTTATACTTGATGCATTTTCGTAATTTTTGGATATATTACTATTTTCGACATGACAAGTTTGTAATATTGTTTTTTGCTTAAAACTATATTTAGAAAATCAGTTTCTCAACTATATCTTAATACGCACCTAAATATCTTTTAACAATAATTACTGAGAAAACATTGCATTACTCAGTTAAAGTCAGGTTAGAGAGCACCACACCTAAATAAATACTAGCGTAAACATTGCAATTTTATAAGCACACACAAATCCTTATTACAGAAATCTGTTAATACCAATATCCCTTTTAAAATAGGGTCTGTCAAAGTGAACACAATTAAGGAAAAAATACTCTTTTTTTTTGCTTTTGTGAAAGTAATTATTATTGCCAGTTAAATATACGTTTTTTTTTTTTTTTTGCATAGGAGTTCGCACTTATCAAGCCCACTCGAGGATAGGGGTTAATGAGTGTACAATAGTCAATGGGATAATATCATAGTAATCGTTAGTAGTGGAAATTTGGTAAATTGGATTACTTAAAGGGACGGTTCAACAAGAATTTGTTTACGTTGAACTTGAAGACAACAAAATTGTAGTCAGCTGGAAAGCAGGCAAACGGAAGAGAGTTCCACAGGCTTGCAGTTCTAAGAAAGAAACTTTGTTCATGGAATCTACGTTTAGGTTTAGGTACAGAGTGAGGGAAATTCAATTAAATAAAACAAATATGTCTCTTTTTTATCTATTTAATTAAAATTGTAACAAATTAATTCCATTTAAAACAATATTCCGTGTCTTGTGTAAAAATAACTTTCAGTCAAATATTCTCCAAATCAATAAAACAAATAACACTTTTTGAAATGTATTTATTTAAACGTGCACCAGTTTAATTTACAGGATGACATACTTTGATTTTGGGGAAATTCATTTTAAAATGGGTAAAGTTGGAACTTTTTGTTTTAGTAACATGAAAATATTCACCAATCATCATTGGATAGTCTTAATTTGTAAAAATGTGCATAAAAAAGTGATTCCGTATGTACGGACATGAAGTGAATATCACTTTTACGGGTCCATGGTGCAGTTGTTAGAGTACTTGGAAAAATCAGTTGTTAAAGTGGTATTTTCCTGAAGGTTGAAGGTTCAATTTTGAGTGTGGGCGACCAAAAAATACAATTGCGAATTACTTAAGACTTGTATCCAGTCATGGCTGACAGAACAAGAGCATGCTATCCCCATGAAGTAAATAAAGGGTTCCATTCAAAATTCCGTCCAAATTCCTGAGTTCGACAGAAACATTCCCAAGTTCAACATGATACACCTGAAGACCAAAACATTATGAAAATGGCACTCAAGATGAGAACAGTAGTCGGATGAATCAAGATAATATGAATAATCAAACCTCATCTCAAAAATTCAAAAATGTAGGATTTTTTAAAAGTTATGTAAATATATGTAAATTTAATCATCTATATGTTCAATAAAGAGAACAGTATTTTTTGTATTTATTTTAATTGAAAGAATTGTGGAATAAATATAAAAAATAGATAAACTTACAGCAGAAACATCAATTGTTCATGATTATGAAGCAACTGCTTGCATCATGTAAAATCTTTTATTATTTATTAGAAACAACACTAAGTATTAGTTCAAAGGAAAATCAATTTACCTACTACTGCGGTACACAAGTAATATTAAGAAATAGTTTATTTTAAACACCTTATAGTTTCTCTAATAGTGATATAGAGAATTTTTTAAATAGAAATCAAAACTGCAAGCAGACACTGTTGTTTAGATCAATAATAAAATATATCTCCATGTTAACAATCTTTGTAGCTAGAATAAGTATTTTCAGAAAGAAACTAAAGTTAAAGAGTACTAGTTGTAAAGAAAAGGATGACAATGAAATATCGATTTGTCAGATTCAAGGATATTGATGACAAACTTTGATAAATAATACTGACTTTATTTTATATATTAGTCTAATTACAAACCAAAGTCGAGAATTTCAATGATAACAAAAGACATGCAAATCTAAGCTAAACTAGTTTCCAAAGTAGAAACATCTTTAGTTGCATTTTTAAAATAAATGATTCAGATACAAAATACTTACATCCACCTCTCCTTGATCAATGACATAAAAATTGTCTCCATCATCACCTGTAAAGAAACAAACAGAGGTTAAAAAAATTAAACGTTATCTAAAAAATTATGAACAAAATTTAATTTTGGCAACAGATAGCATGACTCAATCAGACAAATTTGAATGAAAAAAATCCACAACGCTTTCATGGGATAAATGAGGAAGATATAAATTTATAGTATATATCGTCTGCATTTATATGCAGAAGATATATACTATAAATTTACATTCCAATTAATACAAAAAGTCAATCCATAATAACGATTTTTTTTATATCCATTTATACTTCTACTATAAATTATAAATGCAGATGGTATATACTATAAATTATAAATGCAGATGGTATATACTATAAATTATAAATGCAGATGGTATATACTATAAATTATAAATGCAGATGGTATATACTATAAATTATAAATGCAGATGGTATATACTATAAATTATAAATGCAGATCGTATATACTATAAATTATAAATGCAGATCGTATATACTATAAATTATAAATGCAGATCGTATATACTATAAATTATAAATGCAGATCGTATATACTATAAATTATAAAGGCAGATGCTATATACTATAAATTACAAATGCAGATGGTATATATAATATAAATCTCACCGGTCTGTTTAAATGTATGTATGTTTGTCTAAAACTTTCGCCAGAAGCCACGGATTTTCATGAGATCAGTATCATTTTGAAGCTCGACCCTTTGGACGACAAATATCGAAAAATTGAATACTCATTCACAGACAGCTTTTTCATCATTTCATGACTCATCAGTGTAGCTATATACCTCACATATAAAGTAAAGTCAAAATTACTCCTATTTCTTTGACTGGCATGTCTTATAAAAAAAATACTGTTTTGCTCAGTATGTATTTTAGTTGCTTATTTACATGTACTTCCAAAAAAAATTTTTTTTTTTCTTTAGTTTTGTTAGAATTCACCAATTCTTATATTGTATCTACTTCGTTGTTTTATCCATGTTACATAATCTCACCATGCGAGTAAAAGTGAGTATATCTCTCTCTTAGTAAGTCCTCATCCTTCGACCCATTACTATTACGTATGAAAGAATTTTTCATGTTACACTGTGCATTCGCATGTCACATTAATCAATACGCCAAAAAATAGCAATTACACGGCTGTTAAATATACAAAACTACAAAGTTTTGTTTCCCTGATTGTAAAAGACTAAAAACAAGAACATTGTTCCTGAAGATATGCTTAGAATGTACATTAATAAAAAAAAAACAAAAAACTTTACTTATGACCTACTTTAGTAAGATACTACATAGAGTAGAAACATTAACAGAAACTGCTGCTTTTCTTCTATTTGGCTGAGAATGGCAGTTGTATTGCATTTATTGCAGGTGTCCGTAATGATCACAACTTAGCATTGGAGTGAAAAACTCTTCATTTCCTGTTGATGATGCTGTACACCAGAATCAAGTCTCCTTGCGTCATCTGCTTCTCAAATGAAAATAGATTTAGCCTTTTGAGTCTATTTCTAAATTATTGTTAGAAAAGCAAGCTAACTCAACAAAAGACAAAGTAAAGAGTGATTTAGTATTCATTAGGTTGAGCTAGCAGGTCTTTGTGAGATCTTGTTTGTTGTCATTAATTTAATAGGAAACCTGGTGTTGCTCAGGATATTTTAAATATTATCTGCACATTATACAGAAAAATAAAAATATTTGTTATATCGAGTACAACTCTAGATATTCAAATAAAACTGAATTTTTCTCCTTATTCATTTTTATTTTCCAGTAATAATTGAAAAATGTTTCCATATTCCTAGTTGTCTGATCAATTAAAAAATTAAATAATTAAAAAAAAAGTAAATAATTAAAGAAATGAACTATAGCAAAGTATTTAATTTTAGTATCAATAAGTGGAAATTGATTAGTCGCAATGAAAGGTCGATATATCAGTTTAAATACTATTTCGGTCAACTTTTAAAATCTCACGATAACTTTATATATTAGATTCAGTCGTTTCAATTTTCCTTATAGTATTGCATGACAAAAGTATGCACAGGCAGACACAAGCATAGATAAGCATACTCTCATACAGGGTGACCCCCCAAAAAACGGGCCCCAACTCTAATTAGGGCCCGTTTCTTAGTGTTTTGTCTGAATGAAATGAAACTTTGGTCATAACTAGTTTATTATATTCAAAACATCACATCAAAATACTAGGGTCTTTGGCCTTTTTTTCTCCGCTTTACAGCATAGTTCTAGATATACTTTCTGTTTTTTTGTTTTTTTTGGGGTCACCCTGTATACTAGGCATATGCAAGCAGTAGCCATAATCATGGAAATTTCACAGAGTTAAGACATCATAATAGATGAGGTGGCACAACGCTATTAATGTATGAATGATCGTTCTCGACATAATTGGAATCTGCACATTTTCTTATGAATGAGAAAACCAGCTAGTTGTCGATAGAAGGCTCGAGGATGTAGCTGCTACCACAACGCAATGGTAAAAAAAACAATGAATGGACACTGATCAATTGCACCTGTCGAGTAAACTCCCCAGTTGAAAACAAAAAGAGCGTTGCCATAATGACTGGACAAGATGTATCAATATGGATTTCCATTTAGTCTTCCCGAACCAAGGTAGCTAACACATTTGTATGTGTATATATATGTCGATTATATTTTCATTAGTCTATCTGTGTATGCCCGCTCCACTTTTCCCCGGAAACTACTTAGATGTGGCTAAAATTTTGTATAGAATTTTCTAATGATAAGATGCAACGAACTAAGTATTATAGTTTCCATTCAATGCACATTTAGGGTTTAATAGGGAGTACTATTTAATGCAAAAATGAGTATGAATTTACCCATATTCAATCATCAATTTGACATAAAGCACTCATTCTAAAGCCACAAGATATAACTATTTTCTTCTGCCCATTCCACGTTTTACCCCGTTTTTTAACAGACTAAAAAGTCTAGTGTGTGTATATATACTAGACGTTTAAGGCATTTATTATATACTGACAAGAAGAATGCATTTCTTTAAACTCCGTAGATTAAGGAAATTTCAATATATTTTATTTGAATATTTATTATAAATTCATGTAAAATATATTTTTACAGTCTTAAATTTGTATTATTCTATAATAAGCTCTATTTTCTAGCTCGGTTGTATTGAGCTTTTTTATTTTGTTGGAATATTAATATTAATATTTATATTTACTCTAAGTTTAAAGAATCTTTTAGCTTCTAAACTTAATCTTTACTGATTGTTTATATATCTATATGAGAGGGAGGGGAATAATGATTAAAACTTAGTGTAAAAGGATGATCTTTTGTAAAGAGTAGATTCTTCTCAGTTCAGTATGACCATAATCTTCAAAAAAAGGAACGGCAGAGTGTGTCAGTTACATGAACCATGTAAGTTGTCCAAATAGTGTTTATACAAAGGCAGCAAAAAGGCAGCATTTGTAATTTTTTCAAAAACTGCAAATTTAAGCTAAATTTAATGTAACTGTTTAAACGAACTATACCTCATTTGATTGGCCTTTTCTTCTTCTATAATTTTACCTATTCATATTTGACTTTTAATTGAAATATTCTAGTGTTCACGTCAATTTAAAAAAAAAACAAAAAAACTTCAAATTGAGGAGGCAAAAAGAAAGTCCACACAATGGAAAATTGTTATTTAAATGTAACTTTAGGACATTAATGCAACACAAATACAACAGGAATACAATGAACTAGTTAATATTTAGTAGCATAGCCCTTCTGCAATTTGACAGTGCGCAATCTTGGGAATTCCTTGAATTAGAATGCAGCAATACTCCGGGAAAAGGGCATCCCACTTTTCTTTAATTTTTGTCCAAAGTTCTCCCAAATTTGAAATTTTATCATAGCATAGCTGTTGCTTGATCTAATGCCATATGTTTTCGATAGGATTGAAGTCTGGAGATTGTGCAGGCCAATCCAAACACGGAATATCATGCTCTTCCAGGAACCAGCAGTGTGAATGCAGGGCTCTACGGACAAACTTATCTTTAGTTGACCTTTGACAACTAAATATTTTTGTTTACTAGCCAAATAGAAAAGTTACTAGCCAAACCCACATGATTTTTAGAATATGACATCTTCATTCTGCGACGAGTATGTACATCATAAAGATTTTTTGTGCTCTTTTTTTTTTTTTAATAAGTGTAATTCTAAATATGCAACAAATTTTATGTTGATACTTTAAGGTATAAACAATCTGATTTCTCCTAATATCTTTTAAAACAGCCTTCGTTAAAAAAAGAAAAGTATATTGTTCTATTAAAATTATTATTTAAATAATTTAAATAATTTTCGTTTTATATATATGTATAAAAAAAAAAAAGGTGAAAAGATATTTTTCATTCAGTAGTGAGCTTTGGAAGATTGTCGGTGAAAGAAATACAATCGCCAAAAGATAAGCGTTTTATTATTTCTAGTCGCCACTTTGAAACATCGCTCGCAAATGCGACTGTTTCACTTGCAATGTAGAGCCCTGGAATGGGAACATTATCCTGCATGAAAATGGGCATCCAAATTCCAACCAAAGTAGGGTAAAAAATGCTCAGTCATATTAATGTACTTGGTCGAATTAAACCTTGCAAGCGAACTACAGGCCCTGGACTTTTGGTACTAATAATGCCCCACACCAAAACTGAACCTCCACCACCTTGCAGTGTTTAAACTGAGCACCCAGGATTAAATTCTTCATCTTTCCGCCGACGGATATACTGCCTAGCCTATTGAACTTGCTTTCATCACTAAAAAGCACTTTTGACCAATATGAAGAGTCATGATCTTCATTGCATCTGACAAAGTCCAGACGGCACTTTCTGTTTTTTACAGAAATCATTGGCTTGCATCTTGCAACATATCCTTGCAAATTAAATTTCTTTTATCTGTTCTTGACAGTAGAAAGAGAGCACTTTTTAACAAGATTGCATTGTTGTTAGATTTGGGGAGCCGTTTCAAATCTGTTTCTTAGACTGCGGATCTTGATAGCATTGTCTTCTCTGTTAGAAGTAACTCTATTTTTAAAAAAAATTTTTTTTTGTTTGTTTAACGGCATATTTGTGGGTTATTTAATGCCGAATCCAGTTATTTTGGGAATAGTATTCGATGTTGTATCCAGTTATTTTATATGAGATTTTTATTCTTCAAGCTCGTTGTATTTTCGATCGTTAGTTCGTAGCTTTTGATTTGGTTGTTTTATAGTGGATTGTCATTTTTGTTCCCTGCCTTGCAGAATATTATTGGGTTTTGCAATGGGAGGGGGAAAAGGGTTACAGTATAATTAAGTTCTGTATTATGAATGTAGTTATATTGTTGATTTTATATTCAAATTGTCCTCATTCTTTAGGAAGGTTTCTTGGAGATAAATAACCAAAGGATTAAATTTGGTTTGCAACAATAAAATTTCATTGTAATTTGCCTTCAATCCACGGCAATTCCATTGGATTTTCTTGTAATTCATGAGGATTTTTTTTTTGGTTTGAGGAGTAACTTCAGTTTCCATGTCTTCTAATTCCGTAAATCTATTTGTAGTAGTAGTAGTGGCTTCTGTTTGTGGTAATTTCTTTATATTATTTTGTTTTTTGGTAGATGGATTTTTTGTTTGTTTTTCAAGTGTGTTTTTTCACCATGGGGAAGATGTATTGGTGACCTGTGTGGTCTTCCTTTTAACTGATTTTGTTTTTCCTTAGTTTCGTCTTTTTCAGCATCAGCACAACGTACTGATGATTTATTCTTTTGATCGACTTTGTTTTCTTGGATGTTCTTATTTTGGTTGAGAATTTGTTTTATTGGTAACATTAGTTAATGATTTAATGGGATGATTAATTCTTGATGATATGTTTGGTTTGATTTCATTTATAAATTTGGGCCAGTCGTTTGGTCCCAATTGTAACAATTTGCTTATTAGTATTTCGTATTTGGAGTCTTGGTTAGTGATGTTGGATGATATACAACTTGAGGTGACTTGAGAGTACGTCTTTTCCTTCATGTATCCATCAACTATTTTCCTGGCTTCAAGGAAGGAAATGTTTTTGGTATGTTTTATTGACACTACTTCCTTTTCTTTCTTCCAGATTCTGCATGCTTTAGCATAAGCAGGATGATTTTCTCCACAATTTACACATTTGCAATCAAGATTGCAGTCATTGACAGTGTGGTCTGGATCTCTCTGGCCACATCTGCTTCACTCTGCTTGTCCCCTACATGCATCCTCATGGTGCCCAAACTTCTAGCATTTAAAGCACCAAAGTGGGTTTGGTATAAAGGGTTCAACTTTTTCAACGTTGAACCCAATTTTGATTTCTTTTGGGATAGTGGGTCTATCGAACTGCATAATGTAAGTGTTCGTATGTATAGTCTGATTCTCTTTTTTTATTGTAATTCTTTTAACGTTTATTACTCCTTGGTTTTTAAGTTCTTTTGTTATTTCTTCAGTAGTGCACATTGGGAGGTCTTTCGATTTTACTACACCTTTGGATGTATTCAGATTCTTGTGTGGATAAGTTTTGATATTTATGTTGTAGAAAGTTTTCATTCCTAGGAGAAAAGTGGCATGTTTTTCTCTTTCCACTTCCACCAGTAGGGTTTCATTTTTTAAAGTTTTTACATTTTTGGGGTGTAATATATGCCGATATAATTTTATGTATAATAAACGGTGATAAGTCAGTTATTTTGGTTTCTTTGGTGGATTCCAATACAATAAATTTTGAGGATGTTTGATATAGTTCATTATCTGAACTATCCGAGTTGACGTGTTGGCGCTTGAAGTTTTTATTATTGGTCATATATATATATATATATATATATATATATAAATATATTAAATTCATTGTTTATGCTCCCCACCCACCTCGGAGTCCAATATTGGGGCATGTTAAGGGGGAAACTCATTCGCCTTGTCATGCCAGGGCTACATAAACAGTATACATGTTCCAACTAGAACTGTATTTGTTACGGTTTAGAGGAAATTGATAGAAAAGTAGAAGATATGTTGGGGCTTGACGTAACTAGCCGATTGATCGGATCAGGCCCCTCCGACCGCCCATCTAGCCTTGTATAAGGCCAAAGTGGAGTGTTGCAACTGATATCTTTAATTTCCCTAGATATCAGTTGCTCAGCCACCAGGATCCTTTTCCGGGTCATTACGGGTCGCCATCTACGGCCAACAGGTGGCCCCTTTGAGAGGTTTTTACTCTCTGCAGGGGGGCAGTCGGTGTATTCTAATGCCCCACCGACCAGGTTGGGAAGTAGGGAAGGAAAAAAAAAAGGAAGGGGAAACAGGAAGGGAAAAGGGGCTGTTGTTTTTGCAGAACATAATTAAGTTTTACAAAAGAGAATAGAAAACAAAAACAGAAGTTTAATGTAGGTGCATTTCATCTCAAGAAGACACTAGACAGCCTGATCTGGTAGCACAAAAGAAGTAACTCTAGTACGACCAGATTTAGTGGAATCACGAACACTGCTGGTGTTTTGGTGCTTTTGCACAGTCTTTCATACCATTTTCTCATCACATTTCAATCTGCGGCCGATTTCTCGATTAGATAAACCAGCAAGGTGGAGATTAACAAGCTTTTGACGATCACTAAGAGAAAGTCGTGGCATATGGACTAAATGTTACACTGTATAACCTGGAACAACAACAATTACGACTAGAGATGCTTTGTTGCCTGTTGGTGGATATTTTAAACAGATTTAGGGTCAATAATTTAAGCTGGTTTTAAGTGAATTTGTTGCTGCAGACTTTCTTTTTGCCTCCTCAATTTGAAGTTATTTTTGTAAATTGACGTGAAAACTAGAATATTTCAATTAAAAGTCAAATATGAACAGATAAAATGATAGAGGAATAAAAGGCGATTCAAATGAGGTATAGATTGTTTAAACAGTTACATTAAATTTAGCTTAAATTTGCAGTTTTTGAAAAAATTACAAGTGCAGAGTTTCTTTTTACCGGCACTGTACATGTATAAGTTTTTTAAGGTAAACATCTGATGAGTATGTGACTAAATATGCAGCTTTAACATAATTTTGCAGACTTGTTAGTTGAAATACGAAACAATATTGTAATCAATGCTTTTTGAAAAGTAATAAATGATCAACTGAGAAAACTTGATGTTTGGAACTTGGTGGATTATTATAAACTATATATGCTCTGGAACCCAATAAAAAGGCATTCATTGAGCTTGAACTTTTTCAAAATTTACAAAATTTATATAAAAAAAAGATCTTTTTCATTAGAAAAAACTTTATCTAGGAGAAGGATTTTTTTAATCCATTACGATTGGTATATACAAACCGAGTATATTTCCAGGAAATGATTCACCTATCATCCCTTTTGTACAAGATGGATTTGCCCGATTGTGAAAGACAAGAAGCAAGAAAGCTCGAACGTTCTAAAGAGTTTTATAATTATATAAATATGCGAGTTGTGTGTGTGTAAATATAGGGTTTTCTAAATCTACTACTTTATAATAAAATGATTGCAAAAATTCCCCTCTGGACCAATTTACTGTAGGTTTGCAATAACAGATGCCACATACAAATTTATTATGTCTAAACTTTTACCCACCATCTTATGTAACTTTAGAATGCCATTTTATACACATTTATTTGCTATAATTAAATCCGACATTACATCCTAGGAGAAACATCATGATCACTGAAATCTTTAGAGGAAGTAGTTCCTATTTTTCTTTCTAAATCTAAAGTCCTCCCACCACCCCTAGTCAAGACTGGGAAGATATATACACATAACTATATTACTCTGATACCCTTCTTAATTGGATCATACACTCATAGGCATACAATTACCTTTCCACTTTCCGATTCAAAAAATAATAATTTCCCTCTATTAACATTCTAACATTGGCTGAGAACATAATAATCTATTATTATTATTATAGAATTAACACCTTCTTACAAAAAATGAACACATCAGACCTTTACAAATATGGCCACTCTCTCTACACGAAACAATAGTTTTATGAATATTAAACCAAATACAAAATTATTAAACACTCATGATCATAAAGTTACGTATTTATAACCTCACATTTATGTGAACTACCCTCCCTACAAAAAAAATCTGTAAAATAAAATACAATTTATGGATATCATTGGTTTTTTTTCTTTTTTGCCTACAATTATACTGAGAAAACAAGAGGAAGGTGGGTGTTGGGCGACAACAACAGCTTTAATTTTTCTCATTTTTTTATACTTCAATTTTTCTATGAGAGGAGAGGGGCATGTTTCCACCGAGCAATGCCAGTTAACGGGTCCTGCTAGTTATTAATATTTTCGTTGTTGCTTTACTTGCAGTTCCAATAATGAGAAACAAATTTAAAATACTGTTGCCATAGAACCGTATCTTTACCAGCTTTGCCAGCAATTGTCATTGGAAAGGCAAAGAAGGGGGGGGGGATCATTAATTCTGAATAATTATTGATTTCTGGATTTTAAATTCATTATCCCCCCCCCTTAAGAAGGGATTAATATATTACTAGTAAAGTAAATGAGATGAGAAGAAAGGCGAAAAGATGAATATTAATTAAAATGAAAAGACAGAAAATGAATGCTTGAATAGCCTCATTTGAGACATGGTTTTCTTCAAAGTGCCTCTGGGGAAAAGTGACAAAAACAAAAATCTCAAATCTGCAACGACTGCTGAAGGGTTTTTACACCTAAATTAATAAACATAAATGAAAATGTAATCATTGGAAACTCTACAAATAAGGTTGGTTTTCTGGCATTTTTTATTTTTTTATTTACAAAGGAGTCATCACTTATCTAGGTCCGGAGGCCACTCGAGGATAAGGGTTAATGAGTCAATGGGACAATATAGTAATTGTTATTAGTGGAAATTTGGTAAATTGGATTACTTATGGCTCATCAGGAACTTGTTCACGTTGAACTTGAAGATGACCAGAATATCACCTCGCTTTTAAGATCATTTAGCAAAATTAATAGAATGTTTTATAATGGGCTGGGAGATGGGAGTTCAATCCTCTGTAAAGCCATTCCAAAGATTTAAAAAAAAATGGTACATAATGCCCCCTTGCTAAATACTGAACATCATAAGGTGAAAATCAAGGCTAAGTGAAGTAATCTGTAAAAAAGACACTCTCCTATATTTTGGTGTCGTAGCCAATGAAAAGGGATCTTTCTGATTGCCCTCGACTATGATCAACCCCCTTTAAGTGTTGAAGAAGAATACTTGTAAAAATATTTGGATGCGTGTATGTTACAAACGGGAATTTTTCACATGAAGATTTTGCATTAGAAGTTAAAATTTAAAAATAATAAGTCAACATTTTCAGAGAAGTCATGAACAGGAAGTCGATCTACTAAAAAAAAAAAGAAAAAAAAAGTAAAAAAAAGTAAAATCCTTTTTTGATTGTCGAACACTAAATTGAATGAACATAGTTTTTTTTTTTTTTTTTTTACTATGGGGAGAGGTTAATACTTAGCAAGAATCTTGCTGAATTCTTCATGTGATATGAACTAATCTCTACTATTATATAAAAGTCACTGTGTGTGTGTGTACATGCATTCCTTCCTCATAGGTTCCGAAACGGCTGAGCCTAGCTTTCGCAAATTTCACATAAAGCTAATTTATATGTCTGGCAGTGTTTTTAGATATCTTTTATGCAGAGATTCATCTGATAAGTATTTAAAATCGAAAAGATCTGATCTTAAAAATAGCTTTTCTCTCTTATAGATTAAGAAAGAATAACTTTTACAGTTTTACAGGGGAATATTTTATGTTACACCAGCCAAGCGAGAAAATTTCAACAAACCATTTCTTCTTAAAAACAACAAAACACATTTGTTATAATCTGAAGATACAGTTTAGTGGTAGAGCATCTGACTACAGATTGAATGATCCCCTGTTTAAGCCCGAGTGTACCTCATTATTTTATTTTAATTTTTTCTTATTAATTAGTTTGATTTATGATAAAAGAAGAGGTACCATTTAAAATCGCCACAAATCATTTCTTTGTTTCCATATTTTTAAATTAAACATTAATCAGAAGTGACTTTTACAGGGCATTCATCATCAAGCCCAAATATCAGCTGACGTGATATTGTAAACAAACACAGACGGAATTTGATGAATGACATTTTTTATTTATTATTTTGCATATTAATCCACCGGGAAAATTATTTCTTGTAATATATAATAATCAATAGAAGATTGATTCTATAATAATATATACTAAATCTGCATAAATTAAAATATCTGTTTAAGTGTGTTGTATGACCAGGCAATGTCGGGTTGCCAGCTAGTATATTGATAAAAAAAATAGGCACAGCAGAAAACGTCAGATGAATATGTATTTCTTTAACATAATGGTTATTACAGCTGCAAGAAGAAAAAAAGCACTGGACATTCCAGCAATTCTGATGAATACTAGACTCACGGCCAGTGTTAGGATTCCTATGAAGACCAATTATATCAACTAACAACACAGCTATTGACAAGATTTGTATCAATGAAACAACAATAGGCAATATGTTGGAGCTAGAAAAATTCCTCATGTAATGTTGTGACATTTGAGATTACCTGGTGCCACAACGTAGGTAAATGACTGTAAAGCTTACTTTTTCTAATATACTTGAAAAAATATAAACTCCTATTCCATCTTTATCGTCATAGAGTAATACAAAAAAAAAACAATACTCGAAAGTGTTTATGGGATGTAAATTTCAACATTTTGTAAAACGTCCTATCGATTTTATTGCAAAACTATGATCTTTTAGTGGATTATGAAACAATTCATTTTAAAACGGGTAAAGCCAAAATGAATGATATTCTGCAAAATCAAATATTTCTCGATTTCTTTTTTGCATTTCATCTTTGACGGAAGCAAAAATACAAGCATATTATTATATAGTCTAACTATGATTAATGTTAAAGAAAAAAAAAAGTTTGGATGGAATTTGTGTCTTTTTGGGACAGGATTCAACACAGATGTTGATAAATTAAAAGAGAGAGGGGGAGGGAAAGTGACTGTAATCATGTCAGCTGTGAGTTGGTTGAGATGGCAACATGGACATGACAGTAATAATAAAGCATGTGACATCGAAAAAAAAATAATATTTCAAATTGGAATCTGGCTTGAATCACAGGACTTAGATTACTGAGCTGAATTGCAAATGGCAGAAAGTGAATACAAAGAATTTTAATTGGTATTTTATGCAGCAGCAAATTAACAGAGAAAAGATGGCACAGATTTGAGCTGCTGCTTTAATATTAAACAGTGGTTTTCTCCAGTAAAGTATATAATTTAAAACAATTATTCGTCACCTGCGTTATTTTTATTATTCGCACTAGTATTATCATCGTGGATGTTATTATCCATATAGATCCATGGCGCAACAGATAAAGATTGTGAATAATAATCAATTGTGACAGTTATCAACAGAGATCAAAGTTTCAGTTTTCACTAAGACCCAAATAAGAGTTACTTTATAGAACAAAAATAATCGAGACCCAACACCATAGATTAAATAAAAGGTCCAGCTTGAAATATTGCATAATTTCCAGAGTTTGACAACGATTTCCAAGGTTACATCAACCAAAACATTGTGAAAATAACAATCAACATGATAATAATAGTCTGTATAATCCAAATTACACAAATTATCTTTTTTATCTCATAAATTTGGAAACATAAAATCTCTTCTTCCTAATACAGTAAACATTTTGTGTACATTTACTAGCGGGGGTACTCGGTGTTGCCCAGGTGTGGTGAGGTGCGGTGTGTGTGTGTGTGTGTGTGTGTGTGTGTGTGTGTGTGTGTGTGTGAGGGGGGTCAAAACAATAATAAAAGGGAAAATAAAGAATAAGCGAACGAAAAAAATGGCATAAATAATCCTGTTTAAATGTTAAAACTTTTTTAAAAAATCTGAAAAACAAAAACAAAAAAACAGCGAACATGATGGAAAAATAAAAAAAAGGAAAAATAAAAAATAAGCGAACAAAAAAAATGGCATAAATAACCCTGTTTAAATATTAAAACTTTAAAAATCGAAAAAAAAAATGTCCAATATGTCGGCGCGAACGTGCCACCTTAAGACAACGATGCTGTCACTATAACGACTACTCTACGATCTCGTCAGTGAAGTAACATTTTTTGTCTATTTAAACTAATTCAAGAAAGAACGTTTTTCACGCATGAGTGTTTGGTTAAATTGTCATGAGGAATGATTTTTTGCTACGCTCAATAATTACGGACCTTTATTTCTATAGGAAATAATTGACCGTTTTTTTTTTCTAATTTCCACATATTATTCGACCGAGACACCACCCATTCAGACGATACTAGTTTCGACCCAGTCTGAGAAAAGTTTTAGGCACACATACAAACATACATACATTTAAACAGACAGGTGAGATTTATATAATAGATTATTTCCCTTCATTCTCGTGGCAATTGTTGGGTAGTCCGGAGGTAAAGGCTTAGCAAATGGAGTCAAAGGCGGCTTCACGGCTGGGTTGGAATCTCCCAACCTGTAGAAATTATCACCACCTACACTGATGATTGCGTAAGCATGAAACTGTATTGTTTGTATGTATATAAGAATAATTATTATTTAATTATATGTGTGTGTATAATATTATTATGTACAAACATTAATGCTTTATGCTTATGCAATCTTCAATGTAGGAAATGATAATTACTGCCGGTCGAAAGATTCAAACCCAGTTGAAAAGTCATCTTACACTTCAGCCTGCTATTAAACCCATAGGCCAATATGAGGGGAAAAAAAGAACATTTAAACTATAGAATGTCTAATCATCAGAACATGTACATGTGTGGCATCCGTCAGTCGAAACGACTATGGATCAGCGCCGTATTAAGATGTTGCCTGTTTGCATCCTTTTGTGTGACTGTAGAGACCAATTCTTGATTTGCATAGTCTGCCACAGCCTTGACATACGAAGTTTGTTATGCAATTTGCTGCTTCGTCCGGCTGTTCCGCCTGTACACTCGCTCTTCTCCTAGCTCTCTTTGCAGCATTTTCAACATGGAGGGTCCTCTCACTGATGATAATCCCCTGGCATATCATTTTCCTCCAAGCAGTTCTGTCAGCTGCAGAGGCTTCCCATGTATTCCTGTCCACCGAGAGAGCCTTCATGTCACGCTTGCAGACATCCCTGTAGCGAAGATGGGGTCGCCCCCTCTTTCTTGAGCCTGAGGCAAGCTCGCCATAGAGAAGGTCTTTAGGGATGCGCCCATCATCCATCCTGCGCACATTGCCCAGCCAGCGAAGACGTCGCTCATGCAGTAGGGAGTAAATGGATGGGATGCCCGCTCTCTGCAGAACATCAGTATTACTCACTCTGTCCTGCCATGTGATACCAAGTATATTGTATATATATATATATAAAAATATATATACTTTTTTTTTCCTCCATCTTTCCTCCATCTTTCTTCTACTTTTGCTGAATGATTCTTAACACTACGTTTTTTTTTTTTTTTTTTTTTTTCTTATCCAACAAAATTACGAACATCTGTCTTAGTATGACTTATTTAAATCTAATCTTTAGATTCTATGCCTGTACTTGTGCTCTCACTGCTGGATCAACATCATTAGACTGGTTTAGTTTTCAAAGAAAATGTATACATCATTTGGGATATCCCTAATCATAATCATCAATGACATAAATAATCTAAGTCTGCTTTTAGAAAATAAATACTTGTAGGAGACGTTTGGTTACAGACATAAGTCGTACAAAGTTTTGGATGTTCGTTTTGAAACACCCTTTTTTCCATGGAGAGGAATGTATAATAACAACGATTAGTGTTGCAATATGTAGTGGGGCAGGTTATCTCAATATTCTATAAGAATCTTTCACTTAATACTGCAAGCACCAAAATTGGCACAAATGACGTTCAGAACATACATATAAGAAAAGAACGTTAGCCATCAGAAAATTTATGATGGCTGCCAGTTTCAAGATGGCTGGAGAAGCAAACTTGACAAATTTCAATTTTGGTGCTTATATCACCAAGTGAAAGATTGTTTCAGCAATCTGCCTCACTAATGGTCACTGAAAGTTGGAAGATTCTACTTATAGACACTGGCGATAGGAACTGGCGAATCAAATTGAGTTATGTTCTGCCAGAAGCCATTCAGAAACAAAAATTGCTACCTAAAAATATTGAATTTTTTAGTATTCTAGCACATAATTTTTTTGTGTGCTCTTTGTCTGAAAAATTATAAAATCCAGGACCTGTACAGAACAGCTAAAAATTCTTCATTTCCAAGAATAACTACCAATCGGAAACTCTTCTGAAATTAAACAGAGCTTACAATTTAAGAGGTTCTGATACATTCGGAGATTTAAGAGATCAAATTAAAGGGATTCGGATACATTCTAGAAAATACTGCAAATAAACTATTCTCAAATTGGAGCCACATGGCCCATAAGAGGTTAAAACTTACAAATCTCATATTGGTTTGTTTATCTGTTTAATGACACATCAAACATTTTGTGGATATTTAATTTTAAGAAACAAGTCATTATAAATGATTCATACTAAACATGTTGCTATTCGTTCATGGTGGAAGAGAAATGTTTCTAACTTACTTATTAGTTAGATAGTGAACACAATGAATTTGACTACATTTGAATTGTTTCATAGTCAATATCAGCATCCATCGTACCATTCGTGCCTCCATAACAAATTGCATGTCATCTAAATCGAAACGCACCTTAAAATTATGCATAGACATAGAAAGCACAACTTTCAAAATTCCTTCAGGTAAAATTAAGCTCAGAAAATACATTATTTTTTTTTTAAATCACATTTTTTTATTTTTATGCTTAAAATTGATTATTTCAGTAATGCAAAAATGTTGGAAGTAAAATCACTTTGTTTAATTGTGCAAACAGAATTCCGTCGCAAATGCATTAAACATCTCTCTTTTTTTTTTTTTAATGCAATTTTCATTTTTCTGGACAAATTATAAACTTTCTCTTGAAATTTGAAACTTTCAATCCTGTTTTATTCTTGGAATAGAAAATTAATTTTTTTTGTTTATAATGGCATATCAACCTTTTGTGGGGAGAATTTCATCTAGAAAGGATACCTATTAGGTTTGTGCAAAAATAATGTTTTATATATATAGTTCAACGTCAAAAAACAACATTATTTTTTGTATCAACCTACTATTTAAAACTATTTTGTATATCGGAAGTCTCATACTTAAGGTCCCATAAAGATTATTATTGATGGCATTTGTGATAAAAGCGAAATCTAACAAGCCAGAATCAAAAAACAAAGTCCAGAAAGGAGAGGGGAGATTACTAAATGCACATTTGCTTGCATTAAAATTACTTTGTATCTGATTTACAGATGGAAGAGGCAGGTAGTAAACATCCCAATCACCAACACATTCTCCCTGAAGATGAACTTATCCTAACAGTGCTAGACTTGAAATTGATTGCATTTCATAGATATAGCAAGTTTAGTACATTTTTTCCAGCTCTCTAGTTCAGTTTAATCATAATTATAATGCAAAGTTTCTAAGGCAGTTAACCTTTCTTTTTACCATTAATCCTAAGTTTGAATTACAAGGTTATAAAACCGCAATTAATCCTCTAAAGAAATATATAGATAAATAAAAATGTCCCTCTCCCAAAAACAAAAACAAAAAAATACACACACGAGATTTATATCCTATAGCAATAAAAAAAAAAAAAATATGGTTAACTGCTCCTTTAAATAACCTTTTGTAAAAATACATAGATTCTTGAATTATGTAATCCTAGTATGTCTATAATGAAATAATTCAACACCAAATAGTTATTTTTATGATTGCATTTGACCTTCCAAAAGTTGAAATAAAGTAATTCTAAATATAATTTTGCTATAATAAAATTTCCATTAGCAATGAATACCAACCATTGTTCAAACTGTTGTAAGAACATGTCTACAGCAATGGCAATCATATGCTCTTCCATCAGAATTTGCTCTTCAAAAATGGAAATTTTGATGATGTTCTGATATTTATCTTGTTACATAATACGGTTATTTTTATCTGAACTTCTGGTTAATGGACTCTCCTACCTTCTTCAGAGGGGTTCTGATGAGTATAATAGCCCAAAACAAATGAAAATAATAACTTTTAAGAAATGTGACCGTCTTAATTACAAACAGACACCAAGACCACATTATAATAAGATACTCTAAATTTTGTGTTTGTTTTTCTGTATGTGCATGTATAAAACCAACTTACCTTGTTGAATGATGACTTCACCAGCATGTCTATGGACAGGAAACATGGCATCAAAAATGTCACTGAAATAAAAAGAAAACAAAATGATTAATGATGCGTAAATAAAACAGTAGATGTGTGTGTGTGTGTGTGAAAATATTTAACCGATAAACTGTTAAACTACTGGTCACATAAGACTGAAATTAATAGGAAATAGTAATCATACACAAGAATGGTTTATAATGAGTAAAATCTTTGTTTGGATGGATGGATAACATGTACAGAAATATATTGGCAAGTTGAAATGCAAAATATTCATTTCAATTTGCTAACATATTTCTATTACTTTTGCGCATGCACAAATTCATTCATAGCTTGAAATGGTTTAATTTTGAATCTTTCTTATCTGTTAATAACTCAAATAGTAGCAAATGTGTCTGGAACACTAAATGTTTTGGTTTCAATTCTATCTGATGGCACCCAAATCATTTTTTTTTTAACTTTTGAAATCAGTACTACATACTATAGACTCTATAATGAATTAAAATATAATTATTTCCTCTCTCTCTCGCTTGCTTTTTGTATTTCTTTTTATGCTGAAGAAAAAAAACATTTCACAGTGAACAATATCTACACCAGTTTTTATTTCCTCGCTCTTTCTCGCTGTATATATTCTTCCCAACTCCTTCTTTCTCTCTCTCACTCGCTCTATCTTTCTCTCATAATTGAAAACCTATGCAGACAAGATAAGTAACATGATTGAAATCTAGCTAATCGTAGGAAAATAATTTTAATCGCCCATATTGAAAGTAAGTGTGAAAAAAAGTATAAAAAATATAATAACAAAACGTCCCGATATAAAACAAAGTAAAAGAAAAACAAAAAATACCATCATGTAAGATTCGCTAAGCCACTACACAATCAAAAAATAAACAATGATATCTGTACATGTGTTTTTCGGGGGGAGGGGGTAATGTGTGCACAGCTAAGTGTAAGTATTTAATTTCCTGTTTATGAGCGGTTATTATGTTTGTATTTGGTTTATTTTTTTAAAAACAATTGCCTTGTAGAGAGTGCCACCATATTTGAAAAGTTCTGATGCGTTTGTTTATGTATTAAAATGTGGAATCTGGAATAATTGAATCGTCAGCTTTCAGCGAATGAGAATGGGCAGCATTTGAGAAGGGAGAATTTATTATTTTTGAATTGCGAAATGGAAAGATTATGTTATGTCTATGAGTTTATGATCCAGTTACGAAGGGTGCAAGCATAATATCTGTAAAATGTGTATATTTCCTCCTGGTCTTGACTGGGGATAGTAAGAGGATTTAATATTTAGGATGAAAAATAGGAACTACTTCTTCTAAAGATGCTATGTTCGTGATGGTGTTGCTCCTAGGATGAAATATAGGATTTTATTATAACGACTAAATGTGTCTAAAATTTCATTCTAAAGTTATATAAGATAGTGGCTAATAGTCTAGACATAATAAATTTGTATGTGGCATCTGTTGTTGCAAGCCTACGCTACTTTGGTTTAGAGGGGAATTTCTGCAATCAAAATATTATATATTAGTGATGGAAGGATTCCAATACAATTACCGATTACTTACTAAATTCCTAATTTCTATACAATTACGGATTCAGATTCTTTATAAAGCTATAAATATTTAACTATGAAGTAGTTATTTTATCCCAATTACATGCTAAATATGCAGATATTTTCTAAAGCATCAAAAAAATACACTTGTAACAGATGATCCATAGATTTTAGTTTTACTACTAATTAAAAATCAATAAATATTTATTTTATCATTACTATCAGTAGTGGAAGATTTTGCTTTTAACAAAATTAAATAGAAAAAGACACCAGAAAGTAGATACTAATTTTTACGATTCTGATACCCCTAAAAGTTCTGATTTTTTTTTTCAAATTAATCATTCCAACACTAATATATATATATATATATATATATATATATATATATATATATATATATATATATATATGATGTCTTTTTAAAGTTGGTTAACTTTAAATCAGTAACACTACTTTCTTTAATTGCAGATTTGCTAACTATTGTTTGCTTTGAGTACAGCTTGGTTTGACAATTAATCATCTGGTTTCAGCAACACAGCAACAAATACAATCAATTTACTGAAAGAGAAATATTTGATTAACGAATAATTTCAAGAAATGGACCTATTAACTAGTCACTTCGTTTATGTGATTTAACCGCATTAAATTATTTTCTTTGGGTATCTGTGAAGTCCAATATTTTACCCTGATAAAACAGACCCAATAGACCATTTGAAAGACGTCTGAATTGTTATTGCTAAAATACAGCCTAATCTAATGCATAAAGTTGTGCAAATTGAACCTCTAAATTATACTATATATGCACAAGTTGCAACGACCATGTGTCCAAAACTGTACTTAAATTATAAATGGCAAAAATTAATCTTTTGAATAAACCACATATTTGTATAATAAAAATATTTTTTCTGCAATATTTTTCAAGTTCGCCATCTATAAAAAAAAAAAAAACACCAATTATTCATCTCTCTCTCTCTATATATATATATATATATATATATATATATATATACATATGAAAAAAAAACCCAGACAAACTGGCCGACACATTTGCAATAATATCTAAGTAGACAGAGTGTGTGTGTGCATGTGTATATATATATATAATCTCTCCAAATGTGTATTTATGTGTGTGTGTGTGTGTGTGTGTGTATATATATATATATATATATATATATATATATATATATATATACATACACACGCACACACAAATACACATTTGGAGAGATTGTGTGTGTAGTGAGAAAATATTTGTATGCCACAAGTAATAGAAAAAAATGTGTGTACACGTATTATTGCATTTTTCCTATGATTATTTAATGCTTTCACATTATTATTATTATTATTATTATTATTATTATTATTATTATATCTCAATTTCACCTTTTCTTTTGTTAAGCTCTTTTGAGATGGATACAATTTCTAGAAAAATCTTTAGCAGAAGCTCTTAAGCTTTTTACACAATCTTCCAAATTGTTTACAAGAATATTCTGAAACACAAAAGAGTTCATGATCTCGAAGCTGTTCAACATTGAGTGGTCACGTCAACAAGTTGATCTACAATGTCTCTCAATATTTGTGAAAGCACATTCAGATGATCTCTTGTGAAAACTTTCTCTTGTCTCCAAGTCCA
Source organism: Euprymna scolopes (assembly GCF_053919585.1). NCBI lineage: Eukaryota > Metazoa > Mollusca > Cephalopoda > Sepiida > Sepiolidae > Euprymna > Euprymna scolopes. The sequence goes on along the minus strand of NC_136490.1, from coordinate 35,224,437 downwards.
TTTCCGGCCACACAATGGATAGAGGATGGGCAAACACCCAACGAATGACAGCGGTTTAATATATCCATGCACTTTTAAAGAAAGTGATTGGTATTTTCTCATGATAAAATTCTGAGAACCTTTTCATTTATTTGGAAATCAATCTTGGACACAAGTGGATTTAAATTAGGTTGGTTTCTTTTTATTGCAATCTCTTGTTAAAAGATACAGCAATGACAAAAGATGCATTCAATTAGAAAGTTGAATGAAATATCTGATTAAAAAAGGCGTGCTTGTATCAGGTCGTTGCAATTTTTCTTCATAGAGCGATTTACAAAAGTTTGTCCAAGTCATTGTACTTTTTTATACAAGTTAAAAATCATCAGCCTTTTTACATTCAGATAATGTGATTCTTCAATGAAAAAACTTCTGTCAAAACCAAAAGATTAACCCCTAAAACAGAAGGTGGTTTCTGCCTTATACAAAGACATGTCAAGAATCATGCTGACAAAGTTTCCAGAAATAACCATGGGTTTCAATGTCGTAATGCCACTCCACTTCTTTCTTAATGGTTGAACATAGAATAGCTATATCAACGTTCTGGATGAGGTAGTGAAAATCTGGGATCAAATAGTTCATACATATGCCTATTAGACTTAGCATTATGCAATACAAGCTGTAAGTCTCAGACCTGACTGTAAGAGAACTTTGTTGACAGTATGTCATCTGGCCTTCCAGCTTGCCTCAATATGACCCCTTGACTTTACATGTCAGGTTTGATGGAACAAGATCCTGATAGATGCAACTGTAATATAAACGACAAGATAAAACTCAGGATCACCAGAGTTTTTGAGGACCAAGACGAAGGCCTGTAACCAGTCCAAAGACTGTCAAGAGACTTTTATCAGGTCAATTAAGTGTAATCAACAAGTTATGAAGACAAACTGAGCAAAATTTGATGTATAGATCTTAAAAAAATAAAATTAAACTATAGTTATTTTTTATAGACAATGAATGTGGGAAAGAATATCATTAGCCTACATATATGCTTCAACTTTTGCAACAATTCTGTGTAATTTTTTTTTAGTATATTTGTTTTTGTTTTTTCATATAAAAAAGTTGGTTAAAATACAACCCTAAGAACACAATAAAGAATTCCAGTATTAACTTTTCTGATACTATTCACAATAACTAGTAAAGCCAGAATTGCTGTGTATCTGAAATAATCTGTGCCTAAATAAAAATTCCATGAGCAAAGTTTTTCTTCTAGAACTACCCATCTGTGAAACACAATACCATGGCGTTGTTTCCCGGTTTCAGGTACTTGTTGATCCATTCCTATAATTAAATTCTGTCCAATTTTCACCATTAACAATCATTGTAGTGTTGTCACTTCATTACTCATTAACCCTTGTTCTCGAGTGCCCTTTTGGCCTTAATAAGTAGTGACTCCTTAGTAAAAAAAAGAGACAGACAGACAGAGTTGTCTAACATTGCTGACAAATGGTCAGAAAGCCAGAAGAAAAAAGTGACTGCAACCCAGCTCAATATTGGAACCAAAGTGTTACAACGATGACCATGGATCTTAGTTTTATTTACAAATACAAAAGGATTCCATTGAAACTAGGAAAGAAAAAAAAATTGAAAAGCAAACAGAAACTTGTGCTTCTCTTGTTCTTAATCTCAGAAAATGTCCTGAAGGAAATCTCTGAAACGCTTCAGTGAACAACATCCAAGACTAACATTCTAGAATGAACAATGGTGGAATTACCAAAAGCAGACAGCATGAAGAAATGGTGAAAAGGAATTAATGAATTCTGGACAAAAAAAAATTAAAAAAAAGGCTTCTAAAACACAATACACATCCTTGTCATTGTTGGTTAGTACAAATGTCACTCATGCAAAGGTGATAATTACTATAAGAAACAAAGAAAACCTCAGAAATTACTTTTCTTATATATATATATATATATATATATATATATATATATATATATATACACACACACACATACACCTTAAAAAGAAATAGACACACAAGTACTTACTCATTTTCAAAATGTTGATTTTTTATTTGAAACACCATGTATACAATTGTTTCAGCCTTCTCCTCCCCTCCGTGTTGACATGGAATTACAAACTATCATATACTTGCATGCCAACACAGGAGGGGAGCTGAAACAATTCTATGCATGCTGTTATCAATAAAAGACCAATATTTTCAAAATGAGTAAATACTTCTGTGTCTATTCCTTTTAATGTGGTATCTTTAAGTAAAACAAACAAAAAACATATATTGTCATTACTATCGCAAGTACTTAAATTGCATATAAACGTTGATATATATATATATATATATATATATATATATATATATATATATCTGTGTGTGTGTGTGTGTGGAGGGTGAATATAACAAAAAATGGCTGTTTAGATATACTTCCAAAACATAAGCAGCACACAAACATGACTACACATCAATATATCATTATACTTCATTACATTATAGGTTAATAATAAATATGAAGTGAAGTGTTATGATAAATCAAAGTTATATATATATATATATATATATATATATATAGAGAGAGAGAGAGAGATAGATAGATAGATAGATAAATACTGTGAATAACTACAAAAAAATTCAATTGTGTTTCAATCAAATATGTCCTTAGCTAAGAATGATGTTTGACTGAAACACGATCTGCGAAACCATCTCCATTATATTTATCTTAGTCGGTCTGTTTGCCTGTCCATTCCACTTCTCGGAAACTACTGAGCCAATCTAGCTGAAATTTTGTGTGGATTTTATTATTACAAGATGAAGCGAAAAAAGTATCATGGTATCCATTCTGGTGTACAGTTTGGGATTAACAGAGATTAGTATTTAATGCAAAAAAATGAGCACAAATTTAACCATATCAATTTCGTATTAAGCATTTGTTCCAAGTCAACAGGCTATAACTTTTGCCTATTTTAATGGGATAAAAGTCTTATTGACCATATTTTTTTTATTAAAAATCTATATTTTTTTATTATATCAAATATCTATATATTCAATGCTATGGAAATGAATACTAGGATATATCTATATATCTAGCATATATTCCTTTCCATAGCACTGGATCTATATATATATATATATATATATATATATATATATATATATATATATATATATATATATATTCTAAATAAACTTGTCAAAGCACAATCTCAGAATTAATCAAGAACGTTAGATTAAACGAAATGGAGTGAAATATTAAAAAGTTACATAAGTTGCCATCACAAAAAAAATGAAAAAACTCGGCAAAACATCAGTTAGGACATTCAGAATACTAAGGAAATAAAGTTCAAATAAAAACATCGGGCGAATATTTATTAAAAAAAAAAATATATGAGGACAACAATAGAAAATATTGCATGGCAGACACTTGTGTATCTGAAGAACTCTAATATTAACACATAAAATACTACATGCATTAATATATATATATATATATATATATATATATATATATAATTGATAAAAGTTCATTGGTTGACAACATTTATTCGTTACATTTGAGAATGGATGGTGAACGTCTAATCAAAGCAATACACGGTCTTTTCAATTCCGTTCTATAAACTCAACTGATTTCTAATAAATTTAAAGAGGAAATTACATTATTTTGAAATTACAATATGTTGAATGTCTATACATTTAGTCTGCTCATCTGGTAGGAATAATGGAAAGATGCAGAAAAAAAAAACTAGGTTGGTGGCTTTGTTTTATGGCATATCAGCCCTTTTTAGGCTATTTAATGCCAAATCGAGTAATTTGGGAAAATATTACTATCCTTCAAGTTAACCATACCTTAAATATTTATTCATGATGTTTGGTTTGGTTATAGAGGAAAATTGTAGATTCTGCCTTTGACTTTGCAGAATATGATTTAGTTTTTGAAAGGAAACAAAACCAATAACATAAAAGTTTGGTGCATTTCAAGTTAAACAGCCTGGTAGCACCAGGGTAGAAAAAAAATGGTAAACCATCAAGAAGATGAAGTGATAGGATATTTTCCTGAACTTCCAGATCAGCTAGCTTAAGAAAGCAGATCTTGGAGACAGCTCTGATATGATTGATAATATTTTGTTTGACGACAACATGAAAGTATATTTCTTTGAATAAGATATTCAGTGTGTATTTGATTTGTTGATAATTCTTTGGAATTTCATCACAAACTTGTGTATTTTTTCTTGCTTTAAGAACTCCATTTCTATTGAACAATTAACACAGACTGCAATAACAGTCTTTCCCTTTTCTTCTTCTTACACATTTTTACAAGTATGCAAATGTTTTTAATTCCAAATCTAACCACTTGGGAAATAAGTCTGCTTTTGAAACAACATTCGTATATAACGCGTCAAAGCAATTCTAGTCAAGATCGATATCACACTCAGAGAAGCAATAGATCCAATTTTGGTTTTATGAGAGTGATGGAACAAGCTAATTCCTGTAAATGTAATAGAAACATGATCATTAAGATATTCATATTTCTCAAACATCTGTGTACATGTATGTCTAAAGCTGAAATATTACAATAGTTGTGCTACCGAAACAATGCCTATTGGCTTAGTACCTTTGCAGCAAAGTTTTGTTAAATACATGATATATAAATATATGAACTTTATATGAACACAAATCTTTGTAAGTCAAATGCAATATGCTAAGCCAATATTATGTGCAGGTCATTATTCTCCATACTTTTTTTATAAGGCAGGATCGATCAAACTGTTTTTTTTTTTTTTTTTTTAAATAAAATCTGATCTCACTGTTGTGTCAAATATAAAACTCGAATTAAAACACATTTTCTTGGCCTTAGAGCTAGTATTTGCTCTGTCCAAAGATGGTACAATAATATTGAGAATTTCTGTTCATGTTAGATGCCCATAGAATAGAAATATGTCACAAACTCCTGTGAGAGTTTTCAAGAAAGACCCCCATAACCAGATATAATCTTAAACTACATTAATCAACGCACTTAGAGAAGTATGTTTCAGTTCGAGGGTGTAGATTCGGACCAAACGCCCATACAATGGAAATATTTTAAGTACAGCAGCAACATACAACAGATGAAGTATACTACTGTGGATTGGGTCTTGCTTGGTATGCGATAATTTTGTATTAGAAATAAACAAAATAATATAGGAATATCATTTCAGTTATGGTAGACAAAATATTTTACACTTATTGATGTTCTTTCAGTTTTATTTTAACTTTCATTTATTTTACTCATGAGTGACCATTCCACTTATCAAGGCTAAAAAAAAACACTTGAAAATAATGGCTAATTGACAGTTTAATGATGATGAATATAATGAAATGATTGAAAATAATGAGTGGAATGAACAAAATTTTATTATTTATGGGGACAGTTTATGGCAATATTTGTTGACATTGAATTTGAAGATAATCATGTTATAGTCTGCAAGGAAGCAGTTTCTTGGTAATGTATTCCCCAGATGAGAAGTTCTTTATTAGGGCATGTGGTTTTCACTTGTTATATTCTGTTGAGGAGATTAACATGTTTTAGGAAATTTATTATTTTTTATAGAATGAAGGATTATACATGCTTGATTTAGTTATTTTGTTTTATGGCATATCAACCCATTTCAGGTTATTCAATGCAAAATCCGGCCATTTTGGTAAAGTTTTTATACTTTAAGTTCTTTATATCTGCGAATATTTATTTATGTGTTTGCTTTGGTTGTTTTATACTAGGAAATTGTTTTTGTTTTTTAGAACATGATTGAGTTTTGCAAAAGGAAAGCCAGAGGAGAAGGTTTTACAGGAAATAAACTGCAGTGGGTCATTCTATGCCAAATATGGCTTGTACATGTATATAATTTATATAACCTAAAAATAAATAGTTTGTCAGGAAATTTCATTGTGTTATGTTTGATTTTTTTTTTTTTCTGTTTCCATTTAACCCAGGATTTAGTGTAAGGTCTTATGTTTTTAAGTATCTTCTGTTCTATGGAATTAGTGGTATTTTGATGTTTTTCTTCCAATTCCATTCTCTATTGTGTTATATTTGTTGCATAACTCAGTCATTTCATTCGTAGTTTTTGTTTCTTTTTGTGCCTGGATTGAGATTATTAATGTGGCTTTTCATGACCTTTAAATTTGAGTGAAGGATGTTTATGTTGAGTGTTGCCTTTGTCTGTAGTTTCCATACAGCAAGATCATTTTTTTTTTGAGAGAGAAGATTGTTTAGATTGTTGTGTAGATGTTTGTAGTTCTTTTATGAAAGTTAGGAGTTTGGATTCATGTTTTCTCATGAGGAAGTTACAATTTTGACATTCAGAATTGGAAGTAGTTTGCAATGATTGAGTTACTTGAGTAAGAGTGGACTGGATGAGTATTCTCTGCAATTTTTCAGCTTCTGGAAAGATGTTCTGGGAGTATTCTTCCATTCTTCACAAAATCCTAAATAAGCTGAATGTTCTTCTTGACAGTTAATGCATTTCAGCTGTTGGTAAGTAGCTTCCTGATGGTCAGATCCATCCATTCCACAATGTTTACATAATTTCCTTCTGGTACACCAATTCTAATGGTATCCAAATTTTTGATAATTATAACATTTAAGTGGATTATGGATATCCACTTTTGTTATTATGTACTCGATCTTAATTTTTGTTGGAGGAGTTAAATGTGAGAATGTATGATTTGGTATTGAATTCTTGACTGTCTTTATTTATAGTGATTCTTTTTACTTCTGTTACAATTTATTATTATTATTATTATTATTATTATTATTTCATCTATTGTACAGTTATATAGTTCTGGGCTTCTCACCACTCCCTTTTAAGTGATGAGAATTTTTTTTGGGGGGGGGGGGTAGACTTTATTTTTATATTGTGTATTAAAGTAGTTCTTGTAGTTCTTAATAATAGTCCAGCGTATTTCTTGTTTTTTTTATTTTTTTTATTTCTACTATCAAAGTATTTTCACGTGTTGTTTTGATTGATTTTAGAACCATGACTGAGATATTTTTGTATTATGAAAGGTGAGAGTTTGGTGATGGATTCCACCAACCCAAGAACTCTATAGATTGGATAATAAGCAGTTATTTCTTCACTTTCACTATCTGGGTTTGTTCAAGTATCAGATGTGGTCTTTTGCATAATTTCATCATTTTATTTGTGTTAGATTAAAGTTTATTATCAGGTGCCGTATGTAGAGCTTTTGATTTCATTGGCTTTGCTTCCCACCCACCTTGGAACCCCATGAGAGGATATACCTAGGGTAAAACCTATTCACCTAATAACAAAGGCTGCATAACCAATATAGCCGTGCTGATGATTGGTAGTTTAAATTTCTATTCCTGGGTTTTCATTCCCAGCATAATTACTTACCCAGGCACAGAAAGGGGTATGAATCCTTTCTCAGCAAGATTGGCCTTACAACCATCGTCTTAATTCCAAATTTTGTAGATCTGAAAAACAATTGACATGACCAGCCAATTGATTGAATCAAGCTTTTCCAAACATCCGTCTAGCCCAGGTAAGGGTCAAAGAGGAGGGTTAGAAAGTGAAAGAGGGGTGATAAAACCTGACCTCCAAATTTGTCAACCACCAGAACCCTGTCCTAAGGCATAACAGGCCGCCACCCATGTCCAACAGCTAGGGTAGTCAGCATCTTCTGATGCCCCACTAACAGAGAGTCAATCACATTGACGATTGTATTAAAGTAAAACCTGGCTGATGTGTGTTCCACATGGTAAGCGCAAAAATTGACTAGGAGTTAATCACATTTTTTGAAAGCATTATTTTGTAAAGTTAAATTTGAAAACTATTTCTTATCCTTCTTATAAGAGACGTTAAGACTTGTTTGACCATCTAATTTACATGCGTTTGTGGTGTGTACAGACATAAATTATATGGTCATACTAAAAAATTGTCACTCTAAATAATCATAGAAGCAATAAGAAATATAAGTGGTTGAATCAATATAATGGTCAAGTTAATCACAAATTATAGCTAATTAAAACAATAGATTTTTTTTTAACTCCATCTAAGAACTAAGGTATATGTTAGCATATTTTAACTCTAAGAACTAAGGTATATGTTAGCATATTTTAACTCTAAGAACTAAGGTATATGTTATGAACTAAGGTTATGATTAAAGTATATAGAAAAAACGTCTTAGGCAAAAACTAAAAAAACACAAATAACAAATTTAGCTTGATACAACACACACACTGTCAGAAATAATTTGAGGTTTCAAAACATTTCTAAAAATTAAAGCCTCATCATAGCTACTTCAAACTTGTTTTTTGATTACGTTAAAATGGGATATTTCTTTATAACAGAAATAGGAAATTTAATTGAATAAAACGTTTAGCGAATCGTGCTAGAGATGTAAGCTAAACTATGTAGCATTCTATAAAGATTCGATGAAAAACAAAAACGAATCTCCGATTTTATCAAACAAAACTATCAAACAAGTTGTTTCCAAGAAGAAAAGGTAGGAAGATCTTTATCTGCCATTATAATGTGACCTTTCCAACTTAGAGACGCCTTTGCGGTGCAGAATAAGTGAGGTAGAGAGAAAGATGTATAGGTAAAAATGGTCTTATTCTAATTCAAGCCACCTCGATAGCCGCATCCAAACTAAACGACCTTTCATTGCAGTTCTACAAAGATGAAGATGTGTATTTTTCCCAAAAATAAGATTGACAGGAAGCAGCACTGTCGTACACTTTGGCACCCAGTGTCTATCACTCTCTCTCTCTCTCTCTATATATATATATATATAACTACTTAATTTACTCACATAAAATTAATATACGAAAGTATAGATTTATGTGTAAACTTTAAATATTTACTTCAAAAGTGCTCAATACATAGGTAGAGCTAGTTAGTAATTTATAAAATATATATGGCACTTAATATTCCGCGTTTCATCCACTCAAGGACTCCTCAGGCTTACTGAGGAGTCCTTGAGTGGATGAAACGCAGAATATTCAGTGTAGCTTAATCGCCATATATATTTTATAAATTACTATATATATATATATATATGTACTGTTTGTATAATAAACAGACTATATAATAGCTCTGTCCTACATTGAGCACGCGAGTTTCATTGGATTTACAGCTAGGAAACCAATCTATACAACCATTATATATATATATATATATATATATATATATATATATATTTTAGTAGGATTTATAGTTAGATTCTGTGTTCTGTGAAGAATATAGAATATATAAATAAGGACAGTGATATAAATTTATAACATTTATTTCAATTCCAATAATTCAACAGCAACAATGATTAGGCATACAATCGTTTCTAAGACTGTTAGAATTTTCTTTTTACTTTTTAACTCCAATATGTCTATTCTTTAACGCTTTTTACAAACAGAAATCTATTCATAGCCATTCATACTTTTGACACACACACACATATATATATATATATATATATATATATATATATATATATATATATACTAGCTGTACCCTGCCACGCATTGCTGTGGCTCAATTTGGTGTAATGAAAAATTCTAATAAAAAGAGAAAATGCATGTTTCTTATATTCTTAGTACAGCAATCCACTCCAAAAAGTAAAAAAAAAAAAAAAAAAAAAAAAATGCGAAAATGAAAAAAAATGCGAAAATGAAAAAAAAATGTTACTCTTGCAGAAATGGATCCTGATCCTCGGGATTACCGTCAATCATGGCTTGGGATCGACCAACAATCAGTGGATAAAGCTGAACGTAGCAAAAATGTTGAAACGCTAAACGTTTTTTTTTTTTTTTTTTCTGTATACAAAAATGTGAGTTAGTAATTGATATTTGAGTGATGGGGGGAGGGTTACTATACACAGATTTGAAAAAGTTGTCAAAAACAAATAAATGAAAGGTAAGGTAAGTTATGTTTCTACCTAACTGGATAATTGTTTAGTGTTTTTATGTAATGTAAAATGTTTAATCGGCTCGAAAAAATAGAAATGGTTGCAGACTCTGTTGAATACGTTAAGTTTGGGAGAGTAAGTTGAAAACTAAAAACTATACAATACAGTGTCAAAAACCCACTGAATATGTTACCATGACATACGCTGACATAATCGGTGGATTTGTGACAGTATTTTGTATAGTTTTTTAGTTTTAACTCACTTTCTCAAACTTAACGTAATCAACAGTGTCCGCCACCATTTGTATCTTTCAAATACACCGATAAACAGTTTTTCGAGCCGACTAAACGTTACATTAAATGAAAAGGGTTTGTATTACTAAACACAGATACAAAGAAGTTGTCAAAAAATAAATATATAACAAATAAATGTTATCAAAGGCAAGAAAAGTAAACCTAACTGGATAAGATTGTAGTGTTTTTATGTAATGTATAATGTTTAATCGGTTCAAAAAAATGCAGTATTTATCGGTATATTTGAAAAATACAAATGGTGGCAGACTGTGTCAGACATTAAGTTTGGGGAAATTTTGGGAAAATGAGTTTAAACTAAAAAACTATACAAAATACTGTTAGGAACTCACTCAATATATGTTACTGTGACGTAGGCTGACATATAATCAGTGGTTTTAAACTTTTGCTCGATACAAGTGACGACTTTTAAGAGTCCCTTTTAGTGATTACCTGGTTTGAGGATATTTGTACAACTAAATGACAAATCTGCTCCAAAAATCCGGTATTATTTTACTTTAAGGCCCGTCTCATGTTCGTATATAACGAAATATTTTATTGTAGATTTCGGTGTACTAAAAACGAATCTGCAAACCGTTTCCGTCACAAAAAGAAAGTTTTCATGATATGAAGAAATTACTTTTTCGAAAAGTGGGTGATCACTTTTCAATGTAAATTTAACTTAGAATGAGCACCCACTTTTTGACCACCTGAGAGAGGGGCATTTTTCTGTGTTTCTTGGCTAAAAAGGTTTTTATTTGATTTCTTTTGCATGGTAATAACCCCTGAACTCTGGGACTATTTTCCATTTCACAGCCGTAGCCTTCGTTAGCATAAGCGAAAGCTGTTTAGCCAATAAACATGGGAAAAGTCCCACCCTCTCTCAGCTGGCTAGAAAGTGGGTGCTTATTTTAAGTTAAATTTACATGGAAAAGTGATCCTTTTCATATCATAAAAACTATTTTTTTTACGACGGAAACGGTTTGCAGATTCGTTTTTAGCACACCGAAATCTACAAAAAAATTTTTTTGTTATATACGAAAATGGAATATTTTATCAAAAATCCGAGAGAAAATAGTTTTCAATAAAAACAGCAAATGAATTCGATAGAAAAAAATGGATGCTATTTTTAAAAATTTTTCTGTGTTTCTTGGCAAAAAAGTTTTTTGTTTGATTTCTTTTGCATTTTGCAATTTAAACAGGTAATTTTAAAGGATTTTCCAAGGGTAAAAATAAATCCCCCCACCCCACAAAATCGTGGCCACAAAGTGGGTGATCATTTTACGTTAAATTATTATGGAAAAGTGATCCTCCACTTTTTTAAACTAACATTTCTTCATATCTTGGAAACTACTCGTTTGCCTTAATTATAAACGTTATTTTCGTTTTCAGCGACCCCGAAAACCTACACGAGTGATAATTTTAAAGGAATTTTCGAGAGTGGAGTAATTCTTCATATTTACCCCCCCCCCCCCCATAAAATAAGAAATTAAGATTTAGACAAATTTATTTTAGGTAGGCTTCGCAAGGAAAGCTTTTAAAAATAAAAAAATTAGATAAACAAATGATGCTAAGTGGGTGCTTATTTTAAGTTAAATTTACATGGAAAAGTGATCGCCTACTTTTCGAAAAAGTAATTTTTCATATCATAAAAACTATATTTTGCGATGGAAACAGTTTGCAGATTCGTTTTCAGCACACCGAAATCTACAAAAACTTTTTTTGTTATATACGAACGTGAGACGCATGCATGGAAAATTTTATAAAAAATCCGGGAGAAAATAGTTTTCATTAAAAACAGCAAATAAATTCAATAGAAAAAAAATGGATGCTATTTTAAGATAAACAAATAATGCTAGTGCACTTACCGGACCGCGCTATTTTTTAAATCGTATTTCCAAGTTTAATTAAAGTTTTATGTTTTTTTATTCAATTGTATGGTTAAAGTACAATATATATATATATAAATATATAATTTAAAAAATAGGGATATTTTTTTTTTTTTACCCATCTATTAATTAGAAAGTTAAATGTTGTAATTCGAAAGTCGTCCACGTGTGGTGCACGTGAAAGGCTAATTTCTACCGGAAATGGCGAATAGACCCGCAGTTACGAAAAATATTTTTATTTTATTAAATATATTTTTATAATTTGCGATCTTAATGATCTTAATTTATTTTAATAACATGCAAACATTCCTTTACTTTACAGATAAATATATCGAAAAAAAAAAAAAAAACCTCAAAAAGCAAGCGACAAACTTTTTTTTTGCCTTATATAATAAAGAAAAAATGTGTAAATTAAAAAATTTGGAAGATAAACAAATGAATTATGTTTTTTTTTTTTTTTTTTTACTTATCGAGTAAACAGAAAATGAAAACTACTTCATTTCGTCAATTCCTGGCTGTGAAATGAATCGAACCGGAAGTTCAGCTTTATCAACAAAGTAGGTTCGCATTAACGGTTACAAAAATATATTTATTTTATTTAATATTTTAATAATTCGCGAGGTAAATTTATTTTAATAACATAAAAACATCCCTCGACTCTAAAGATGGGTTGTCTGAAAATTTCAAATAAATTGGTAATGTAGAAATATGGTTTTATTCACTTTTAACGAACCAAATTTACATATATATATATATATACATATACATATATATATATATATATATATATAAAAATATATATATATAAAAATATGGCATAATCACATTGACACACTGGTTCCCATCAGATCACTGAAGTTAAGCAACATTGAGCCTGGTCTACATTAAAATGGGTGATCACTTGGGAATTCCAGGTACACTGTGTGCTCTCTTTATCTTAGCATTGTTTCCAGTCGTTCTAGACTTCTTGCCACTGGAGTCAAGCGATACTGATTTAGGAGAGGTATGGTTAGAGATTGTTCAACCGTTACCTCACAATTACATGCACAACTACCCTTACAAGAGTGTCCATTGTCTTCCAAGATTGAATGGAGAATCAGATATATATATATATATATATATATATATATATATATGTGTGTGTGTGTGTGTGTGTGTGTGTGTGTGTGTGAGAGAGGATTTCCTGCTTCAACAGATGATTGCAGTCTCATCACATTTCTTCATTATCGTCTCTCCTTTGTCCATTATGTTTTGGGTGGCTTTTTAAATCAGTTACAGACCTGCATGGTCTGTAACAAACATACTTTACATGGCATTTATCGTTGTCTTGGGGACTTTTTTTCTGTGTGCATATACAAGTCAAATTTCTGGAAGATGATTTTAAGGTTATTTTTTGGTGGGGGGGGTCAACTTCTACATAGGTAATATTTTTGGAAATGTTGTTAAAGAGTGACTCGGTGCTCGATCATAACATAGAAAATGCCATTTTGTTGTGTACTCAGTATATACCGGTAATCCAAGTAATTAATCACACTCCTTCCGAACCCCATTGCAGTGTGTTTGCCAGCATGTATGCCCATCCGGTTTTTCAGTGGAAGGCTTAATAATAATTGGAAAAGCTCTTGCAATGTTCACTCCCTACACTATAAGTTCCATATGATGTATTTGGTAATGATATGACGGTTTTTTAGTAGGTTAGGAAATGTAGTGTTTATGATATGTCATTCTCTCCTAAGTTCAACAAGTTTTAATAATTTAATGAAAACTATTTAATGAAACCATTTAATTGCACTTAACGCATGCATTCACATTATTATGGTATATTACGGTCCGTGCAATATGCGTGTTTACGTTATTATGGTACATGACATAAATTATGTCTAAAAACAGTAACTGTGTCTGGAATCTACAGCATGTCATTGATCAGAATGTCTGATTAGCAAAATTTGCATCCGCTGCATGTAAGTGTGCAGCAGGTTGGTTCTATGTATGAAAATCAAATAGACCACACTTGTGTTAATGCATGTATTATCAATCACGGATGCCAAGAAATAATTTATAATGTCTTACAAAAACAAAAAAAAAACAAAAGGAAATTATCTGCGCAAGAAAGAGCCATGAGATGGACCATTTAGCTTCTCTAGAATCTACAGTCGACTTATGCACGAGTAATACCTAAAGTAACAAAATTTTTGGTCTTAAAATGCACATCGACTTATACACAAGATCGACATGCATAAGCATATACAGGGTGACCCCCCAAAAAAACAAAAGCTAAATGGAGGCCATCTAGAAAATATGCTGTAGAACGGAGAAAAAAAAGACTAAAGACGCTAGTGTTTTGATGTGATGTTTTGAATATAATAAACTACTTATGACCAAAGTTTCACTTCATTCGGACAAAACACTAAGAAACAGGGCCTAATTAGAGTTGGGGCCCGTTTTTTTTGGTCACCCTGCATAATGTAAACACACACACACACGTACGTGTGAGTGCACAGGTGTATAAGATTATATACAGACCGAAATTCTTACAAAATGTATCCCATTTGCGCAAAAATAAAGCATCCGCCTACACATACACATTCTATTGAGCAATGCCCGCATTGACAATTGATAGACTTTGGTAAAGGATAATAGCCAGCCTCAGGTTTGTTCTTCTGATCAGCAGGAGAACTTGCATTCACTGCAGGAGAAAGAGAAAGGCACACAGAAGAGAAACGGATTAAAACAAGAGAGATGAACAATAGAGATATTTTATTTGCACTTAGTTTTCTTACTCTTAGAAAAACGGAGATAATCGCTTATCTGTGAACCACCATCAATAATAAGTTCTACAGTTTTGTTTTGTTTTTTATCTACATTGAAGACAAAGCAACTTTGAAAATTCCACTGACTTTCCACCCTCAAATAAATTGCAAAATATAGAGTGACACCCCCCCCTCACACACACACAGATAAACAAACAAACAAAAAAATACCACCCATGGAAATATATATTTTTTTCTTTATCTGGACGTTTCACTTTTTGTTCGGAAACTACTGAACCGATCTGGCTGAAATTTTGAATTGATCTTGAATATGATAAGGTGCAACAAACTAAGCATTATGCACAATTAGAGATTAATAAGGACTAGTCACTATAACATTACTTTAGAAATTTTCTCAGAATTTTGTATGGACCTTTGTGCAGCAAACTAAGTATTATGGTATCTGTCTGATGAACAGTTAGGGATAAATAAGGATTAGTATTTAATGCAAAGATGAGTGCAAATTAAACCATATTAAACCATCGATTTGGTATAAATTATGCACTCATTCTAAGTCAATATGCTACAAGTGTTGTCTTGTTAACAGGCTAAAAAGCTTAATTGTTAATAAAATTTAATATCCTTTCTGCAATGTAATCGGATTTACTACAAACGAACTTGAGTCTATGCATGACTTGCCCATCAAATTTCAATTATGTCTAACAGGTTTTGCTGTTCAATGATAAACACACTTGGATATAATGTACAGAATTGTTAATAACTCTGACACTAGATTATACTTTTTTTTCTTTTTTTTTTTGCTATACTTATTAGATTATAACAAATGGAATTGGTTTTATTTGGTTGTGTTGTTATAATATCAACTCTTTTTGGGTTATTTAATGCATGCAGCCCTGCTGTTTTAACAATCCAAGTTATGGCAACAGGACTATTATCAGCATGCTCAAAATGCATCGCTGGATTGCCACAAATAACAGGCATGTGCCCAGGGCAATGAAAACAAAGTTGCGACCACAGTTCTCCAAAATTGTAGAGCCATGGTAATCTCGGGAAGACAAGTAAGGACGATAGTTTCCCCTTGCTTTCCATCTTGATTTGGAGAGGGGGTATACCTGTGAGTTAAACGTGCCACCAGATATCAACCTGGAAATTTCTATGACTCGGTACGGTACATACAGCACCTAGCCTTCCCAAATGGTCACCCATCTGGTACTGGCCAGGATCATCGTGGCTCAACTTTGGTGATCTGGCAAGAACCAGTGTGTCAACGTGATTGTGCTGCACATTTTCATTTTATTTAATACCAAACTATTAAGTTTGGAAAAAAGCTTTTATGCTTCAAGTTTTTTATGTCTTCAAATAATTATTCTTGATATTTAGTTTGGTTGCTTTGTACAGAAAATCTGTTTATTTTGTTTTTTGGCTTTGTAAAACCTGATTGAGTTTTGCAATTAAAAGGGAACGCTAACATTGATGTTTGGTGCATTCAAGTTGGAATGCCCTATCTTCAGACAGGCTAATCTAGTAGCACTAGAATAACATATAGTAAAATTTTTTAATAATAATACTTAGAATGAAAACAACAATTATAGTAAAACTTATACAAGGGGTATTCCAAAAGTAATGCCTCCTATTTTTTTTACTCCATCTAAATTGAACAAAGGGGATTGAAAATTACATTGTTATGATCACTGAACATGCATTCATGACCTGAAAGTTTTATTCCTGTTGCAGCTATTGACAGTGTAATACTCTAAAAATCAACTCCTGTCATAGACGTATATCAGAAGCAGAGATGCATCATTGAATTCCTGGCCAAAATGCATTGAGAATGGTGATGACTATGTAAAAAATATATTCTAGAGCACAAGGTTATGCGTTTTAATGGTACTACTACCATTTTCATAGCTCTTTAACTTTTAGAGTTAAAAATAGGAGGCTTTACTATTGGAATAACCTTCATAATAATGATAATAAAAATTGGAACATGAAAATTAAGGTAAATAGAGATTCGAATGAAGGACTACGAAAATGGCTGATATAGAAACAAGGAATTAATCAAAGTCTCTTAAAAACAAATAATGTAATACTAAATTTTTAGACTTAATAAAAATTTATAAAAATCAAATATTTGAAAAAATTAAATGAATGTCAATTTGTAACTTTATTTAAATTTATAGCAATTAAATGTATTGAAATGTAAAGAATGTATTTTTAAAACTTTAAATTGACGAGAGGACAAGAATTCTATTTATATGATAATTGATTTTGGAACAATTCATTTTGAAATGGGTAAAATCATGAATTTCGTCAACATCAGATATTTTTCAATTACTGTTTCCACATTTTATTTTAAAAAATGGATGGGAAGGTGATACATACAAAGTTTGTACATTATAACACACACACACACACACACACACACACACACACACACACACACACACACACACACACAGGGAGGAATGATAATATTGTTGCCCAAGGAAAGACATGATTCCATTTTCATTTTCTGAAAGCCGGTTTTCTTTTTTTGTTCCAGACCATCTACTAGTTAACCACTTAGGTACAAATATCAAAAGCAATAGGAACTTTTTATCATGTCTGAAGGTAACACAATGTTCAACGAACAAGATCAGAGAAGTGTCCCTCTACAACTTATGATTTCTACCAATCCAAGTTATGGCAACAGGACTATTACCAGCATGCTCAAAATGCATCGCTGGATTGCCACAAATAACAGACATGTGCCCAGGGTAATGAAAACAAAGTTTCTGGCCACGATTATGGTCTTTGGTATGGTTTCAAGTGAGGACTATATCATGCCACCTCACATCTTCGAAGTCAGCTTGAAAGTCAACACCAAAGTGTACCTGGATGTGTTGAAGAGTGTGATGATCTCCTGGTGCAAGCAGGTGGTCGCTGACAGACCTTGGGAGTGGCAGCAGGACTCAGCGCCTGCCCACAAGTCCAAAGAGACCCAGGCTTGGCTTCAGAAGGAGTGCTACAACTTTGTACCCTTCTCTCACTTGCTCCCCTCCTCTCCCAACCTGAACCTGCTGGACTACTTCGATTGGTCATGTCGAGAACATCACCAATATAACCTACAACAATAACAAAGCCAGCCTGATTGCCGCCATCTGCTGAGTATTCACAAAGCTCCCACTGGCACTTGTGGAAAAGGCATGCTCCCAATTCTGGACCTGTATCAAGATAGTGATTGAGGCTGAAGGCAGTTACATTGAATAGATGTCAGCTCTACTATATAATCTAGTTATCTGAATTGATTTTTTTTTTTAAATAAGTTTTAAAATAAAGCTGTAGTGTTGTTTTCTTTAGGGCGACACTTTAATCGTTCCATTGTGTGTGTGTGTGTGTGTGTGTGTGTGTGTGTGCGCGCGCGCGTGTGTGCGCGTGCGTGTTTGTGTGTGTGTGAAAGTTTTGCTAAAGATAAAGACATTTTGTATAAACTTCATCTCTTGATACTTTTGAGTCATCAAATATGTATCTAAATGTCAGATCAGAATTGATTAAGGAAGGCACTGTGATAGTTTCAATCCTTCCAGAGATCATCATCTCTAGTGCATGAATTGTACAGATGTGAGTAAATAAAGAATTCTATAGATATTAAAAGTAAAGCATGAAAAGTTGTATGGGAAAATATGGAAAAAAAAAACAAAACAAAGATGAACAAGTTCTTTGTCAGTTTTTTTTTTTTTATATATATAAAACATAAAAATGTTTATTGCATAAATACACTTTGATATATTTGATATATGTGTGTGTTTGATCTTTTCCTAAACAACTTTAGGAAATAACCTTATGAGCTTTTAAAAAAATCACCTTTGAGGGAATCAAGGGAAACATTATCTCAAGTATTGGATGATTTTTCTGAGCCAAGAGGATTCATGTAGATATAATAATAACATAAAGAAAGGTAAATTCCACTTGGTTAAACTGGAAAACAAAAAGGTGAGCCATTACTTTAGGGAGGGGAGGGGGTCGCGCTCATTGAGCAACACAAGAATATTATATCTTCCACTACATCACACACATATGCTCCTTCTCTTTGCCTAAAATTGCATGTGTGTGTGTGTGTGTGTGTGTGTGTGGCACAATCAACTAAAGTTTAAAGACCATGCTTATTATCTTGCTTGTCAATGCACATTGGATGACAAGAATAATAAGAGTGATAGGAGTAGGCATATGACATAAATAGTTGAGAGAGAAAATAGAAGACAGATAGGTGAAGAGAGGAGGGAGGAAATACAATGGAGAGGGCTGAAGAGAGGGGAAGGGAAAATACAACAGAGATGGCTGAAAAGAGGGGGAGAAAATACAACAGAGATGGCTGAAAAGAGGGGGAGAAAATACAACAGAGATGGCTGAAAAGAGGGGGAGAAAATACAACAGAGATGGCTGAAGAGAGGGGAAGAAAATACAACGGAGAGGGCTGAAGAGAGGGGAAGAAAATACAACGGAGAGGGCTGAAGAGAGGGGGAGAAAATACAACAGAGAGGGCTGAAGAGAGGGGGAGGAAATACAACGGAGAGAGCTGAAGAGAGGGGGAGGAAATACAACGGAGAGAGCTGAAGAGAGGGGGAGGAAATACAACGAAGAGGGCTGAAGAGAGAGGGAGGAAATACAATGAAGAGGGCTGAAGAGAGAGGGAGGAAATACAATGGAGAGGGCTGAAGAGAGAGGGGGGAAATACAATGGGGAGGGCTGAAGAGAGAGGGGGGAAATACAATGGAGAGAGCTGAAGAGAGGGGGAGGAAATACAACGGAGAGAGCTGAAGAGAGGGGGAGGAAATACAATAGAGAGGGCTGAAGAGAGAGGGAGGAAATACAACGGAGAGGGCGGAAGAGAGGGGGAGGAAATACAATAGAGAGGGCTGAAGAGAGTGAGGAAGAAATACGATGGAGATATGGCTGAAGAGAAGGGAAAGAAATATAATGGAGATTTATAATACACAATTATGTGCATTGATTAGTCAATCGTACCGATGACAGTTTCTCGGAAAATAGATATTTAGATACTAACCCTTCAGCTCAGTTGCCAATAAAGGGGTTGTATCTAAATATCCACTGCCCCAGAAACAACTAGTATGGATGATTAACCAGCACATAATTGTATATTATAAATACACACGCTAAAATAAATAAAAACATGTTCATTTGTGTAAAGCTGCCTTCACTTATTCTTCAAGATATGTATTAAAACTTAATGGAGGGAGATCAATAATACAATTATTATTTGGTTCTGACTGGAGCCAAGACAAGTTGGATACACTCATGTCTGCTATCAGAAAACAACGACAAAGATGCAAACAGATGGAGAATCATTCACGTGAGAGAAATGACGTCTCAAAGGAAATGTAAAAATGAGTGTACGAATAGTAAAATAAAAATCTTACCACAGACTGAAAATGTGGAGAAAAATGCATGAAACAAAAACTTTTCACAGACAATAAAATGCTAAAAGAACAATTTTTCACCAATAAAATGACTGCGAAAGAAAATAACGATGGAGATGGCTGAAGAGAGGGGGATGAAATACAACTTAGTAAAAAAGAAATAAAAAAAAACAGATGAATTTTGTTATGTATATTGTTATTTTATTTTATACACTGTTAAACACACATTTTTATTTTTAAAAAAAATTTGATTTTACTAATAATCTTTTTATGTCAAAATCATAAAATTTAATGAATGCTTCATAAGTATCATGAGCACTTTCGATTCTTCATCGAATCATCTTTAAGTGACAAAAACAAATGAACAAAACTCGAAAGAAAAAAGAATTTCCAAAGAAAAAAAAAGCTGACAATGTCGTATGTGAAGTCTTTCAACATCAAAACAAACCAGTTTAATTCCATGAAATATCAGATGAAGTATGGAATAAGGATCCCTGCCGACTTTGTTAAGAAAAGGACAGATTTTGGTTGACACCGATTTAACCTTCCTCTTGGTACATTAGTGCGGATTTTCGCGACCGAAGTGCATTTTTATATATATATATTTAAAATTTTAATTAATCTTTGGATATTTTTATTAAATAAATAAAAGTAAATAATAATATTATTATTATTATTACTAATAATAACAACAATAACGAGTTATATTATTTATTCGCAACCAAGATTGATTTTTTTATGGAGAAAACTATTTAAACCAAAATTTAGATTTTTATTTTTATATATAAAAAATAAACAAAAACAATATATATATATATAAAAAAGAATTATATTTGGTATTTGTGGCCTGGTAAACTGAATAAAGACTTAGAATTAAAAGGTTGATTTTGTGTGTATTTGGTTCTGCTTTGAACGAATATCACATTTAAAATTGTCACGAGTAAGTAGTTGTTTACAAGTAATAAACAAGTCAATCCGATCTCGTTTCCCAATCAACCAGTGACTATAGAAATCTTTGGGAAAGAAGCGTCATCTGACAAGATCATTCTGGCGAGATGTTGGGTATAAGATGTCACATTTGAAACGCATAACAGAAAGAGTGGGTGAGGGGGTTCAATCGTCTTGGCGCACGATGCTTTGCAGTTTTCCACAATTGGGAAATGACTTGCTTTTATGAATTCATCGAAAAACAAAAAAACCTTTTCCATTGCAAAGCAATGTAAAAATAAATTCAATTTTACTATGCATTTATTTTTTTAAAAAATAAAAAAATTAGATTCTTTTTCTGTCCAAATTGGAAGATGGAATTGAAAAAAAAAAAAAAAAAAAAAAAAAGATCTAACAATAGAAATAGAGTGATAGAAAGAAAAGAGAAATAGATCTTATACATAAAATTAAACCATCCTCCCGTATTTTTGCGAGTAATAAATTTTAATTATTTTATTAATTGTTTTCTCAGTCATATATAAGGAAAAAACTGATTTTTGTACTAAAAATAAAAAAAGGTATTTTCAATCTATTTTAATATTTAATTTTATTCAATATTTTATTTTGGATTAGTTAAAAAAGAATGGCAGAGGGTATATAATCCTGATACCCAGAAGCCCTCCCACTGTCACTCATAACACCACAAACAAATTTAATAATTGACAATTTTTCATGATTCAAAAGATTTTGTTTGCTATTACTCTACCTTATCCCCCATTTTTATCTATATTAGACTGTAAAGAGGGAGGCAGAAAAAGAGAGATGAATAAAGTAAAAAGAACGACGGCAAAGGAAGCAAAAAAAACTTGCCAAAATTCCAGGAGCAACATGTTCTGGTTAATGTAGTTAATAGTCGCACTATCTCATAATTGCCCTGGCGGTTCGATTGGATATCACACCATAAGCAGTGAAATGAACCTTATGCAGGACAAAGATTTCTACTCTTAATTTGTATAAAAATTAACTTTAACATTTCATATTACAATATTGAGCTGATCATTTAGTTGTTTTTTTTCTTTCTATAATATATGTAATTTGCAGAAATTAGGTTTGGTTGTTTTGTTTTACGAGACATCAAACCTTTTACAGTTATTTAATACCGAATCTAATAATTTTGAAAAAATATTTTATGCTTCAAGTTCTTTATGTCTTCAAATATTTATTCATGCTGTTTGGTTTGGTTGTTTTGTAGAGGGAAATTACTATTTTTGTTTTTAACTTTGCAGCACATGATTGAGTTTTGCAAAGGGATAGGCAAAAAACAATATAAATATTTGGTGCATTTTAGGTCAGGAGTCAGTATCTTCAGATGGCCTGATCAAGTAACACCAGTACAGAAATCAGGAGCCTACACAATGTTGAGCATCGCTACTAGTAAGAACCCCAGGATACGGTGACCCTAGGATACGTTTTTTTCAGGTTATGATGTGGAATACAATGTTTCCCCGGCTCCTGCTTAGGACATTTATCCCACCTTACAGTGTTATTTATGATGTTATTTGATTATATACATGTGTTTTATATACTGTACTGTATTTTCTTACTATCTTTTAATGCCGTATTCTGGGGTTCTACTGTAATATAATTTTCTTTTTACAAACGTTGAAATTTTTCCTTACTTTAATCTGTGTATATGTTTAAAATAATATATATCACAATAAAAGGAAATGTTGACTTACTTCTGACTTTTTTTTTTTCTTACAAAGGAGTCGCCACTTATTAAGACCAGGAAGCCTTCAAGGATAACGGTTAAAGAGTGTACAATAGTTATCGTTAGTAGTGAAAATTTGATAACGTGGATTACTTAAGGGGGCAGCTCATCAAGAACTTCATGTTGTAGTCAACAGGGAAGCAGAAGAGAGTTCCACAGGTGTGCAGTTCTAAGAAAGAAGCTGTGTTCATGGAATTTACGTTTAAGCACAGACAAAGAGCGGGGGAAATTATTGATAGTTGTTTCAACTAGACGAGTGTTTTTAATGAAAGTTTGGCAAGAGGGGACCATAGATTGGAGCTCAGATGAGCACTTACCATGAAAATAACGATAAAGCAGAGACAGGCTCACAACGTCTCTTCTGTGGGGAAAAGGTTCAGGGAAGAGAAAAGGGCATCCGCCACTAGACTACAAAATTTATTTTAAACTCTGTCAAGGCAGGAATAGGTGCTTCTAGCAGCTATTCCTGCCCAGATGTGACAACAGTACTCCATCCTTAGACGTACTTCGCTCATACAGGTAGAAAATTGCATCAGCAGTGAAATATCTATTGGAACGGTAGAATGATCTCATTTTTCCAGTGACCTTGGCAACGGATTTGATGTTCATGTTCCATTTCAGATCAGGAGTAAATGCCAGTTGATGAGTTGCCCTTTTTACAACCTTCTTGTTAGAATAATCAAAATCAATCCTTATCGAAAAAAAAAATGAAAATTATAAAAACAAAGTTTTAATAATTATGGTCGTCTAGATTTTATTGTTATATTTCTTGGAATAAACGAGTGCTGCTGCATTATTCTCTACATATTTTTCCTAATGTTGACATTTCGCCATTTGACACCTAAATTGCCTCTCCCACACTCCAACTTGAATGTTTGAGATGAGGATTGGTTTTTCATATTATTTGGATTTTTTAGATTCTCATCTTGAATGTTATTTTCACATTTCAGTTGATGTAACCTCTGACCTTCTTTAGATGTATGCTGTCAAACTCGGGAATTTGGACAGAATTTTCAATAGAACCCTTTATTTACTTCAAAGGGGTAGCACGCTCTTGTTCCGCCATCCATGACTGGATAGAAGTCCTAAGTAATTCACAATTGTAGTTTTCAGTCACCCACACTGAGAATTGAACCTTCAACCTTCAAGAGAATATCACTTTTACCATTTATTTTTTTCCAAGTACTCTAACCACTGTGCCACGAATTTGACAGAAACATTCCCTAGTTCAACAAGATACACCTGAAGAAGGTTGGAGGTTACATAGACCGAAACATTGTGAACATGGCACTCAAGATGAGAACAATAGTCCGAAGAATCGAAATAGAAAGAAATGGATTCTTACATTTCTTGAGAGCATGCAATACAAAGTGAATATGCACAAGCATCACATTTGCCAACAACCTTTTAATCAAATCAATTCTCATACACATATAAAAAGTGGTAAATATGGATGCCACAACTAAGTTTTAGCAATTCAACATTTACAAACAGTTTGACTTAAAACAATCATATCTGTAGCATCTGTACAGAGATGCAAAGGTATTGTTTTGACAGATGTCAACAATAGAATTCGGATTGTAGAAGAATTGATGCAAATGAAAAGACAGGAGTGAGATGTATTGGCTATCGCATGACATAAACGATAATGGATATACAAGACTAGAAAACTTCAAAAGATACGAGACAAGGCAGTACTCTTCTTTCTTTCATCTGAATTAACGTCACAAGTAGGAGTCAAAAGTGGAGCTATACATTAAGTAATTCTGAATCAAATCACAGGATATTTAAGTTGTTCTTCTAGCCTGCTTCCCAGCTTACTACAACATGATTGTTTTAAAGTCCAATGTAAACAAGTTCTTAATGTTCTGCCTCCCTAAAATGATCAAATTCTACCCAATTTCCACCAAAAGCGATCATTATGCTGTTGTTTTAGTGATCACCTTGCACTTTTTAACCCTTCTAGTGGCCTTTGGCCCTTGATAAGTGGTGACTTCCTTGAAAAAAAAAAAAAAGTTAAATTTACCAATATGGCTTGAAGCCTTCATTATGAAAAGGAACAGATGGTGACTGAGGCCTGATTGAAACATGGATGTAGACAAAGTCACTCGACAATCATGAATGAATATCAAACAATCGCTCCATGGCTGATAACATTCACAGGCAATATGAGGACACTGTGAAGGTTGCTGCAAAGAAGGTGTTCCCTCTTTTGAGCTAGAAGACTACTTACACCTGAGAGTATCGTGTACCTCTACAAGGCCACCATGCATGGAGTATTGTTGGCACATCTGGGCTGATGCATCCAGCACTACCCTCTCAGATAGGGTCCAAAAAATGAGTTTTCAATCTAATAGATCCCACTTTGTCAACTAAGGTCCAACCCCTGTCCCATCGCCGCAATGTTGCATCTTTGTGCCTGTTTTACAACAGTGCTCTGTGGAATGTGTTCTGATGAACTAGTTGCACTTGTGCCCCCTCGATATACAGATCCCCAACAAACCCACTTAACAAAATCTCATCCCTTCACGGTTGAAGTCCCTAAATGCCAGAAAGCTTTCTACTCTAATAGTTTCTTCCCTTAAACAGCTAGACTGGAATTCCCTTCCTGCTACCTGCTTCCCTGACTGTACTGATATGCAGAAGTTTAAATGTAACCTAAACCAACATCTTGTTAATCTTTCCTAGGCATGGTCCCAAATAATAGCCCTTTACGTCTAACTGGCGATATGTCTTGTTAGGGGCGAACATAAGTAAAAAAACAAAAAAAAAGAAAGAATCATTTTATCATGGTTGGTGTATTGATCAAGAGTCACAGTGCACTATGGCCTCATAAGGCTTAATCTTTCCTCTGTACTCAGATCTTAGAGTCAGAGTTATCTGGCTAACATTTGATACAAATTAAAATTTGGTTGTAATCGTCTTTTTTAGTAGATGATAGTTTTATGATTATTTTGAGAACTGACAGATAACAATTGAAGGAAGCAGATATTGTCAGGTAAGTGAAATCAATTCAGAATCACACCTCTGATGAGACAATTACCAAAGTAACAGCCCTCCATATCACTGAACAACGACAAAACAAAAACTGTTGGATATTCATGACTGAAACTTGGTGAATAAGTCAGGCATAGGCCAACATTTATTTGTATCCAATCTAGATGATATTTTTTATGAGGGGTATGCAATAAGTAATGCCCCTGACCCATTTCCCATAGCAGTAGAGCAACGAAACTTGACACAGCTATTAGTCTTTCTCTACATAGTAACCACCCAGAGTTATGCATTTCTCCTATCGTTTGATGCAGCTCTCGAGACCGTTTTTGTAGAACACCCCAGGTTGGTCCTCCAACCACGACGTGACTTCAGAAATCAAGGCTGCATCATCTGGGAAACGCTTTCCTTTCAAAAACAACTTCATGGCTGGGAAGAGGTGGAAGTCAGAGGGTGCAAGATCAGGAGAATAGGGAGGATGGGGGAGGATTTCATAACCACATGCCCGTGCTTCTAATCTGGCAACATGAGAGTTGTGAACTGGAGCGTTGTCCTGCAGGAGGAGGGTACCTTTGCTGATCTTGCCCCACCTCTTGATTTTGATAGCTTCCCTTAATTTCCTCAAAAGTGAAGCATAATAGGCTCCTGTAATTGTGGTATGCTTTGCCAGGAAATCTGTCATCACTACTCCGTCCTGGTCCCAGAAGACTGTGAGCATGACCTTGCCAGCGGAGGGCTGCACCTTTGCCTTCTTTGGAGGTGGTGAGTCTAAGTGCTTCCACTGCATTGACTGGGCTTTGGTCGCTAGATCATAGTGATGGACCCAGGTTTCATCCTGTGTAATCAGTCCTTTGAATGACTCATCTTCTTGCCACATCTCCAAATTCATCCTCGAGCACTCAACGTGTTCTCGCTTCTGGAATGGTGTGAGCAACCTGGGAATCCATCTATCAGACACATTATGCATTTGGTCATGAATGATAGTTTCCACAGACCCTGTACTAATCTTGACACCTTGGGCTATTTGGCGAATAGTAATGCGCCAATCTGCCAAAATGGCAGCCTCAACTTGACGGACAGATGCCTCATCAATGGCAGAACGGGGGGGGGGGGAGAGAGATCAGGTCTGGGAGCTGTTTCTACAGACTTCCGGCCATGTTTGAATTCACGATGCTAGCGTTTTACAAGGTCATATGATGGGGCATTATCACCATAAGTTTCTTTCATTTCATCAAGTCTCCTGTGGTGTGCGTCCTTTCAACTACAAAAACCAGATCACTGCTCGACATTCAAAAGGCTCCATTTCACACCTGACTCGGTTCAAACACCTGTAAAACAGAAACCACAATTAGTTTAGAGCTGTAATTTGCCACATAACCCATAGAGATATAAATCATTGCACATGCAAAATTTCAGCTAGATCAGACAACTGGAAGTGGGTCAGGGGCATTACTTATTGCACGCCCCTCATAGTCTGTCTATTCCACTTTTGCTCAGAAACTAATGAGCTGATCTTATTGAAATTTTGTATGGACTTTTATTATAAGATGCAGCAAACAAAGTATTATGGTGTTATGTGATCGCCAGGCAACGCCGGTTAGAAAATAATTATTCAGAATCGAGTTATCTATCTGTTTATCTAATATCCATTTTTTTCTAGCTGACAGAATGATAATAGTTGAATTATGGGAAATGATAGTTCAGTGAGCACTGCAAGTGGAAAAGGGTTAAAGGGTCAATGTTGTGACATATATTAAACTGAATGGCCCGGTCGGCTGCACCGAAGCTAGGTAGATAGGGGAAGGATCTGACGTATCAGGGGGTCCCGGTTTTGAGAAATTTAGTTAATTTTAGTTGAGTTGGTCCCAAGACACGAAAAAGACAAGATGTGAGAAGGTGGCGGGGGGGGGGGTCCATATGTCAAGATCGCCAGTCCACTCTAGTCTGCTAAGATAATATCTGTGGTGTGGAATAAATATATATATATATATATATATATATATATATATATATATATATTAAAAAAAAATCGTCGTCTTGTGTTCGTTTGGCATGTGTTTGTCTTCGGTTGGCAGAATCAACTCCCAAGATGATCGATGAAGAGTCCTCCACAGCTAAGCAGAGTCAGGTATGTCTTTGCATCATGTATTATTGTATGTATTTGTGCTATATGTAATCCACACATCTACACACTAAGAGACATTTAACTAAACGGTCACGACCTTGATAAATACGGCTTGATAAAAGAAATACAGACATTTATCTCATAAATAGATAAGAGATTATATGGGAACGGTAAAAGAACGCCCCCCCCTCCTCGTTAGAAGAACATACACCAAAATTTCATTACTATGCTATCTCTTTGACATATAGTTAGGAATTAATAGGGATTAGTATTTAATACAAAAATGAGCACAAATTTAAACATATTCAATCATCAATTTAGCATAAAGCATCCATGTCAATGGTCTGTCACTTTTGCTTCTTTTTAATGGGCTAAAAAATCTAGTATGGTTGAATTGCAGAAAAGGTCCTGCATTTTATTAACCATTCCATGGTTGGCATTTTTTGACGAGTCAACCAGTATATACTGCTTGAACATATTGCAATTACATGTGTATTTATAAAAGAAATATCTGCTTCATATTAAATCCAATAATCAAATTAGAAACTGATTTTCTGTTTATCATCGAAAAGTGTCCAATCAATAAAGTATTGCTGTCAGAAAGTCATAATATATTATTGGATTTATGCCATCACTTGAAACAAGAGGCTCATTTACAACGCAGTAGGAACGCAAATATATAATTGATAGATATGGCATGATTGAAGATAAGTCAATTGTGTTTTTCTTTTGCTGTTACCTGTACATCAAATTAAATTTGAATATGTTTGTTTTTATAGCGAGGTGATTATTAATGTTGCATATGATAAGTTGCATCCATGGCTGGATCAACATGCTGATACACTGGTATATGTATCACATCAAACTAATGAATAGGAGAGCAAACATATACCAAATCAATGAAACGAATCTACATTGTGTGGATGTTAAATGAGTGCTTAAATGTCACAGAATATAAAGATTCACACAAATCATATATGTTTGTTTGTTTGTTTGGCTTTGTTATGGCAGCTCAACCCTTCCTGGGTTATTTAATTTCACAACAATGGTTTATTGAACGAAAGTTGCTATCTAAAGCCATAGCTGAGGATGGATGTGTGAATTGCAGGTTCATACCTTTTCGCACTGTATTAGTGTTTAAATGATCACAATAGATTCAACAGGATTTGAACTTGGCATAATCAGTTCTAAAAGTCGCAACCATAATCCATTATGTTTTGGAACTTTTGAAATGAAGTTTCAGAATTTGCATTTTAAAAATTTTTTTTTTAGATAATTTGAACTACCATCCTTATCTTGTGTTATTCTTACGACATTTTGGTGTATGTAACGTTCACGTGTATCTTGTTGAACTCTGTAATCTATAGGGAATTTTAAACTTATTTTCTTTCTTAATTCATGGGAGTAGATTGTTCTCATCTGCCAGCCACAAGTATTTTAATGGGGCGTGCTCTGTTGAACTCATTGCATTTGTGCAATCCCGACATATATACCCCTGCCAAATCTGCTTAGCAAGAAAATCATACCCCTTCATTGTTGAGATCCCTAAATGCCAGAAAGCTTTCTACTCTAATAGTTTCTTCTCTCGAACAGCTAGACTTTGGAATTCCCTTCTTGCTACCTGCTTCCCTGACTGTACTGATATGCAGAAGTTTAAATGTAACATAAAGCAACATCTAGATCTTCTCTAAGTATGGTCCCAAATAGTAGCCCCTTACGTCCAAGTAATAATATGCCTTGTTTTTTTTTTTAGAAAATTTACGAGAATAAGTCTTAAGTAATTTTTATTTTATTCTTAGTGTTGTCTGTTGTAAGGATTGACCCTGCAACATCCAGAAATTCGAATTGATTACTTTTATCGGTTGTGTCACATGTCAGTACACGTGATACTATAAATAAAATAAAAATGACTTTCTGAACAACCGAATCACTACCCCCCCTACTCCACCAAAGGGAAGTTACTCTGTTCTAACTTGACTTAAAACAGTTTTCAACAGTTATCTAAATTGTCTATTTCTTGCCAAAAGGGAGAAATGTTAACTTGCAGAAAGATAAGAGAAACAAGCACGTTCACAGTTGGAGACAAACAGGAGGGAGTATTACATCTAATCATACTAATAGCATTAGCAAAATGAGAAGGCTACAAAAAACCAAGAATGTGCAAATATATAGAAAGTATAAAAAAAAAAACAGGACACATAATTAGTGGATTCAGTTGTCGCTGTTGCCCAGCAACACAACTGTATGTATCAATACGCATCAAACTAAAACCATTTTCTGTTGAACATGCATAATAAATGATACAGCAAATTCTTTTTTTTTTTTTTCTAATATACAAACTAATATTATCTAGAGTTATTATTCAGAGATTTCACTAGAGATAAAACAGAAGCAAGTCTTGATTCCCTGAAATATATTTTTGGTATTCGAACAAATTTAAATTATCTGAACAATTGAAAGTTTTCACAAAATCTTCATTTCTTTCAATCACTTTGTTTTAATTTAACTTTTTTTTTCTTTAGTTATTTAATGCTGAAACACAATGCTTATTATAGATGATTCATTGTATACAATCAGTTCAATCAAGTTGCATAACGTTTCAAGCTCAAATTTGTATAACCCATGACATTCCTTGAACATGAATTTTAATTGAAATCCATTCAAGTGCTAAGTTTATAGTGGGCAAACGAGCACATACCTTTGCATACAGTATGAAAAATACTCATATTGGTGTCAGAGAGTACAGTTAGCCCATCTGAAAATGAGGAACATTTGGTTTTTGCCAAGACATCGTAGGAGAAAGCTTATATATATTTTATATTTTCTAGGCGGATTTAGATCGGAAGTCTAAATGAGCAAAGTTTAATTTAATATATTAATACTTTAAAAGAACATTGCCCATAGTACTGTAGATATATATAATAAGCTCAATAAGTATATTTATCCTAGAGCTATATTCATATTGAGGATAAAGATTAATAATTATTAGTTAGGAATCATAAGTAACAATTATTAATCTTTATCCTCCCTCTTGCATATATTATAAATTCGACTCGAGTCTTGGACTTCCGGTTTGTTGACTGTCATGGCTCTTGTGGGCTGCAACGTTGTTTGGCTGTGGAATTTATTATATATAATCTCTCACATTCTGAAAATCATAAATATATATATATATATATATATATTTTTTTTTTTGTATATATACACACACAGTTATATATATAGTTTCAGTAGACTAGATGTTTTGCGCTTTGTGTGTATTTGGCGTTCTTGGTATTGCTGGTAAAAGTTGTAGTATTGTGCATAACTTAAAACGGGTCTTGCAAATTCTTAACACTCAGCAATGGTCATGTTTGTCTAATGAGTAAGACATATATACATAATTACGTATAAATACATAGTCACATGACTCAATATTAGTTATAGATCTTATATAAATTTAAGATTGGAAACAGACTAAACATCCAATCAATATTAGTTATAGATCTTATATAAATTTAAGATTGGAAACAGACTAAACATCCAATCTTCACTGCTTCCATATTCTTTCTATTGCGCATTATATACATGGGAGGAGGAGGAGGAGGAGGAGGGAGAAAGACATACTAAATCACCCATGATAGTAACATGAGTTACAATTTATTACATATTTTTTTCTTTCTTGATAATAAAGATCTGCTTTTATCTACTCTCTCCCATTCACTTTTTTTTCCTCCTCTCCTTTTTTTTTTTTTTAATTCAGGTATTCCCTCCTCCTACATCTATCAATCTTATTTTGTTTTTAGTCGTTATATTAAATGAGTAATGTTTCTGACAAAGGGAGAAGAATTGCTGTTTTCTGGGTCTGAATCTATCCATCTAACGCTTATCGTTGGCTAGATTTTGAACTTGCAGTAATATATTATTTCTTTTTTTACCGCCATACATCAAGTAGTTTCATGCCTTCCTCAGAGCAATTTCCATTGACAAAAATAAATTAAAAACAAATCTCTCTTTCATGACGTCATCCATTATGCACAGTGACAAGCAAGGAAACAAACATGCAAGGTTCGCCTGGTTTTATAGATATAAATAGAGAGAGAGAGCGACACAATGTGATAAAGGAGCTTATTATCCACATATATATATATACGTATATAAAAATAAAACCCAACTTGAAGTTCACCATCTTTCTATATCTATAATAGTAATCCTTGCCGCTTTCTATTCCACTAAACAATGTCTATTAATTCCAATTAAATTTGAGTTAAAAGATTTGAAAAAAAAACTGTTTGCTCCTATTTAATATATTATTTTTTAAAATTTCACTCAGCCCAGGCCATATATACTTTGAATGCTAACAGTCATTTTTCCATTTGAAAAAAACAAAAAAAACAAAGACATTTCACATAACAAATATATTTTCAAATATTGTACTTGTATTTTATTTCTTTAAATCAATCATCCCGAGGAAGTCTTCAAATAAAGGCCAAACGTTGATGAACGTTGTATTGGGGAGGTTTTTTTTTGTACTTGAAAGTCACTACTTATCAAAGCTCGAAGGACACTCGAGGATAAAGGTTAATGAATGTAAGGCGGTAGTGTATTTAGAAACTGATGTAATTTGGGTAGAATTTGATTATTTATAGAAGCAGCTCAATAAGAACTTATTTACATCGGATTTGAAGGCTACCATGTTGTATTCAACCAAGAAGCAGGCTAGCGGAACAGTGTTGCACAGACAGTTCTTATCAAGTTTCATTAATAATTTTGGTGTGTTTCTCCTTCATTTCTCCGTCTTGAAATATTATTTCCATAATTTTCATCATTGTCTAATAAGTATTCATTTGTTTACTTTGTGGTTATTTCATTTTAAAAAAATATTCTTAGACGAAAAAAAAAAAAAAAAAAAAAATGGGCGCCAAAATAAAGAAATACACACTTTTTATAATCGATTAACAACTAGTTAGTTTTTTTTTTTCTTGTAATGTTTTATCATCATTTTTATTTAGTATATCTACAAAGGATATTCAATAAATAATACAAAATTTGCAATTCAATGATTCTCATTTCATTCAAGAAAAAAAAATTTGCTTTATTTATTTATTTTTTTTTTTCAATATAATTTCCATTCTTTAAAAAACATTTTCCCCATCAAAAACAAGCTTTTGCTTCGTTCAGCAAAAAAATATTTGGACCAAATTTTTACTTATTCGCTAACAGTGCTAGTCATGTTATCACTTCAAAACTTTCAAAATTCTTCGAGGTGGCCAAATAAATAGAAACCAGATCTGGAATGCAACCTGATGCATCTGCTATTTGTCATGTTGCAGTGATGGTTCAAACATCCAGCTTGTTGCATAGAGGCATATTCATATAGAGCAAATGAATTTGCGACGTAATATCTTTTACCTCTCTGACTGGGTGGCGTAAACATATCTTTGGGCAGTTGAGGACATGGGCAACAACCACCAGGGAGGAATTGTTTAAGCCCTCAGGTCCACAAGTGAATAACTTTCAATGGTTGAATTGCAACTGATTAACCAATTCTTGTGACTTTGCTTAAAACCACTCTAGAGCCCTAGCGGTTTGTGATGTGTGCAGGTTAGAAAATACTAAACCCGACCAAGATCAATACTATGGCAACAATAACTGTTTTTCCCTGCAGTTCTGACCTGGTGAAACACAACCCTGGAAGATTAAAAGTTTATTCTTCAAATTAGTCCAGGTTTAAACATTGTTTTCCTTAGATATTCTTGTGCAAATTGTACATAAATCAATTCCAAACAGTGAAAATCAGATTGATAGAAAAGAATTCTGTAAAAAGAAATTTATATTGATGTTTTGTTTTATTAATACATCTCATAGTTTCTATTTATTTTTTTCTCCTTGAAAAATAAATAAATAAAACCAATTCTTTCCTATTTCTTTGACTTAATTAGTTTTAATAACAAAAGATAAGTAAAAAAATGTTTTGTCAATCATAAATATTGGTCTGTTTTGCTAAAAATAAAAATTACAGATTTTTTTTTCTTTTCTGTAATCTACGTAATTTACAAAATTTAGAATCTCATGCAATGTCAGGTAATCCTGTTGGCATTTTATATTAATATTAAACTAGCTTACTTATCAAGTATCTTTTTACTTCATATTGGTTTCACATTTTTTTTTTTACTTAAAAAAAACTAAGAAAAAAAAAAACTATACCATTTGTTTGTTTTCTTTTTCTATTTGGTGGGAGTGAATGTTTAAAAATCAAATTAAATTATTCTAGAATTGTTTGGCGAATAAATTATTTGAAATAAAATGGTTATAAAATTATAAATAACTATTACATAAGTTCCTTTCAAATTTCGAAGGATCAAAAATTATTTTCATCTTTTTTACCTATTATTAAATAATTAAAATATCTTGCTTTATAAAAAAAGGAAATGCATTCACATTAATATAATTTCGTATTTTTTAAAAATAGGATTTGGAAAAATTTGTTATATTTTATGCTACTATATTTCAATTAATATTAGATTAATAATAACTAAAAAATAAAATTATCAAAGTTGACATTTTATATGATAGGTCATATAGCTTATATAAATTTTAATAACTGAAATATATATTTTTAAAAGAAGTTAAAAATGTGGAAAATAAAATCAAACACCTTTTTTAGCATAAAAATTGAAAAATTAAGTAGAAAAAAGTAAAAAAAAAATACCTTCGTTCATTGTCATCAAGGTGGGAGAACAAGACATTTTTTGCAATTGCTTTTGACAGGGCGGCCATTGTTTTGTAGTCTTTTGGTACTACCTAAAATTATAAAAATAAAATAAAAATGTATTTCCAGAAGGTTTCAGCTTTACAAAGACAAATATATAAGGTTTTAAAAGCATTCAGTAAATATGTATCGGAATTTTTTTTAAACATTGTCTGAAAATGAAAAAGTAAAATACAAGTCACTTTATTAATGAGACAAAATTTTATGCATGTTTTTATATTTCTCCTTTATAATGTAATTTTGATAAATATAAATTAAATTATAATTTAAAAACATTAAAAAAAAAACATCCTTTCCTGATTATATTTATAAAGTACAGTTGCTAGTATCTTATTTAAAAAAATGTTTTTATTACATAGATATGCTAATGTTTGAATTTTTGTGATGAGGATTGATAATTTGGATTATATTGTTCCACTGTGTTATTCTCGCAATGTTTTGGTCGATGTAAGGTGT
This sequence comes from Euprymna scolopes, assembly GCF_053919585.1. Lineage (NCBI taxonomy): Eukaryota > Metazoa > Mollusca > Cephalopoda > Sepiida > Sepiolidae > Euprymna > Euprymna scolopes. The sequence continues at coordinate 35,189,157 of NC_136490.1, read as the reverse complement.
CTCTTGTGGAACTTTCTGTTAAATTTGGGAGTCTGCATGGAATTTTGGATGGAACCGTTTATCTAAGCCTTAGTGCAGTCGATATTAAGAATTCAATTGCAAAATATTTAAAACTTTTACCCGGTTATAGCTGAGAGAATGATAGCACACTACCCCCGTGGATTAAATGAAGGGTCTGTTCAAAATCCCATACAGATTCCAAAGTTCAATAAGATACACCGGAAGGTCAGAGGTTAAATCGTCCGAAAGGTTGTGAGAATAAAACTCAAAATGAGAAGAATAGTTTGAATAATCCAAATAATACAGATATACTAATATTTGTATTTTGGAGATGAGGAATTTTCATTCTTTATAATTTTCAGACTGATTTCCTGATCTCTGTTGCTCTTCTCACAACATCTGTGCTGTTTTCAAGATGAATGCCTTTCGATATGTGATAATGATTTTCTTTCTTCCTCTCTGGTTGGCACTGATGACCCTTGATCTAGTCCCAATATAACCAAACACTGGAATTCACTTTGCAGCAAAACATATTCATTCAAAATAACCTCAACACACCAAAGACGTGAACATGCTCCTTGCTCAAAATAAACTTTGAGTAGAGTTAAAATTGCCGAAAGCTCTGGAGAGAAATCACAAATTGCCACATTCAAAAATTAGGATGATTATATATGATTACAGGTTTCTGTTGTCAATGAGAGCAATAATAGTAGTATTATTTTATTTTTGTTACATGAACCTCACGAAAAACACGCGGTACATGCAATACCATAATTTAGCACTTTAAAATTCTCATCAATCTTCTAAATTAGCTTTTAAGCATTTCCTGAAAAGGTGGGCCGAATAAAACTGGTTGTAATGGATAATTCCATGGAGAGAAAATGCAGTTGGAATTACAGGAGCTTTATTCAGCTATTCCTGCAGTACAACTATGATTCTGGTGCTACTAGATCAGGCTGTCTGAAGATACTGGCTTTTTGACCGAGAATACACCAAACATTGATGTTATTGTTTTCTTTCCTTTCCAAACTCAATCATGTTCTCTAAAACAAAATTAACAATTTTCCTCTAAAACTCAATCCTAAATAAATGTCCAAACATATAAAGAATTTTAAGCAAAAGATTTTTTTCCATAATTACTGGATTCGGCATTAAATAACGTAAAAGGGACAGATATGCCATCAAACAAAACAGCTAAACAAAAAAAGCTATCACAGAGAAGACCTAAACATATCTATTATACTAAAGCAGAGTTAATCAACGTTTGTTTTTTCCTAAGGTTTTTTTCTATATATATTTTAATGGCACAAAATACATGCTAAAATATTCTTCAGTTTTGAAATGGAGTTTTGTTTGATAGATATAACATTACATTTAAACTAAATTATATACGGGTTGATTGAAAAGTCACTTCATATTTATAAAATCTGTAATTTATGAATCATTTTTTTAGAAAAACAATGAATACAAGAACATACATAATGCAAGATTTTAAATAAAATTTAATATGGCCAACACCATTCGCCTTTATTTTCTTAAGACACTTGGATATCGCATCAATTGATCTTGTGGAATGGTGAAAATCACTTCTTGTAGTCATCATTCAAGTTCTTTTAAAAGTAGCTGGCTTCTTAGAATAAACTTGTTGCTTCAATGAACCCCAAAGAAAAAGTCGTATGGTGTTAAGCCGGTCATTTCTGTGAACCATGCTGACCTAACCATCTTCCAGGAAAGTGAATGAACACTGTCATTCCATAAGAGTTTCAAGGGAGAGCAATTGATACAAGCACTTTGAAAAAGTAATGGTGAATTGTGGTGAACATATTGAATTTTAAATAAAATCTCACATTATGTACACTGTTTATATATTAATTTTTTGTAAAAAAAATTTGATTCATAAATAAATAGATTTTTTTAAAACGGAAATGTTATTTTTCTAATCAACCTGTATATTTTCAATATATACTCCGAAAGTGCTTCACATGGAAGTAGAGCTTAGCATGCATGGAGTATTGTTGCCATATCTGGGCTTGTGCATCTGTCACAAGTCTCTCGCTCCTGGACAGGCTTCAAAAAAGAGTCACCAACCTAATAGGTCCTGAACCATCAACTAAACTCCAACTCCTGTCCCATCGCTGAAACATGGCATCCTTGTGTCTGTTTTACAAGTATTTCAATGTCACGTGCTCTGGCGTAATAGTACCCCCTTGATGATAATACCCCCGAAAACCCTGACAAACAGCAAAATCCCACCCCTATACTGTAGAGATCCCTAGATGCAGTAAAGCCTTATACTCGAATAGCTTTTTCGCCTCAGACACAGGCCCTGGCTTCCCTGACTGTACTGGCAGAGATTCACATGTAATGTGAACAGACATCTCACAGCCCAACTCCATAAATAGTATCCCTGCAAATCTGGTCTCAAATAGTAGTCCCTCGCGATTAAGTGGCCCTATGCCTTGTTTGGAGTAATACGTCAAAAAAAAAAATTTATTTTAATAAAAAGAAAAAAAATAAATAAAATGATATTTATGGCAAGTAAGCTACACAGAAATGTTCCTGTTTCGCCTCTGCAAAAAACTATCAGACTAAATGAGTTTTATAGAGAAAATTGTAAAAAGAAAATGAAGTTGTAAAGCCTTATTCTGATGAAAGCAAGAGTAGAGATGCTGGATAGTGCTACAAAAGCGGGAGAATCAAGAAAGAAAAAAAGCTTCTATAGTTACAAACTTATTTCCTTCATAAACTTGACAACTAAACTTATTCGATTGATTCACTGTTTCAGTAAAAACGTGTGTTTACTCACGTTATATAAACAGTGAGAAACATGAGAAAACTTCCAAACATAATTTCTTTGTAAATAAAATATTTAATGAAAGATCTTGTTTAATAACAAATTGATTTTGTTTTCTGAGAACACAAAAAAGCAATTAATTTCTACACTTAACTGCAATATTCAGATTACTTTCACACAGAATGTGTGCATTAGACGAAAATGTCTACCCATACAAAAACCAAAGATCAATAAAATTGGTAATAATCAATAAATCAATAGACACACCTTCCTAAGCCAAAAGACTAGTCTTTGGGTTTAATGTGTTTTATGGCAAATCAACACTTTGGGTGTTAATTCAATACCAAAAATTTACTATGCACTGTACATAATTATACACAAGATTTTATTTTTATCAGGGATGGGGTCTTACTTTTCTCAATTGTATTTTCTAGTCATGACATTCTGAAATAAAGAAAAAAAAAATTTTTTTTTTTTTTTTTTTTTTTTAAAAGTACATCTTTCATCCATTATACATTTTTGAAAACCATTCATAAGGACCTGTGGCGCAGTGGTTAGAGTACTTGGAAAATCAATTGTAAGAGTAATAATCTTCTGAAGGTTCAATCCTCAGTGTGGGCGACCAAAAAATAAAATTGCGAATTACTTAGGACCTCTATCCAGTCACGGCTGATGGAATAAGAGCATGCTAACCCTATGAAGTAAATAAAGGGTTCTGTTCGAAAATCCATCAAAATTCTTGAGTTCAACAAAAACATTCTCGAGTAAGACAAGATACACCCAAAGAAGAAAGCAGGAGGTTACATCAACCGAAACATTATGCAGATCACGTAAAAAAGTCTGATGAATCCAAAAATGCAGATCCATAAAAGACTATAATTTTTTTATTCTTCAAAATATCTGCACATTTTCCTCATCATATTTGGTTTAATGCCCGTTTTACATGTGTTGGACAGCTTTAAGAAATAAACTTGCAAAATAACCTATGTCTTAGATCAGTTATCACTCTTTCCTTTGAGTCCATTTGTATTACTTTCTCACATGCTTTTCTCGGCCTTTCTTTGTGAACTGAACCTGTTACCTCAACTGTTCTACATTTACGGACCTAAGGACTCTTATCCATTCTTTCAACATGGCTATGGCACTAAAGTATTCTATATTTCTCTATACTCTCCAGATTTAATCTTCTGAGGTCATCAGAACTAAGACATTTTTAAGACTTGCATTACACAACCATCATAATTTTCATATCATTTTTCTCCATGCAACGCATGTCCTCAATCCTCACTTGTCATACATCATCACACTTTGCACATATGCTTTTTTCGACAGTGGTAACATTCTGCTTGTTAGTAATGGCAGAAGTTCTCTGAACTTACTCCATACGCTCCTAATTCTTACAGTCAAAATTCCACACAGATTCCTAAGTTTAACAAAATACACCTGAAGAAGGTCGGAGTTTACACCATCCAAAACAAAACTGAGAATAACATCCAGGATGAGAACAGTGGTTCAAATAATCTGAGAAAAATACAAATTATTCATCCTTATCTCAAAAATTCTGATTCATAGTTACTATTTCTTAGAGGAAAAATCTTGTTGATTTTGATTTCCATGTGAAATACTTGTGTATATTATAAGCAGACTTTGTTGCTTGCCGTCGTCAAGTTTTAATAATGGGAGGGAGAACAGATTAGCATCACATGATATTCATGATCTTACAGCTATGTTTTGCCAACTTTGTTCACTAAATTGATGAACAGAGTAAACCTATGCTAACAACCCAGAATTTCATCTAATGCGTTTTGTGATTAGAATCGACTGTTCATTCCTCGACTCACAAGGGTCACATACCTTCTTTTCAAGCATCTGACACTCTAACTAACCTAGTATGACACAAGGCAGTTCAATCTTTTGCAGTAGTGCATCATCTTTATCTGGAAGTCAAGCATACAGGATTATGATAATAATGCTCAATGAGAGTGTACTGTATATCATTTCAATAGCTTACATACAACCCTTACTTTGGAACCTATTTTGAAGCACATGCACCTATGATAATCTATTTACGTACTTATATACATACATGCAGGGTTGTCTTTCCACACTGTCTACTACTACTACTACTACTACTACTACTACTACTAATAATAATAATAATAATAATAATACTTCATGGTTTGACGTCTTTTGTTCCCAACTGCTGGGGTTGGATGCCTTCCTGTGTTACTACTGGTGTTGATGATTGCTTGTTCGGCATTACGATCACTGACCAGACGCTCTGATGTTTAGAACATGAAGGTTAGTCTTAATGGTGCCCAGCTATCACTTCGTTGGATGATCGTGGTATTTACCTCCGACATCAAACAATAACATTTTGTGTTGCTAAAGGTCGTCATCTATACTCTTCAAATGCTCAAACCATCTCAATCGTCCACACCGTAGGATAACTTTCAAGAGAAGCCAAGATGCACCTATTATCAATAAGACCCAGGTGACCACGGCGTTGTCGTTTATCAGAAACCTCTTTGTATCATCAACAGTGACAGCCCAAGTCTCAGTGGCGTACACATAAACTACTAAAAATGCGTTTAAAAATCTCATCTATTCCAATTTAGTATGACCACAAATAGGTTATGCTAAAATAAAAAAGTTTACTGTATTCACTTGGAGTCACCAGAAATTAAATTAATGAATCATGGGGCCAGAAAAAATGTTTTGAAAAATCCAAAGAAATCACTTTTATAAAACGATTTTAAAATTATTCTTCCTGGACCAATTATAATTGCAAATTATAAAAATTAAAAAGAGCGAAAATTGTAATATAAAAGATTAGGCCTCGGAGCAGGAATAGGCAATGATATTTATTCATTCCCAGACAATGTCAGGCAGACCTGTTAGCTCACTCCAAAGTAGAAAATATATTACTTGTACATTTCTTCCAGAAAAATTGATCCTATATATATATATATATATATATATATATATATATATAGTATTCAAATATAAATATTAACATTAAGTTCTTTTTAATTAATTAGAGATATAAATACTTTTTTCTTATACTGCTTTACTAGAAGTGTTCATTTCCAGTGAAGTGCTTTTTTTTTTTTACAAAGGCATCACCACATTATCAAGGCCCAGAGGCCACTCAAGGATAAGGGTTAAAGAGTGTACAGTAGAAATTGGTCAATATAGTAATCATTAGTAATGAAAATTTGGTAAATTTAATAGCTTATATAGAACGGCTCATCAAGAACTTATTTACTTTAGACTTGAACACAACCATATTGTAGTCAGCCGGAAAGCAGGAAAACGGAACACAATTCCACAGGCGTGCAGTTCTAAGAAAGAAGCTTTGTTCATGGAATCTACGTTTAGGTTTAGGCACAGATAAAGAGTGGGGGAAATTATTGATAGTGTTTACAGCTAGACGAGTGTTTCTTGTGAAAGTTTGGCGAGGGGGGACCATAGATTGAAGCTCAGTTGAATACTTTCCATGAAAATAACGATACATCAGAGACAAACTCGCAACATCTCTTCTGTGAGATAGAGGTTGCAAGGAGGAGAAAAGGACATCTCCTACGAGGCTACGAAGTCTATTTTGAACTCTATCAAGGCAGGACAAGTCCTTTCTAGCAGCTCCTGCCCAGATGTGGCAACAGTATTCCATCCTTGGACGTACCTGGCTCTTATATAGATAGAGAATAGCATCAGCAGTGAGATATCTACTGGATCGATAGAAAGATCCCACCATTTTTCCAGCGGCCTTGGCAACAGATTTGATATACGTGTTCCATTTAAGATCAGGAGTAATGGTCAAGCCCAGAAGCTTGTCAAAACTTGAGGCCTCCTGAAGACGAGAGCCATTCATTTCAATTGATGACAAATGTGAATTAGAATGTTGATGATGTAAAGAGAGAAGCTTGGTTTTAGATGCATTAAAAGTAACCAGCCACTCCTTTCCCCATTGTACTACGTGCTCAAGATCAGAGGAGAGAGAATTGGAGAGAACTTGGTCGTTTACTGTCTTAGATGTGGTACCATAAATGGTAGTGTCGTCAGCATAAATGTCTACAAATGATGTAAGGATATGATTTGGAAGATCATTAATGTAGATCAGGAAAAGAGTTGGGCCCAGGATGGATCCCTGAGGGACACCGGCATTAATACTGTGAGCTTCTGATTTTTGCCCCTCAACTACTACTCTTATGAACCTATCAGAAAGAAATGATTTAATAATTGAGAAGACTTTTCCAGCTATACCATAGCTAGCGATCTTATGAAGTAAACCTTTATGCCATACCCTATCAAAGGCTTTAGATATGTCAAGAGCAATTGCCCTAGAAAGATTGCCACCGTCGAGAGATTTGCTAATCCTATGCGATATAACTGTAAGGACATCTGCTGTAGATCTAGCAGAACAGAAACCATATTGAGTGTCACTAAGAAGGTTATTTTTGTTGAGATGGTTGATTACTTCTGTATTTAACACAGATTCTAGCAACTTACTCATGACGCACAGGAGACTTATTGGCCTGTACTGAGAGGGGGATGAGCGATCACCTGAATTCTTAAATACAGGGCATACTGATGAGATTTTCCAGGGAGATGGGAAACTATTCTCCTTAAGACAACGTTTAAACAGTTTTGTAAGTATGGGCGCTAGTGCTATTATATATATATATATATATATATATATATATATATATATATATATGAGAGAGAGAGAGAGAGAGATTTGTTTGATTAATTGAATATCTCTGGTCATTAACACCACAAAACGGTTTTCACATTTATCAGCAATACAATAAAATAATTAAGATATCGATTAATAATTCAATGCATGATATTATTTTAAACCCATTTATAAATTGTGCCTATATTTGATAATATTCATGCATTCAGGTGTGCACACAGCCACTAATCAAAATAACTAATTTGATAAAAAAAATTATAAACTTTAGCTAATGTAAATTAAAACAGGTTTGGGAAATTAAGAAAATGAAATACCTGAAAATAAATTACATTTTTGTGTGTGTGCGTATGCGTTAATATCATTTTCAAAAAGTTAGATTGCTTAAGAGAATTCTTTCAATGCTCTTTTCTCTCGAGAATGCAGACGGTAGCTTTGCATCCATTCTTTGTCTTCATGTAATGAAGTATGGTACAAGTGGCTGCTTTCCTTAGAATTTTACATTGTCATGTGCAAACATCATAATATGAAAACTGGGAGAAACACCCATGAGAATAACAAAATATGCAGACTGAATGAACGGAGAAAACGTCAATAATCAAAACCATTATTAGTCTTGATGAAGAATAGTCATGATTGAGCATGAAAGGTGGTCATTGGAAACTGGATGTAGGCTTTTCTTTTAAGAGGTGGGATTCGCCGTTTATCAAAGCTGAAAGGCCACTCAAGGATAAGTATTAATGAGTGTTAGGTGTACAGTGAGATAACACTGTGATAATCTGTAATGGTAGAACTTGGGTAGAGTTTAATTATTTAAGAGGATGATTCAACAAGAACTTATTTAAATTAGACTTGAAAACGACTATGTTATAGTCAGCCGAGAAGCAGCCCCACAATATTATATTTCACAGGCTGACAGTTCTGGGATAGTCAACAAAACGATAACACGTGCACCAGCATTATACAAGAATGGATAGCTTATGATCATCCCTCTCACTCTTTATTTAGTGTCATTGTCTTTTATTGGTCCACTTTCTTTTGACATTTTGCAAGCACACTCTCCACAATATTATTGATCCTTTTGTCAGTAATCCTGATGCTGATTGATTGCTGTCTTTTATACGGAGCAATTTTTTATGGTTGTATATCTTCCCTATCATCAATAACAGTTGTAAGCAGTGGGCCTAGACTCTGCCATTCCACAGACAAAACCTACAAAACAATACATAATTTCATGAGGTTTAGTCTTCCAGCCGAGACAGTTTACTAGAGTATGGGGCACATAAAAGAGCAGAATAGGCATGACTGCCTATCCTAATACTCCCAGGATGCAGATGGCAAGTTATGTAAGGTACCATGTTCAAATAAGCTTGTATACCCTGTGACTTTGAAATTCAGATGGAATACGGGTTAAAAAAAACTAAATAGAGCAAGTGAAACATGCATTCCCCCCCCCCATGAGTGCACAGTGAATGAGGCATAAAAAAATGACTAAGTTCAGCATTTGACCCCCTCCCCCCATTTAGCTCCCAAAGTCCCCAGGGGAAAATTAACAAATGGTGCAGTTTTAGGCCTTAACATACATAAATTTGAGTTCTACACCATGCAAAAAAAAAAAAAAAAATGAAATGATTAAGTCCATCATTTGCTACCTCCATTTAGCCCCAAAAGTCCCCAAGGTCTTAACATATTTAAATTTGAGTTCAGCAACATGCAAACCTGCTAAATAGACATACACAGAAAATTTTGGACAAATATGGTAAAATAGTTTCAAAAATGGAGTGTTTTTATTAGCCCTAAAAAAGCATCTGGGACACACAAGATTTATCACGAAGTACTGTCTGTACTTCGTGATAAATCTTGTGTGTCCTAGATGCTTTTAACAAAATTATATAAAAATCAGTTAGTTACAACTTTTCAGAAAGTTTTATAAAAATCTAAGGCATCAATTTTTTTTTTAATAAGCACAAAATTGTCAACTTTAGCCATTTTAACTCGAAAAGCATCCCTAGGGGGACAACTGGAGTTTTCCCAGAAAATCTGTTCTATTACTTTTTACTCATATCATGTTTAATGTTTGTGCACAATTTAAAAAAATTCCAAGGTGTAGTTATTGAGAAAAGGGCAGACGAACAAACGGACAAGGGTGAATTTACAGGTCCGCCTTCCTTTTGTTGGGAGACCAAAACCAAATAGAACAATAGTAGATAAGATAAGGTCAAATTGTGGAAATTAGATTCCAAATATATCAAAATTGAACGAATGTTTGTCTATTAGAACGAGGATCCTCTGATTAGCCTTGAAAGGTTGTGGATGACATACGCTGAATCATAAAGGGTTGTGCAATCCCTAACCACATTTTTTTTTTTTTTTTTTTACAATGGAGTTACCACTTATCAAGGCTTAAAGATCACTCGAGGATAAGGGTTAATGAATGTAAGGTGCTAGTGACTTTGAAATTCAGATGGATCACTCCATCGTTAATGGTGTAAGTTGAGTAGAAGTTGATTATTTATGAGGACAGCTCAACAAGAATTTGTTTCCATTAGACTTCTCTCCTGTGTCAACACTGCTCGATTTCAGTGTCAAGGAGAAGTCCAGAACAACTGAAAACAATTCCAAGATAAGCAGAGAGTACATACAGCACCTGATATTCCAAAATGGTCACTTACTTTACTACTGACCAAGCTCAACGATGCTTAAAATAAATAGTATTATAAGCAAAGCAATAAAGAATTTTTTTTAATTTAAAAAAAAAAAAAAAAAAGAAAGAAAAAAAAAGCATACTTTAGGATCAAAGTTATCAAACATTTTAAAGTGACATTGGTAATAGTATCAGGAAGAGATACCAAAAATGTGAACATAATACAGTAAAGTCTGGTAATGTATAGCGGAAACTACAATAATAAAGAGTATGGTTTAAAGTTTGTTGGGGTCAATTCTGTAAAGTGAAACCACACATATTAAAACAAAACCATTGTGAAGTGCATCACAGATTACAATATCTTTTTTTTTACTATTTTTATCGGCTAAAAGCTCATTGGAATTCGTTCCACGGATCCAAATCCCCTACATATCAAGTTTAAAGTCTGTAGACTAAAAATTCACAAAGTACTTGAGTAGAGACTGTTCTGCATACAGAGAAACAAGGTTACTCATATATAGATATATACCAATAGATATCTCTATATACCTATCTCTCTCTCTCTCTCTCTATATATATATATATATGATAAAACATGTCCATGTTTAATTATATTTTAGAAATATATATATATATATATATATATATATATACAGGCAATATTTTTGTGAATAATTTATTAAACTTTTCATTTTAAATCTAATGTCTTATTAAAATCCTTTCTACAGTTAAAACCCTTTGAAGTATGGCAGACTGTCATCAGAACTAATTAATTTACAATCTAGCACAGGTAACCATGACGACAGCTATAATTACAAAGAAACGAAAAACATAAATCATTAATTTAATAAAAATTAATTAAACAAGGATGATTAAATGAGATATTTTTTTTATTAATATGGAGTGGGCAGTCGAATGACGTAATGGCCATCAACACAGAAAATGAAATTGGTGAGCAGTTCAAATCCAATTGGATCGATTGCATTTACTAATGCACTAATAAGAATTGTGAAATGTATGAACCTTACATTTGATTTACAAGTGAATAAAAAAGTAGTTTGTCATTATTTAAACATTTAAAATATCTTGCTTACAGTAAGTGTAGCATTTTGCTATCAAATAACTCAGATATGTCTCAAAACAATCTAACCAGGTGCTATCAAATTAGGCTGTCTGAAGATGATGGTTTTCTGATCTAAAATACACCAAATATTGATGCTGTTTTTTTCTTTTTTTTTTTTTTTCAAGCCAAAAACAAAAGCAACAATTTTCCTCTGCAAAACAACTAAATCAAACATCATGAATAAATACTTGTAGATATCAGGAACTTGAAGCAGAAAAACTTTTTCCAAAATTTCTGAATTCGGCATTAAATAAAGCAAATGAGTTTTATATGTAATAAAGCAAAACAAATCAAATGAAAAATGAAACAGTTCAACCTATAAAATTTGAATGAAGCCAATATTTTCATACCAAAAACAAAAATGAAAGACAATACCCCCACCTAAAAAAAACAAAAAAAACGTTTATAATTAAAACAAAATATTTTCACTAAATTCTGGTAAAAACAAAAGACTTTATACATGAAACTGTATTCCGCATAAAACACCGACATATCTCAAATAACCACTGACACAAAACATGTTCTGAACGAAACCTTTAACACATAAATCAAACAATCTAAGAGATATAAAATTGTTCCAAAGGGATATTTTTTATATACACACACGTACATGTGTTTCAAACATATCCACCTTAAAGTTTGACATGCACACACAAATGTTTGAAATAAATACTTATCTACTGATTCACAATTTATACATTATTCTATGACAAATATTATAACTGAAAAGATTTACAGAGCACCTGCCTAGAATTATATTCAATTATACCTGCACACTTAAAGTGCTGCACTCTGTTTACAAGTGGTACTACACGACGTTTTATCATATTTTAAATAGATTCAGTATTCAAACTTAATTTCCATTCCAAATTAAAAGTTATAATTGTTGTGATTGCCTCACATGCTGTAGTTTCAAATTATATGATGTACAGAAATAAATCAAACGTAACATAAAAACATTTACTTTTCATGTTTATGACGATACAGCTAATTTAATCATTTTTAACTTGAATGTAAAAATTTAAGCTCTGGAAAAAAGTGCGGTGAGGGTGGGGGATAATTTAAATTACTTATATTTTTTAAATAGAGATGAGAGTGGGGCAGTAACAAGAAATATGTCTCTCACTTGACATAATCAGTTTAGACAACATTATATATCTACTTATAATATAAGTGGCACTTTCTGCATACTTATTAGTATTTTGAATGTTTTCAAGGTACAGATACTTTACTTTGATCTTAGCCAAGAGAGCCACAAAACATGTATTTGTGACGAGACATTTATAAATGAATGAAAAAACAATCTATAAATAGATGTCAATGTATATTTTAAATCAATACTTTTACTTTTAAGTTATTCATACTAATAATATTGTGGGGTCTACATCCACACTTGACAGTTATAAATAAGAAATACGTTTTACTTTTAATCAAGGATTTAGTCCACTCATAATAGAAGAGGAATTTTTCGTGTGGGTGTCAGTCCGTCAGTCACAATTTTTGTAAATCTAAGAATTACATTTTGTATATCAAAAAATTTTTAACTTCTTTGAAAATGGAAAATACTGCATTAATAAATTCCTAACAAATAAAGCAGATAACATGATCGAAAAACAAAACCTTGAGATCTTCAATCTGATGTTCTACGAACTGGGCTATTTTGATTTCTTATAAATAGAGCTTAAAACACTGCCTTAACAAAACAATTATAGCTATTACGTGACGTCATAGAATTATGATTTATATCAAGTTTCAAAATATTAATTCAAACATAAGCGATCATAAAGATAAATGGTTAAATATTATCAATAGTATTGGAAATTCTTTGCTTTAATTACATACTGGCATTAGATAAATTGTTAGGCCTGGGGGGTCTATTCCAGTTCATAAAATGCTAACTGTATATATCTAGTGGTTCATAGAGTTTTTACTTTCATATGCCCTTCCTTCCCCAAGTTCTCTTTTAAATGATGGTTGTTTGTGTGTATATGCCTAGCTATAAGTTAAAACTTTTAAACAAGGACTCACAACGTTGGTATATTTTTCATCAGCATTGCCCTGTATGAATAATATCTAAAAATTTAGAAAAAAATGATCCATTATTTGATCTTAAACTGGCGCAGATTTTCTCAAGAGGTGGCGGTGATTTATACTTTTTATGGGTTCTGTACTAAAGGAAAGTAATGGAGGAGAGAATGGTGAGATGACAGGGAGAAGGAAAACAGGGGAGGAGAGAGAAAGAAAAGTTTTAATAGAAATGCTATACTTTTACCCAAGGCAATTTTTTAGATTTGCATAGAATTTGATCCATTGTCATTAAACACCAATGAAGCAAGATTTCCTGAATTTCAATTTCTTAAAAACCCTTAAGCTTAAATTTTAGACATTTTCTAGAATCAAAATTATGTAATGGATTTGGAAAAAAAAATGACTCTAGAGATAAGATTTAGTAGAATTATATCCTGGTTTTAATATTTGTAATGAGACATGAAAGTGGCGCAAAACGGTTTTGCTTGAGGAATTAATTTTACCACTTGGTAAAGAAATTCTTCTAAGTCCCTATAAACTCAATTTAACTTCATATCATAAAATTCTTTAGTTTATCAATTTCTTATTTTCATCATAAATATTAATATGGAATAATATATATTTCTTATATTGTCTATATTCCAAATTTCAAGATGTTGACCATCTCACCGTTTATTCTTTTAAGTAATCCGAAAATTGGAGAAGTTGCAATTACTTAATTGCAACTTCTCTCCCAGTTTTCGGATTTTGTAATCATGCCCATATGCTTTTATTTTCTTTTAAAATTGATAAGTACTTTTTCTTCTGATGAGTTAAGGGTGAAATAAATTCATTGATTGATATATCAGTTAAATGAATGATTTTGGCACAACAAAACAGGTACTGACAAGAATTGTACATGTCAGCTTACTTAAAGTAATAAACGGCAAGATGGTCAACAACTCGAAGTTTGGAATATAGCCTTATCATTCATTTGTAATATGCTCTGTAATTACATCCAGCTTCATAAATTAAAGGATTGGTATGAATAACAGGTGAAATATAATTGAAGAAACATATTTCCACATAATTATATATTTCTTATAGTGGTATTATTTTTATTTATTTATTTTTCTTTTTACACAGGAATCACCACATATCAAGGTCGGGAGGTCACTCGAGGATAAAGGTTAATGGGTATACATTAGTCAATGTGATTATAGCGTAATAAACATAAGTAGTGGAATTTTTGTAATGTAGATTACTTAGGAGGAGGGTTCATCAAGAACTTGTTTACGTTGGACTTAGAGACAATCAGATTGTAGTCAGCTAGGAAGCAGGCCAACGGAAGAGAGTTCCATAGGTGTGCAGTTCTAAGAAAGTAGCTTTGTTCATGGAATCTACATTTAGGTTTAGGCACAGATAAAGAGTGTAGGATAGTGGTTTTGGCTAAATGAGTGTTTTTCGTGAAAGTTTGGGGGAGGGGGGCATAGATTGAAGCTCAGGCGGGCACCTGCCATGGAATGCATCGCACTTCAAAACTATTATTATATTTATTAATGTGATTAAAAATGACCATCGGTTTTCATAATAAATAGCCTAAGTTAATGAAAACTTTCATTTGAATTGTTACATCAAATGCCGCACCTTTTAGATTTTAATCTTTCAATAATCGTCTCTCATTTTATATGGACATTAGTTTAATCTCGTTTGTTTTGTTTTTTTAAAGATAATTTTCTATTCAATGACAAAACAGAAGATTGTTTTCTGTTAATTGCTTTTTTTGTTTTGTCTTACTAATGAGTAACGACTTAAGGCTTGAAGGCTACTCGATAATAAGTTGCTTTTCATATTAGTTGTATAACTGTCCTCTGGTGGATCGAGTTATGTATGAATTCTTATTTAATTGAAAAATTTAATGTAATTTAGGGGAAGAAGTATGAAAAATGGAGAGCAAAAATTAAGAAAATCCAACGATTTTCTGTATCCGTAGAATTATATTCTTAATTTTCACTGTTAGTAAAGAAACCAATACGTTCAAACGTTGCTATTGAAACTGTAAACATGTATGAAATCAGAAGCTTCTCCCTAAAAAAATTAGGGGAAAATAGGATTAATTTGAAATAGAAAAATTGCTTTGAGAAATATATTCTCATTCTGTTAGAATATTTAAAACAATGTATTTCTTCCTAACTATCAATCCAGAAGTACAAAAAAACAAAACAAAAAAAAACAAAACAAAAGATGAAGATGGACAAGCACGAGAACAAGATTGAGACGAAGAAGAACGAGGGCAAACAAGAAGAATGAGGAGGAAGAGAAACAAGAACAAGGATGAAGACAAACAATAACGAGGACGAACAAGAACGAAGACGAAGACAAACAAGAACGAGGACGAACAAGAACGAAGACAAACAAGAACGAGGACGAACAAGAACGAGGACGAACAAGAACGAGGACGAACAAGAACGAGGACGAACAAGAACGAAGACGAAGACAAACAAGAACGAGGATGAAGACGAAGACGAACGAGGACGAAGACAAACAAGAACGAGGACGAAGACAAACAAGAACGAGGACGAAAACGAACAAGAACGAGGACAAACAAGAACGAAGATGAACAAGAACGAGGACGAACAAGAACGAGGACGAACAAGAACGAAGATGAACAAGAACGAGGACGAACAAGAACGAAGACGAACAAGAACGAAGACGAACAAGAACGAAGACGAACAAGAATGAAGACGAACAAGAATGAAGACGAACAAGAATGAGGACGAACAAGAACGAGAACGAAGACGAACAAGAACGAGGACGAACAAGAACGAGGACGAACAAGAATGAGGACGAACGAGAACGAAGACGAACAAGAACGAGGACGAACGAGAACGAAGACGAACGAGAACGAAGACGAACGAGAACGAAGACGAACGAGAACGAAGACGAACGAGAACGAAGACGAACGAGAACGAAGACGAACAAGAACGAGGGCAAACAAGAACGAAGACGAACAAGAACGAGGGCAAACAAGAACGAAGACGAACAAGAACGAGGACGAACGAGAACGAAGACGAACGAGAACGAAGACGAACGAGAACGAAGACGAACGAGAACGAAGACGAACAAGAACGAAGACGAACAAGAACGAGGGCAAACAAGAACGAAGACGAACAAGAACGAGGACGAACAAGAACGAAGACGAACAAGAACGAGGGCAAACAAGAACGAAGACGAACAAGAACGAGGATGAACAAGAATGAGGACGAACAAGAACAGGGACGAACGAGGACGAGGATGGAGACAAACAAAAACGAGGACGAAGACGAACAAGAACAAGAACGAGAACGAACGAGGATGAGGACGAACAAGTACGAGAACGAGGACGAACAATGACAGGTACGGAGACGAACAAGAACGAGTACGAAGATGAACAAGAACGAGGACGAAGACGAAGAAGAACGAGGACGAACTTGAACAGGGATGAACTAGAACGAGTACGAACAAGAACGAGTACGAACAAGAAGGAGGATGAACAAGAAGGAGGATGAACAAGAAGGAGGATGAACAAGAAGGAGGACGAACAAGAACGAAGACGAACAAGAACGAAGACGAACAAGAACAAGAACAAGGACGAAGACGAACAAGAATGAGGACGAAGACGAACAAGAACGAGGACGAACTTGTACAGGGATGAACGAGTACGAACAAGAACGAGTACGAACAAGAAGGAGGATGAACAAGAACGAGGATGAACAAGAAGGAGGACGAACAAGAAGGAGGACGAACAAGAACGAAGACGAACAAGAACGAAGACCAACAAGAATGAAGACAGACAAGAGCAAGAATGAAAAATAACGAGGACGAAAAAGAATGAGACAAAGATGAACAAGAACAAAAAAAACGAAGACAAACAAATAAGAAAATGAACCAGAACAAGGATGAACAAGAACGAGGACTAACAAATACGGGAATGATTACTAGACGGAGAGGAATGAGAATGAAGAAAAAGAACAAGAATGAGAACGAAGACGGACAAGGACCGCGATAAACAATAAGAACGAATATGAACGAGGACGAACAAATACAAGAACAATCTTAAGAACGAGCACGAGTACGAGGAAAAACAAGGTTGACAATAAACAGGGTTCAGGACAGACAAGGGAGAGAACGAGAACAAACAAGAATAAAACTGAGCAAAAACAAGCTCAAACAAGAATGAATAATGGCATGAACAACAATAGAAAATAACGAGAAAACGATGAGAAATGTATTAAAAACAAGAAAAAAAGAAAGAAGAAGAAAAGAACAAGAACAAGATAAAAGAAAAGGGGAAAAGATTGAGATAAAAAAACACATGAGGTGAAGATAAACTAAATTTGACGACTAAGGAATGTAATATTTAAGATTAAAAGGGGAAATAAACTGAAAAGGAAAAACATCGGAAAAGAAATAGTAAAATAATAAAGAACTAGAACTAAAGGAAAAGAGAAATAATGAGAGAGAAAAAAGAGGAATGAAAGCCAAAACAGAACGGGGTAAAGAATGAAAGCCAAAACAGAACGGGGTAAAGAATGAAAGCCAAAACAGAACGGGGTAAAGAATGAAAGCCAAAACAGAACGGGGTAAAGAATGAAAGCCAAAACAGAACGGGGTAAAGAATGAAAGCCAAAAACAGAACGGGGTAAAGAATTAAATAACGAAAATGTGTATGAACGAAATAAAGGTTTTGGTTTGGTTGTTTTACAACATATCAACCCTTTTCGGATTATTTAATGCCTAACCTAGTAATTTGGGAAAAATCATTTATGCTTCAAGTTTTTTGTTTTTTGTTTTTTTTATCTCCAAATATTTATTCATGGTGTTTGGTTTGATTATTTCGTAGACGAAAATTGTTCTTGTTATTGACTTTTCAGAACATGATTGAGTTTTGTCAAGGGAATGGAAAAAGAAAACAATTACATCAATATTTGGTGATTTTTTGGTCAGGAAACCACTATCTCTAGACAGCCTGATCTGGTAGGAACAGACGCTCTAACACTCTGGGTCAAAGTGGACCTGCACATAATATTAACTAAGGAGCAATTCCACATTCCCCACCCAAAAGGAGATCCACCACTGAATGTCTTTTAAAGTTATATATATATATATATATATATATATATATATATAAGGCCAACGAAATAAATAAAAAGCAGAAGAAAAAGAATAAAACAAAGTAGATGAAGAATAACAATGAAAAGACAAAGATACAAACGACGAAACGGAAATACGACAAAACCGAAGAAATGACGCTGACAATATTAAGACAGTATATCCTGTTTCCTTGACAGCATAAATTCATTTCATACGATAAAAAGCAACACATGCCAATCAGTTAACAACAAAGAAAAGCGACAATATGTTACCTCGGATTCGAGAGAAGCCATTTTTGATGCCATTTGCGAGAGAGCCGGAAAAATAGTCTTGTGCTCGTCGAAAGGAAGATTCGCAAATACCTGTTCCTACGCTACGTCTTACGGGTTTTGTTATTGGGAAAGAAAGACAGAAAGACTGAGTGTAAACAAGGTAAGGAAACAGAAAGAAGAAAGTGAGGAAGTATCAATCGGAAAAGGGGAGAGGGAGGGGGAGTCACTTGAGATGTTAGGGTTGCAAAAGACGTATGTTACGTGTGTCCATGGAACGTTATCCAAAGTAGCCAACAACAATTTTTATTGGTCAGTTCTAATGCAAGAACATCAGCGGGAGACGAACAAGGACAGAACTGGTGAATTATGTAGGTGTGTGCGCGAGCGCGCGCGGTCGCACGTGTGCGGGGGCGAACGTGTGCGTGTAGGTGGACACGCACGTGCGTGTGTACGTGTGTACCTATATCGGAGAGATAGAGATAGATGCGGTGATAAAAGTAATCGAAGACATAAAATTTTAAAAGTTGCTTTTTTTGTTTGTTTGTTTGCAGTTGTTTTTTTTTTCTTTTTTCTCAAGAAAAATAGAAAAATCTTTGTACAAATAAAACCAAGGTAAGAAACGAAAAATACATTTAGCTTTCAAACATCTAAAAATCAATCATGATTTCAATGGAAATAAGAGATACACGTCTATTTAATTTGATTTCATACTAGTCTTCCACAACGGAATAAGATAAACCGGTACCTGTTCAGAACCCCCCTCTCCATATGAAAAACAAAAAGCAAGGCAAAAATACTCGACCAGCTACAACCACTATATACGATTTCCCCCACTATCTGTGCCTAAATCTATACGCAGATTCCATGAATAAAGGTTCTTTCCCAGAACTGCCTACTGTTCTGCTGGCCTGCTTCCTGGTTGAATACAACATGGTATTCAAATCCAATGTAAACAAGTTCATGTTGAGCCATCCCCCTAAACGATCAAATTCTACCCAATTTACACCATTAACGATTACTGCACTACCACCTTACATTCATTGACCCTTATCCTCGAGTTTTCTTCGAGTCTTGATAAGTGAATCAAGTAAAAAAAACTAAAAAAGAAAATCTGTATAATGTACGTACCCCTCACAGAAAGAAAGTATCGAACATCTTAAAAAATGTAAATTAATCAAGTAGTTTTATTTTTATAAAGAAAATCACTTTTTAAGCAAATTTGGGGGTTTTTTTTTCTAATGCCTTCTCCCATGGTAAGAATGTTTTTTTTAAATCTCGATTTGGCGTTATCTCCCTCGTTTCTTTATCCTGTTTTCAAGATGGCGTCATAAGTTCGTCGTTCTTAATTTAACCATAAAATATGATTTTCTTATTAAGAATAAAACTACTTATTTACCTGATTTTTGTATAACAAACAAAACTGTTTAAGCGTTGTCTTAAAGAGAATTGCTTCCCATAACCCTGGAAAATCTCATCACTATGCCCTGTATTTAAGAATTCATTCATCTCCCTCTCAGTACAGGCTAATAAGTCTCCTGTGTGTCATGAGTAAGTTGGTGGAATCTGTTAAATAGAGAAGTAGTCAACCATCTCAGCAAAAAATAACCTTCTTACTGACATGTAATATGGTTTCCGTTCTGTTAGATCTACAGCAGATGTGCTTACACTTATATCTCATTGGATTAGTGAATCTCTTGACGGAGGCTACATTTCTAGAGCAATTGCTCTTGACATATCAAAGGCCTTTGATAGAGTATGGCATAAAGGTTTACTTCGCAAGATCTCCAGCTACAGTATAGCTGGAAATGTCTTCTCAATTATTAAATCATTTCTCTCTGATTGGTTCATAATAGTAGTAGTTGATGGGCAGAAATCAGAAGCCCACAGTATTAATGCTGGAATCTCACAGGGTCCATCCTAAGCCCAACTCTCTTCCTTATCTACATTAATGATCTTTCAAATCACATCCTTACATCATTCATAGACATTTATGCTGATGACACTACCATGTATCGTAGCACATCAAAGCCCATGAATGACCAAGTTCTTTCTGATTCTCTCTCCTCTAATCTTGAGCATGTGGTACAATGGGGAAATAGGTGGCTTGTTACTTTTAATGTATCTAAAACCAAGCTTTTATTTTTACATCATCAACGCTCTGATCCCCATCTGGCATCAATTGAAATGAATGGCTCTTGTCTTGGGGAGGCTTCATGTTTTGACAAGCTTCCGCGTTTGACCTTTACTCCTGATCTGAAATGGAACACATACATCAAATCCGTTGCCAAGGCCATTGGATCCTTCTATTGATCCAGTAGATATCTCACTGCTGATGTAATTCTCTATCTATATAAGAGCCAGGTACATCTAAGGATGGAGTACTGTTGCCACATCTGGGCAGGAACTGCTACAAAGGACTTATCCTGCCTTGATAGGGTTCAAAATAAACTTTGTAGCCTCGTAGGGGATGCCATTTTCTCTTCTCTACAACCTCTTTTTCAAAGAAGAGATGTGAGTCTGTTTCTGCTTTATCGTTATTTTCATGGCAAGTGCTCGACTGAGCTCCAATCTATGGTCACCCCATTGCTAAACTTTCACAAGAAACACTCATCTAGCTGAAAACACTATCAATAATTCCCCCCCACTCTTTATCTGTGCCTAAACCTAAACATAGTTTCCATGAACAAAGCTTTCTTAGAATTGCACGCCTGTGGAACTGTTTTCCTTTTTCCTGCTTTCCAGCTGACTACAATATGGTTGTCTTCAAGTCCAATGTAAACAAGTTCTGGATGAGCCATTCCACTTAAGTTAACAAATTTACCAAATTTCCATCACTAACGATTATATTGTCCAATTGACTACTGGGCACTCTTAAACTCTTATCTTCGAGTAGCCTCTAAGCCTTGATAAGTGGTGATGCCTATGTAAAAAAAAAAAGAAAAGATATTTCCTCTGTCACAGGTATGTACATCACGATTTTTCTTAGTCGTACTGATGAGTTGTGATACAGCGAAACAGTACTGTATATGGATGACTATAATGCTCGTTGAGTTGAGCATATTAGGAAGTGATTTCGCTATATCATTGGCATATTAAGCGATGCTCTTTGTGTAAACAAATCGAGCTTAAGTATCCGGGCGATGTCAAAACATCGTTAATTCACTGCCTGCACAGCAGCTGCTGAATGGCGTAATGGTTCAAAGCCTTGACTGTCATACGGGCGGTTGAGTTTCGATCCTGGCTTAAGATAGTTGACTGTCTAACCACACTGATGAGCTGTGATACAGCGAAACAGTACTGTGTGTGGATGACTATATATATATATATATATATATATATATACATACTAATAAATTAAGCCATGTGTTACACATTACAATTTATGTCTGCCAATATGTTATGTATTCACACATAGTAATCTCATGTTGATGTTTGTGAGGCTAATATCAATAAACGAATGATTCATTTAGTCTGCAGGACTGAGAATTAAAAAAAAATATATATCACAAAGTAAAAAAAAAAAAAAAATGATGTTCATATATGATTTAAACCCGTGTCTCAGTTTATATGCATCTATAAACTAAAGGATCCAAGGAAGATTCTATTCATATGTAACATAAACTACTCACCTGTGTTGGGTGACAGTTTACAATTATAAAAATAACAACCACTTCATATCATTGTAAAACTTAACTCAATTATTAATAATTGAAAAGGTAAAATACAGCATCATCATTATATTGGATAAATCCAAACATTCTATTGTTGGCATGGGTTTCTCCGATATTTTTCTAGTCAGAATTCTTTACAGAAAGACATCACAGATTGCAGGAAAGACTACATGAAAGTTGCCAACTCTAGCCATTATTGCAACACCAACATTCCAATTGAAAGTGATTTTTGTGGAACGAACTGGATTCGAACTTGGGGCACTCAGGTCATCAGTCCAGGTGTTTTTTTTTTTTGTTTTGTTTTTTTACATAGGAGTCCCCACTTATCAAGGCCCAGAGGCCACTCGAGGATAAGGGTTAAAGAGTGTACAGTAGTCAATGGGACAATATCATAGGAATCGTTAGTAGTGGAAATTTGGCAAATTGGATTATTTAAGGGGAAGGGCTCACCAAGAACTTGTTTATGTTGAACTTGAAGACGGCCATATTTTAATCAGCTGGAAAGCAGGCAAACGGAAGACAGTTCCACAGGTGTGCAGTTCTAAGAAAGAAGCTGCAATGTTTTTCTGTAAAGAATTCTGACTAGAAAAATGTCGGGGAAACCAATGTCAACAACAGAATCTTTGGATTTATACAGTATAATGTTAACCAATAGACCACCGTCACCTCCCAGAAATATGTTGAAAGAGCTGTTTGTGGATAATTGCATTTGCTCCCACTCAGATGTTCAGCTCTTGAGTAGGGCAAGTTTCCACTAAGCATAATCTGTTTAAAATACTTCAAAAGAAATTTAAATTTGGGAAATATTTATTGATTGATGTCTAATGAGTATTGTTAAAATTTCACATAAATCAGCAGTATCGAAAATTTCACAAAAGGCATACACCGCACCCTACTGACTTCTTTTACCTCCTTGGCATAAAATAATGTGTGTAGCCAATGACAAAAAAAGCAGAAGTTCAGTTGAATTTTTTTAACTTAGTGGGTCACGCCCTCAACTCTCTGTGTGTGGAGAGATAAGTGCAAAAACAGATAAAAAATAATTAGCAAAAACACATTTGAAAAACGTTTAATTAAGCAATTCCATCTAAACTTCATACTTACAGCAGCTATTTGCAACGATTTAGTTTCACTCATAGTCCCAATTTATTTACCTCCCTGTGAGGCCGTATATAGACACAAGGTTGGTTTTTAATGCCGAGCAAAATACAGCTCTCCAAAAGAGATGGGTGGGGTTACTTTGAATTGGAACAACAATAAAAAGATTGCCTCCAGGATCTCTCCCTCACGGACTGAGGACAAAAAATAAATAAATAAATAAACTGTCATATCAGAACAGATACTAAACTTTACTCCTAGTAAGAAAAAAAAAAAGTTTCAGCTAAGAAAGTAAAAATTAAGAAAAATATACTACTGACTAGACAATATTCATTTATTAAAGTTGTACCGTGTTTTTAATCATCTAAGTAATGTTTCTTAACAAATCCATCAGAGTTTTATGAATTTTCGAATGAAATAAAACCACAGCAAACAGTGACGCAACATAAAATCATGTCAGCAAGATTTTAAATGTTAGACCTAAATAATATTTTAGCTGACAAATCACACTTTGCACCTGACTAGCCAATTTTAATTTGTTAGAGTTGTACCATGTTATTGGTAATATATCAACATGAGGGATGTGAGTATTTAAAGTGTTTCTGTGGCATGAACTGGCACATCTAGATTTTCAACTTTAGCCATCGTCATTCCGTGGAGGATTTAAGTAGCCAATGGCAAAAACAGCTGATAAATTTTCCAACCTCCACCATGTGGAGAGGAAAGTGCAAAAACAATTTGGATGATGTGTTCATGATAAGTAGTAAAAACAGGTTTTAAATAATTTTAAAAATGTTTAATGAAATATTAATTTTACTAAATAATTAATAATGTTTAATGAAATATTAATTTTACTAAATAATTAATAATGTTTAATGAAATATTAATTTTACTAAATAATTAATAATGTTTAATGAAATATTAATTTTACTAAATAATTAATAATGTTTAATGAAATATTAATTTTACTAAATAATTAATAATGTTTAATGAAATATTAATTTTACTAAATAATTAATGTTTAATGAAATATTAATTTTACTAAATAATTAATAATGTTTAATGAAATATTAATTTTACTAAATAATTAATAATGTTTAATGAAATATTAATTTTGCTAAATAATTAATAATGTTTAATGAAATATTAATTTTACTAAATAATCATTAATGTTTAATGAAATATTAATTTTACTAAATAATCAATAATGTTTAATGAAATATTAATTTTACTAAATAATCAATAATGTTTAATGAAATATTAATTTTACTAAATAAGTAATAATGTTTAATGAAATATTAATTTTACTAAATAATTAATGTTTAATGAAATAAATTTACTAAATAATTAATAATGTTTAATGAAATATTAATTTTACTAAATAATTAATAATGTTCAATGAAATATTAATTTTACTAAATAATTAATAATGTTTAATGAAATATTAATTTTACTAAATAATTAATAATGTTTAATGAAATATTAATTTTACTAAATAATTAATAATGTTTAATGAAATATTAATTTTACTAAATAATTAATAATGTTTAATGAAATATTAATTTTACTAAATAATCATTAATGTTTAATGAAATATTAATTTTACTAAATAATCAATAATGTTTAATGAAATATTAATTTTACTAAATAAGTAATAATGTGTAATGAAATATTAATTTTACTAAATAATCAATAATGTTTAATGAAATATTAATTTTACTAAATAAGTAATAATGTTTAATGAAATATTAATTTTACTAAATAATTAATAATGTTTAATGAAATATTAATTTTACTAAATATGTTTAGAAAGAAGTCAATCATAACTGAAAAAGAAAACAAAAACAGTTACATTTTTTTTCTGATTATTTTAATAGACTTTGTTGAATTTCAAGTCAACAGATATTTCTTTCCTCTTTACCCTCTCAACGAGTTTGCTTGTTTCAATTATTTGGAGCATTTGCCTAAACTCTAATCAATTTCAAGTAAAATGTAAAAACAATCAGAGAAAGGCGAAGGAGTAGGAGAAGGAAGCCATTATTTAGTAAAACAAATATCTAGCTCTCCTATACCATTCATGAATCGTTTGTTTTAGCTTTTACAATAAAATTAACATTTTTAGATTTCAGAGAGAACGGTCATAAGAGAGAAAAGGAAGGCAAAGCAAAGTGAGGAAAGAAAAGAAAAAAAACAAAGATAAATTGAAAGAGGAAGAAAATCAAAATTCAACCAAATGCCAACAGAAAAATAAGGAGGTAAAGCCCTAGCAATTTGATGAATCAGTTTAATAAAAAAGGGTTGATTTCGACCCAAAAACCAAAGAAATCATATTCATAGGGGGCCCTCATGATTCGATAAGAAATTTGTTTTTTCTAGATTAAAAAACAAGCACAAAACTCATTATTGATTATATATATATATATATATATATATATATATATATATATATATATACACACATACACACACACACTAGATGTATCCGGCATTGCTTAGTATTAAAAGTAGTATTAAATTCCTTAAAAAAGTTTAAAAAAGACGTTAAAAAAAATGGAAAGAAACTGAAACATGTGCATGCAAGTATTGTGTTTTTCTAAACAGTTCCGTTTTTTTAAAAAAAACAATACTCAAGCTGAGATCGAAACCAAAACAACAAGTACAATAACCATTAGCCCAACTTTACACCATCTCCAAAAGGTGTTTTCTTATTATTATTCTTATCATAATGCGCAGTTGTGAAACAGTTAGCAAACAGGTAAAAATCCGACAGCCTCCATGTACCAATTTTTTAATTCTGACCTCTTAGCAACCCCCTTTTTTTTTCGGATAAAAACCGATTAAAAAGTTTTCCACGTGTCTGAATACACTATATACCAAATTTCAAATATGTAGATAAAAAGTTCCTGGAGTATATAGGGTGAGAAATTTTCTCACATACACACACATTCTTACTTTTATAGACATATAGATATATAAACTGAACTTCGAAATCACTGATGTCATTCTTTTAGAATTTGGAACAGATATTCAATGAAATAAAGATAAACTAGGATTTTTACAATAAAATTGTGGCATCTGCATTTACATCAGATATGCAAAACAAGGACGTTTCATTTTATTTGAAAAATCAAATATCAGGTTCAACACTAAGAGTACACAGGGTGTGCCTAAGCAAGTGCTGTATATGTCTACATTACAGATGGAAAGTAGAAATAATATAAGCAAAAAAATATATTTAAATATGAGAGTGTCGCTATTTATTCAAATCTAGCTGTACAATTAACTTCTTCAGAGTAATATATTCACAAAGAAACATCAGATTTTCTTGAAATGAAAGCTGATAACAGAGTGAAAACTTAATAAGGTGTGATATTCACTTAATTGCAAGATATTTTTTGTCAGATCTTATAACCATTTCTTTTTAAAACATTAAACATACACACATTCTAATAAAATCATACGAGTTCTCAAAATTAGACTTAAATAGCATTGCATCTGAAAAACTGATATTCGATTCTGCCTAGCCAGTCACTTATGGTACTTATTGATTTATTCTTTTCAACAAGTCTCTTTAATTCTAATAATTGCATACTATATCAAGCCTGATAGTTCCTTTACAAGGAGATCATTCGAGAAATACACTGTACTTTTCATTGGTAAATGAAATTGTGGCATTCGTTACAAATATGAGAAATTGCAAATAGTGTCTGTTCACTACACAGCTACCAAGTATTATATGAAAGAAAAAGTCCTTTTTGTATATTGCCAAAACCCATTTCACTTTAAATAATATGCAAATAAACATTGTGGAATAATGTCTTCTAATTCACTCATTATTGACATTGCATTTTGGTTAGTACTTTGCTTTTATTCTATTGTCCATGCATTGTCTATTATTACTTCTCTCTCTCTCTCTCTCTCTCTCTCTCTCTCTCTCTCTCTCCCCCCCCCCCTGTATGTGTATATATCATAGTAATGGGACAATTCCAATATTTTTCTTCGTTTCAATACAATTACTGATTCAAATAAGAAAAGCACCAAAAAAGAACAAAGTCACAGTATATAAGTAACCACCTGCGCAACTTAATTGCCCCCATATCGAAAAAGCCCATTAAACCGCATAAATTTAAGTTTGTTTATACAGAAATTTTCCGATATTCAGAGCTTTTCTTATAACAAACTTTTTCATAAAAAGAACGAGGTTAAAAGTAAATATACCAATGTTATTGAAAAAAAAATCACTTCACATCAGTTTACATCAGGTTTTTTTGTTTGTTTTTAATATAATTGTGAACTAGAACAAAATCTATTCACACAAACAACTTTTTTTGTTTTTTTTTTGGTGATTTTTTTTCACTTCATTTTGGCAAATCAATTTTCTTTTTATCTCCGATCAGTTTGCTGCAAAGTTTGATTTTTCATACCAGAGCCAATTATAAATGATAGACAACAAAGTTATTTATGAACGTTTTTATAGAGGTAGGGATCCAATTTTTAAGTTTGTTTTGATATAATAATGGTTGCCTCCATTATGATTAATTTTCATTTAGTATAAGACCACATTACATTTCTGGGGATTTTTTTCACTTGCTTGAAACCGTCATTTTAGCTGTATACTTTTAATCAGCTTCTGACCTAGTAGAACACCGTCACATTTTCCAATTTCCAACAAATCTTCATCGTCATAGTTCAGTGGTTAATTTATAGCCACTAAAATGAATTTAGTACTAAATCTTCAGATATAAGGTTAACAAAATTTTGATTAAGGATACCAAATACGAATTTTCAAAATAGCAGAGACTGGACAAAGGCAAAAGTTATTTCTTAAAGATAGAGAAAGAAAATTCTACCTCTCTTCAGATCAATACATTTAATAATTGTTTCTGGCACAGATTTTCCATCTTTTTCAAACCTAAGATTATGGTTGGCTTTGTTTTATTGCATATTACTAAGATCTTTTTAATATGTTACTGATAATATTCACTTTTGAAAGTGAAATAATAGTTTAGCAAAACCTCAGGGGGTTTCATACCTTTCTTGTCAGTATTAATGCCTAAGTGAATATAATAGATGCAACACAATATGATCTGGGGTTTTTTCGTATTCAATGTTAATGGCCATTACGCCACCGTCGTTCGACCTAACTCTGCAACTCGTGTTACAATTGACATTTAACATAAATCTAACACTAATATATTCCAGGAATTTGTGCTGGAATCCTTTAACTTTATCCTTTCCATTTGTCAAGACTTAATGGAAGCGTCTTCATGAATCCTGATGGCTTGTGCCCAGCCAAGAAGCACCAGTGTTGCTATAGTTTCTAAACGCACACATGTAAATAGATACAGATGCCTGTGTACACAGAACCATGGCTTCTGCCTTGTATATGATCTGGCATGTCAGTGTTCATGCTTTGCTTTTGTTGGTTTATTTTCCTTTGGATAGTCTCTCATCGGTCATGATTAGAATGAAGACTGAAGAAAATGTAACAATGAAACTGACACTGTGTTAGGACAGTAGGATTTCTAATTAGATTATGCCTTTGCAGCAAAAGCTGGGTGATTGGCTTGTTTACAATGCTACAGATTTTAGAACAGAGAGAGAGCAAGCCAGAACCAGAAAAGTAGAAAGTGAGAGACACGGCAAGAGGGTGTTTTTAAGCATTAGAAATCATCAGAAATCTACATCCCTGCTCTTTAAAGCCAAGCATTAAATGATGGTTCCGATCATTCAAAGTTTGATTTTCTTGTTAAATCTAATGATTTTATAGCTTTTGTTTGCTCATTAAAATTCATTTTTTTTAATTATTATTCTAAACTGTTAGCGAAGTTGGTCGATGACTGTAACCTTCCATGTGAGTAAGCTGTAATATCTGGATGTGGTTTTTAAATGTCCAATAAAACTGCAACTTATAGTTTAAAAGAGTAACATTACACACATCACTTACACATCGAAGTCTCATCATCTTAAAACTAGAAAGATTCTGAAATCAATAAGTTCGACAAGGTTTAAAGGAAAATTGAAAGCGGGATTGCATGTTTTCAGTTTTGGAAGTTTTACTTCCGCACTTCTCAGAGTGAGGTCGTTTAAAAAAAAAAGTTGGCATCAATGAGATTAGCTTCAAAAATGTCAAGAGGATTATGACAGACTTTCTTTCCTTTAAAAACGTCTTTGGACATAACATATCAAGAATTAAACAGGAAAAAAAAATGTGCAGCATATTAAAAGTAGGTGAAAAGCCAAATGAATACACTTTGCCTGTGGAGAAAATATTGAATTTCTAGACATTTAAAATCTAAACCTACACCTATTTCAAAATAGAGGAAACTCGATTCTTTATATATATATATATATATATATATATATATATATATATATATATATATAGAGAGAGAGAGAGAGAGAGAGAGAGAGAGAGAACGTTTAGTATGTGTGTGTGTGTGTGTATATATATATGTATATATATATATATATATATATATATATATATGCGTAGATCATCGTATAACGATTTGATCACTGTCTGTCTGACGTAATGAACATTTAAATTAAAATGTTTAAAATTCAACGCTATTTCACATGATTAATGGTAGCCGAATGGATACGGCCTCCGCTAATCGAGCCAGAGATGTCTCGTGTCGCGGGGTTCGAATCGTTCGACTGGTAGTAATCGTGACACCCTGCACTGAAGAATCCCGAAAGGATGAAACACTAGTGTCTGTAGGTATTTAATTATTATAGTAAAAAAAAAATAAATATATATATATATATATATATATATATATATATATATATATATATATAAAAATAAAGTTGAGTATTTTGGGGGGTGACTTTCTACCAGTATTTTATTTTTAAGTCTTTATTGAACCTTCAATGATGTAAGAGTGAAATCACAGCTGTTGTTCTTGTTCCTCTAGACACCACTTGCTTTTTTAACCAAATAAGCATTTTAAAGTAAGTAAAACACTAAAAATTATCCTAGGCAGAACAGTAATTTATCTTACCTTTGATTCGGTTTTTAACAATTTTTTTCATACCCCTGCCTATTGTAAAACAATTTCCAAATTTCAGTTACTTTGGAATATTCTAAGGGTTTTCTTAAGGACACACACTCATTAAAAATTCAAATATTTCAAACTGGCATTGACAACAATGAGGTGAGATTTCTTGAATTTCATTTTCTTCTTGACCTCTTTTAAGCCTTGAATTTTAGACATTTTCTAGAATCAAAATCATGTAATGGATTTTAATCAAAATTGGAATGAGAATTCTAGACATAAGGTTTAGTAGTATCATATCTTTATTTGAATTTTTGTAAAGAGGACATAAAAGTAGTGCAGTACTGTTTTTAGAATCAATTTTACCCGAAGGGTGGGGGAATTCTTTTATTGTAATATCAGCTTTGTGTCAAAGGCCCGTAAATAAAGGCGGTTTCATTTTATCTATCATTTCAAAGTTGAAAGTTATAGAAAATAAAAGTGGTAATATGGGATTTAAAGCTGGAAGCAGGAGTACAAAAGGATCCTCATCGATTCCTTGGCAATGCCAGCTAGTGATAAACCGAAATGATGATCTAAAAGCACAAAAGAAAATTGTAATCGATCCATTTCGGATGAAGTGGCCGTCACATAATCACCTTCCATATCTTTCACTTGGTTTTATTATGCATTTCCTAGAAAGATAATGAAAGAATGATTTGAATAGTGTTACTTTTCAACTAAAAGCTGATAATTTCTAAATTGATGTACATGATTAATCTGATAAGTACTGGTGACTGTCTACGAAACCTGCTATGCAGGGTTCAAATCCCATCAGATCTATTGCATTCATTTATTCAGATTTTATTCGACATTCAATAAGATCGGATGTATATTTTACTATTTTCACAAGTGAACCATCCCTCGCGGTTAATACAAGAAAAAATACAGAAAAAAAAAGTATTCTTTGGAAAAGGACATGAAATTTTCGAAAGTTTCAAAAAAAATTATTTTACTGATTTTATTCATTAAATAAAAAGTATATTATTTCATGTTCTAAATTCTCTAAATAACTTTACAAAATGTTTATATATATATATATATATATATATATATATATATAACAATTTCAAGGTTATGAAGGTTTATTGAAGCATGAAAAGGATGCTGTTGTTTTTTTTTATTTAATACTTTATTTTTTTATATTTCAAGTGGTCCTCCACTCTTGTTCACAAAAACGTAGTGATATAAAAATGAAAGACGTTTAAAAAAACTGGAAATTTGTATTTTGGGTCGCATTCATTCTTTGCAACAATATATATATATATATATATATATATATATATATATATATATTAGCAAAAGTACCCGTCGTTGACTGGGTTCAAAAACAGCCTACAGAAAATGGACTCTGATTTATGAAAGTATCATAGGTTATGAAAAGGAAGGGTTGTAAAGAGATAGCTTCGAATTTAGGGGTATTAAAACCAAAGAAAAATATGATGAAAGTAAAAATGAAATAGATAAACCCCATAATTTATTATACCATACCTGTTCACACTGAAACACTTATCACAATATTCTGTGGATCTATATTAAAAAACCTTCTCAAACTTTGTGACATATTTTCATTCTATGGAGGTCAGGCGCAAACAAACTGAAACATAATTATCAAAGTATACTTACGTAGATAGATATGAAAAGTCTTTATTAAAGTTTGTGCCTATTTCCATTCTATGGAGGCCAGGCGCGAACGCAGACCCCACAATTTTATTATACCATCCCTATTCAAGTTAAAACATACTTATCAAAGTATTATGTACATCTATATCAAAACACTTGTAAACGTTTTTTTTTTTTAAATTTTTAAATTTTTTATTTCCATACTTTGTGGACCAGGTGTGTATGCAGACCGCACAATTTTAATGAATCTTCATTATGCCAGGTCAAACATACCCATTTCTGTGTCTCGATACATCTTCTATCATTATATGTGATCAGTTTTCTATAATAGCCAACCATATAGGAGCCTATTCATGACCAGACACACACAGACGTTCAGCTTTATATTATAGATGTATCTGTTGAAGTAATTACTGAAAGTCAACACATAAAATGTTATTTTAGAGAATGGATCGAGAGAGAGAGAGAGAGGGAGATGAGGGTCAGCTGATTGGATTGCGTGTGAGTCACGTGATCAGGTTAGCTGAATCGGGGATTTGGACTTAGAAGGCGACAGACGGTTCAACAGTCGTTCCCTCCCCTTCACTGGTGGGGGGTGGGGGGGAACGCTGACGTGTGTGGAAATGAGACCAAGAAGAAACCACGCAAGCCAGAGATTCACTTCCATCCTTCTGCGAGACATCTGGAAAGTGAATAAAACTATAAACCAATTCATCGTTTTGGAGTGATAAATCTTCATCCCAAAACAGGTACCAGTCTCCCCTCCAAGACACGAGATGATTCCAGGTAGACCAACATCTACAACTCATGAAGGTATGTCCAAAAATACATGTACCACACACACACACAACGGCATATGAATGAACAGACTGAACAACTAGACGATCACACAACGTTAACCCTTATTAGGTAATAACACTACAGTTATAGCTTTTCATAACATTTTATGTAGACACATGAAATTAGTTATGTTTATTTTTTTAATTATCAACAAGATTCAGTTAATGTCTTCTCTCATTCTAAGTTTTTCAGAATGATGCATTATCTTTGAAGGAAGCCAAACCAAAATCTCATTAGAAAGAAGTCACGCTATTTGAAAATCCTGCATTTCCATTTAAAGCCCTTAGAATGGATTGGAGGGAAAAAAAGTAAAAATTAAAAAATAATTCAAACATAAAACATCCTAAACTGAAATTGAAAAAAGAAAATGATAAAAGTATTATTTAATGTAAATAATTTCAGATTTAGCTGTTTCCAATTTTATACTCTCTGGGCTTTCTTCAGGTATATTTTGTCTTGGAATTTGCAAATTAACCCTTTATATAATTTACTGGACTAGTTCTAATTCCACATATCACATGACTTTTAAATGTTTAGTATCAGCTAATGATTTTTATTTATTTATTTATTTATTGTTATTAATGAGTCGCCACTTATCAAGGTCGGGAGCCACTCAAGGACAAATGTTCCTATTCACTTGTCTCTCCACAGCAACAAAGTTACACAAGGTCCGTTTATGATGCGGGGAAAACCCAGCGCCCTCCAAAAAAAAAAAAAAAAAAAAAAACGGGGTCACTCTGAATGTAAATAAAAATAAAAAAATTGCCTTCCAAGAAAGGATTTCTCCTTCACTAACGGAGGACAGAACAGATGAAGTGTGGTATCAAAATAGATAGTACACTATGATATTAGGATAAAGGTTAACGAGATGGGTGGATTGTCATTGATTCAGAATATTATGAGTGGACTGAAAATGACTAATGGAATAAACAAAGTTTGATTACTTTTGAGGGATGGTTTAAAATATTTGTTCACACTGGGTTTTAAAGGTAGGAAAATTATTAAAATAGTTTCCTTCTGACAAGAGTGAATATTTGTGTCTAACTATGAGTAAACTGAAGAAATATTTTGAAAACAATTGCCAGTAAATATTTCAGAAGGAAGGTTAATCACCCAAAGTTCTCAAGAAAAAAAAATAAAAAAAAAAATAAGAAAAAACAAAAGACTCCTCAAAAATATTAGAAACGAGCGATTTTCAAAATTTGATGATAATCTTTGGTAAGATGTTCATGAATATCCAAGCAGTATTTATGTGAATTTACTAACCAAAAATATCAGGTAAAAATAAAAATGTATTTAAATAATTATTAATTTATCAATAAAAAAAATACTGTTACATGCATTGGAGTGAGAACAATGTAAAAATGTCTAAAACAAGTTAATGAGTCAGGGGAAAAAGTACATTTAAAATCTATTTTCAACAGAATTATACTTTAACAAGAGCCTATTTAACATAACGGTTAGAGTATTTGGGAGATGGAGATTCAATTGTTGGTATAGAGTTATACCAAAGGCAAAAAAATATATATTACTTGATATTCCTTTGCTAAACCCTTAGCATTATGATGAAGATCAAGAGTAAGTGGAGCAATATTGAAAAAGTAGTAGCACTCTTCTTCACACCTCAGTATAGTAGTTAATGAAAAGGAAAATTGGTCGCTCATTTTACTTTTATGTTTAAAAAAAAAAAAAAAGAGCTTTAAAAAGTTCAAATATTAGGTTGGTGCAAAAATGTTTTTTGACGTCCAACTTCAAAAGATCATAACTCCTTTCATAATAAACTTCATTAATCGAAATAAGAAGCATTAGAATCGACACATTTTTGCCAACGAGAAACAAATTTATTTATCCCATTAGCATAGAAATCCGGAGTTCTGGAGGGGATGAGTTCATTGAAGGCCGATTTGGCATCATCTCGGCTTTTGAAGCATTTAAGGCCGATTTGGCATCATCTCGGCTTTTGAAGCTTTTTTTGTGCACTAAGTCGTCGAAATGCTTGAAAAAGTGATAAATTGTGGGCGAGAGGTCCAGTAAATATGATGGATGAGGCAGAGTCTTGTAGCCCAATTTCTCCAGTTTCTTCAGGGTCAGTTGAGCAACATGCGGGTGAGCGTTGTCATGAAGGAGAATTGGTCCATTCATATTGACCAATCCTGAGCACATATGTTGGAGCACTTTGGCAATTTGTTGGCAGTACTTCTCTGCTGTAATCGTTTTGCCTGGATTCAAGAAGCTGTGATGGATAAGACCGGCCGCAGACCACCAAACAGTCACCATAACCTTTCGTTGGTGCAATTTTGGCTTCGGGAAGTGTTGTGTAGCTTCTCTGGTATCCAACCATTGTGCTGAATGTTGCCGGTTGTTGTAGAGGATCCACTTCTCATCACACATCACAACCCACTTGAGAAATGGGTCGTTTTTGTTGCGCAGAAGGAGCGTAGAAGACACCTCAAAACAATGATCTTTTTATTATCATTTAATTCATGTAGCACCCATTTACCCAACGTTTTTGACTTCCTATTTGCTTGAAATGGTGAACGACTGTTGAGTAGTCAACCTTTAGGTCAACAGCAACTCTTTGTATGGTTTTGCAAGGATCAGTTTCAATTAAGGCTTTCAAATGTTCATTATTAAGTGCAGTCAGCCAGCCATGACTGTCTTCATCTTCAAGGCTCTTGTCACCATTGCGAAATTTCTTGAACCACAATTGTGCCACATATTCGTTAGTGGTTCCTGGGTCAAACGCATCATTAATATCATGAGCTATCTCGGCAGCTTTTCATTCTAGTTTGCCGTGGAACAAGAAAATTGTGCAGAGTTGAATTTTGTTCATGCTGTCGAAAAGCTTGCAAAAAAAAAAAAAAATGAATGAAGAGATTGAGAACGGTAACGAATAACACGATTCGATAGAGAATAAAAATTATACATAACATGTATATATATATATATATATATATCAAAGAATTAATTCAGAAATCTATAAATATAAAAGCGAAAATGTATGTATGTATGTATGTATGTATGTATGTACGCTTTTCCTCGATGTCCACAAAAGGCTTCTTTCAGAGAAGTGCTCGCTCGGTTCACAACTTCTTAAAACTTTTTATATCATCTATAAATTGTAATATCTCACAGTTAACTACGGAGCTTGCCTGTCTATTAAATTTTATTGACTTTCAAACGTTAATTATTCAACATTTCCCCGATCGGCACGCGTTACATTCGGTTTTCGATATAAAAAAAAGCGAAACTCGACTCTAATTACAGTGGTCTCTAGAGAGCTAAGTAATGTTTGATCAATGTCGACTTCGTCATATCAGACGGTAGCTTTCATTTCGAGACGAGACACTCCCCCTAATAAACAAGGAGCTGGTTTTCCCCGAACTTAGTTAAAAACAAACAAACCGATTTATTTATTTAAAAACTGTCCCGCACAAAATCGTAACTGCTGAATAGCTATTGCCGTCACGTCAATAACTCGTCAAAAACACGCACCTGTTTTTTTTTTCACACTTTACTATTTTCCAACTGCGCGTCAAGGCTTCGTTTTTTTTTTTAACTTGTAAAAAACGGGCACCTGTTTTTTTTTCACATTTTACTATATGCGTCAAGTCTTCAGGGTTTTTTTTTTTGTACACACCTACAAACACCCTGGCAACGCCGGGTACCCCTCGCTAGTCATATATAAAAGTAACATATGTGAGAAAACGATATTGTTTTTGCACCAACCTAATAGAATGTTCAATCTTTTTTTAATGTTTCATCTTGGTTGAGATTTAGTGTTCGGCATAAACACTGACAACGTAATTATTGCAAAATCATTTTGTAGCCAATCTCAATATGAAGGATGTTTGAAATTCAAATCAAGTAAACATGTTCATGAATATCTCATCAGTTTTCCTATTATGTTAAATTGCTAACAAAGATCATATATATATATATATATATAAGAAAAACTTAATATCAAAAATAAAAGAACAAAATAGAATTGTGTCTTTTACTTCATTACAAGAATTCAAGAGCAAACAATATAAAAGATGCAGAACTGAAGTCTCAACAGAATTGCATTGCAACTTTACTTTCATATGAGTTCAATCATGTTTTATCATTTCCAATTATTGCTTGGTGTGGTTGCCAAAATTTAAAAAATCTTAAATGTTAGTTCAAATCTGACCAACAATATTATGAGATAAGGTGAAATTTTGGTTTTATTTTGGTAAAACGTGTAATCTTTAAATACAAACAGGAAGATGATTAATAAATTTGCAAAATCTATACTTTAAATGAATTTCGTGTTTCACCTTTTTTTATGTGTAATCAAATCTGACATCATTGACCAGGTTCTCGTGTCCCATTTAACTTTGCAAGAATGGGTGATATGTGGCCCCGCTAACAGAGTATTAAAGGATAAGAAAGGATGAGGAGGAATAGTGTTATTTTTTTTTTATTTCTAATTTTATAGCATATCGACCCTATAAGTCAATTTGTACCACCATATGACATATTTATACAATAGTCATTTGATAAGCTTTAAAAACTTATTTTATCATATCAGGTCTCTCCTATAAGAGCTAGAAGTTATTTATTTTTTTCAGGTAGTCTACTATTTGAGAAGGTGGCACCTATTTGAAGAGCTTGGTAAAGTTTCTTAGTATTTCTTGCAGTTATTTCTATATTTTTAAGGTAAAAATAAGAGAGAGAAAAAGAATGAAGGTAAATATAGAAGAAAGAGAGAGGAAGAATGAAGGTAAATATAAGAGAGAAAAAAAGAGTGAAAGTTGATATAGGAGAGAGAGAAAAAAGGGTGAAAGTAAATATAAGAGAGAGAGAGAGAAAGGTAAATGTGCATATAGGAGAGAGAGAGAGAGAGAGAGAGGAAATGTGCATATAGGAGAGAGAGAGAGGAAAGGGTGAAAGTAAATATAGGAGAGAGAAAGAAGAATGACGGTAAAGGAAAGGAAGATACGAGAAAGAACTAAAGAAAAGAAAGAAAGGTTTGAGAGATGAAAAATTGAAACAAGGAGAAATTGATTTTCTCCAGAAAGCATTCATCTATTTTGTTACACGACCTGTAAGTTGACAACCAATCAGCAAGAAAATTAAGACTCTTTGTATGTAGACAATGCCTGATCCGGTGAGGCTTAAGCAGTGATCAAATGTTCACCAACAGCTAAGCTTGTGGCTTGAGCTTGGATCAAATTTCCTCTAAATTATTCATCAAGTTCGGCTTAAACTATATCATTTATCCGTGGAAACAATTACAATCATTAAAGCTTTTGATTAGGATTCACCAAATCAAGCCAAATCACTCCCCATCCCCTACTGACAAACAAGAATGGATACTCAATCTGCAGGTTTAACAATGAAAATATTATTTCAGGAATTAACAAAATGACCGACCGGCAAAATCTCTCATAAAAACATATCTAAATAATAATCATAAAACCACCTAACAAGTTTTGTTTTTTTTTAAATTTCATTCTTGGAATTTTTTACGTTGTTGAGTTGAACTTTAAAAGCATACAATGAACTCGTACAAAGTTTCTATTTTTTTTTATTAGCATAATCCCGGAAAATATTTAAAATTTAGAATTCATTCTGTGGGGAGAAGGAGGAGTCAAATGGCTATTTAGATCATTTTTAGTGGTATGAAGAAGTAAACACACTTTTTAAAGTTATCATGAAAAGAAAAGAAACTGACTTTTCGAGAGTTATTTCCCTTACTCTCTCTCTCTCTCTCTCTCTCTCTCTCTCTCTCTCTCTCTCTCTCTCTCTCTCTCTGTCTCTCTCTCTCTCCAAAAAGAAGAATGTGCTGGAAAATGATGAAAAGAGGTACTGAGGGGAGTAAAGAGAGACAGAAAGAAGTTATGTTATATTTTTGCTCCGGCCAATGCTGGATAGATCTGCTAAGTCTTAAATAGAAGTGGGGTTGTTTCCCCTCCCCCCAATACTATCAAACACAGTTGTCTGCCTTTGGCTATGGCATGATCAGTTATTTATGACAGAACTTGAATAGGCATGTGCGATTATGAATAGACAAAAGATAGAGATCAATTTGAGTGTTAGACAGGATAAAAGAGACTAACAGCAATCATATTTTCTTTGAACACTAGGTGGATGGTCTTGAAGAGCACAGAAAATTCTTTAAAAAAATAAATAAATAAATAAAAATTTTAATAGAAGTTGAATTTTTTTCAGCCGATTCTTAATTTAAAAAAAAACTGATAAAATGTTCTATATTCTAATACTAACAAAAATTTTGGGGTACAGTACATCTTAAGCACTTTATTGGTTGTCCTTTGATTCTTGGAGGTAATATTTACATTATTAAAATCGAGAAATCAGCCAAGAGTTGCTCTTTATTCTCTAATTATGTCTAAAATTCAATGTAAAGCATTTATTTTAGTTTGTTATATACACTGGCTACAAATTAGTGTGTGAGTGTATCGCTATTATTTAACTAATAAATCTTACAGGCAATGCCTGTAAGTGTAACTTGAAGTGAGAAATGGATATTAATAGTAGCATGGCATTTGTAGAGTTGATCTCTCTTTCAGTCGTCAATAACAAGGTAGTAGTTATTCTGGTAGAAAGGGTGTGTAGAGGTCATCTGCCTATTTCGATGTGTGCTTTCTTTCTCTAAATAGTATCATAACACACAAAATTATTTTTCTTTAAATGTATACAGTAACGCAAAATTTCTCCCAGCCTCTCTTGAACATGTTAAGTTCCTAACCTTAATTTATAGCGGATTTTTTTTTTCTTTTTCAACTAATACATCCCATTGCTATTACTACATAGCAAACGATTCATTGCATATGATTAATTGAACACAAGTTGGTAAGTTTACTCATGGTTGGCAGTAGAGGAGAAATAGTGGGTTCATACCTTTGCCAATATTAGTTGTAGACTGGGTTTAAAAAGGCAAAGAGGGCTCACCTACAAAAGAAATATTTTCAAAAATCTATTCCCAATCCAGTTATTCCTTTTATTTGTTTCTTTTCATAAACTGTTTATGCGTGTCCTAGTTCCTTTCATTTCTAGAACAGTTACTTTTGTTTATTCATCTCATTTAATGTAGAGAGCTCATCTCATCAGGAGCACAACCCTGGTCAATCTTCCATTGCTCAATGGTACTGCTGCATAACTGAAGATAATAGATCCAACAGAATTTAAACTCACTACAGACAATTCCATAGTCTTATGAGATCCATTACACCAGTCATACACCTCATTAAACCATTCAATTGAAATATTTCAGACTTTTATATTCTAGTTTTCATTTTATCAAAACGTGTATAACTAATTTCCACTAGTGCGTTTAGAAAAGAAAGTATCCTGTTTTGAGTGCTTTTTAGGAATTTAATCAATTGATTCCAATAAATACGATTTTCAATTAAACTCATTGAAACCAACGATTGGAAAACAAACAAAAAAAAAAAGCGTCCAAAATTTTCTAAGAGAAACGCTATAATGTTCCATTAGAGTTAAGGTCTGACCGTTTCCTTGGTTACATCAGGAAAAAGAAAATTTACAGATGGCTTGCAATTTTTTTCTCAAATTTGTCACAATCATCAGATATTGATTATTTTGATTATTATTGATTCGATTCTTTCTTTATTTAAGAAAAAAAAAAAAAAGGCTCAAATCTCTGGAAAACCGAAAAGAAAACTTTAAATGGTCTTTTATATACAACTAGCGGGGTTGCCCGGCATTGCCCGTATTTTGGGAGGTGTGTAAAAGGAGGGGAAAAAAGTTTTGGTTGGTAGGTAGGTAGGCTTAAACCCGAAGCCTTGAGGCGAAGGTGGAAAAGAAAGTGTGAAAACAACTTAACATCTTGCCGCTCGGCCAGGACGGGGGAGTTTGAGTTAAATGATTAAAAACTTAAGTGAAAGGTGCGTGAATTTAATGAGGTCAAACATCACGCCATAGAGGGAATGAAATCCCGCATTTAACTTTTGCTGCAAGGCAGTTTTTTTGGTTTTGTTTCCCCAAGATGTTGGGGAGAAAACCAGCTCCCCATAAAAAGGGGAGTGAACAAATGAATAGCAATTATCTGATATAAAGGGTTTTCTCCGCATTGATCAACGAAACGTTGATGAACAGATAACTCGGTTTATTCTTTTTTTTTTATCTCTATCTTGTCAGAATACTATTTCCACTATTCTCATTCATATATATATATATATATATATATTAAGTAAACATGAAAATAAACAGAGTTAATCATCCCGGGTAATGTCTGGTAGGTACACGTATTCAAACAAGAAATCTAGTATTTATTATATCCATTTGTTATTGTGTAATTGCAGGATCTTTTCTTTTTTTTTATTCTCTAAATAAAAGACTTTGAAAATGTTAATTTGTTTCATTTTTTTTTATACAGTACTTAACTTGTGTTGATAACAATAACTGTCCGTTACTGCTAAAATTAAAATCCAACAACTAGAAAGATATTTTTCCACACGTTCCAAATAACTTGCGATTATGAAAATAAAATATCTGTAAATGTGTTTTATGCATTTTGATAAATCAATCTCTGTAAAAATACCAATAATTTTCAGGTAAATAATTCAGTTCAATTTTTTGTATACGTTTCAGCAAGGTATTTCTTCTACCTAACCACCTCAAAATTTAGTTCTTCTAAGATTTTATATATTTTTTTCAGCTTATCTTAATTCCAAATGCTATCAACTACGCAAGACCCAACTCCCTCTCACCGTCTTGCGGATAGCGTCCAGTGGTGAGGCCTGCATTTAGGAGTGTGGAATCGTCTCTTAGTTATCATTATGTATAATATTGGATGATAAAACAATCATAAATGACAATTTCTTCATCAGAAGCAAAGTTTGATGTGTCAAATAGCATTTTGCTATTTGCGTCAGATATTCAAAATCTGACAAGATACCTTTATGTGTGGGCAGATCAGTTTGAATAAACAGAATAAACAACTTGTGTCTATCGATCCTTTTATTCACATTTTTTTTTAATTAATTATCTGACGTCTTTATACATTTGGAGTGAAATTTTAAACAAAATCACAAAGTATTTAAACATCAAGTGGATCCGATTGGATTGTTTTTGTTTTACAGCATATCAACCCTTTGCGGATTATTTAATGGTGTATCCTAGAACTGTTATGCTTCAAGTTCTTTATATTCTGAAATATTTATTCATGGTGCTTGGTTTGGTTGTTTTATAGCATATCAACCCTTCTTAGATTATTTAATGCTGAAGTCAATAATTTTGGGAAAAGTTTTTATGCTTCAAGTTCTTCATATCTTAAAATATTTATTCATGGATTTTGATATTGTTTTGTTTTTGACTTTGTAGAACATGATTGACTTGCAAAGGGGGGGGGAATAACATCACTGTTTGGTGCATTTTAGGTCAGGGAGCAGATATTTTCGGACAGCCTGATCTGGTACCAACCAATTCAACTTGACATTTTCTTCAAAAAAATTGAACAGTTTATTAAAATGAAGAAAACTCAAAAATAATTTAAATTGATTGCATTTTAGTTAGCATTTATTAATTCTTCAATATTTTAATTTAATAAAATTCTCTTTTAAATTCTGCAAAATAATTTGCCTTTTCATTCTTCTAGAATTATTCCACAAGAGATTGGATAAAATTGCTTCATAAATTATTTGCTATTAGAATTAATTGCTGAGTTGTTCCGATGTATTAATTTTAACATGTTTTAATAATCCCAACTTATTTTTAAAAATAATTAATTTGAGGCCTTTATTGTATGAAATAGTAAACAATTGTTCGAGGAGGGGGGGATTTTAATTAGATTAAAATGTAGAACTGATAAGCACCAAGTAAAATATTGTAGATTTGAAAGGTTCTGATATTTTTATCCATTTTTAATTTTTTTTTTTTTTTTTTTTTTTTGGAAAACGTAGAATCAAAAGTTATTGGCTTTTCAAAACTGCTGCTCTAATAAACTGAAAAGAATATTAATAGATGAAATTAAACTCGTTTTAATAATATACGTTTTTTAATATTCATCCACAAACAACTGTCTCGCCATATTACAGCTCTTTTGAGTGGTTAGAGGTGTTAAAAGTGAAGATGTTTGATCAGTATCTTATCCTTATGCTATTATGTTCACTACAAAATTAATTTATAATGCCATTTCCATTTTCTCTACTGACTACCTTAAGAGCTCAATTATTTCTAAAAACAACTAATATGGATACCCAGCATTGCCCGGGTGGACATGAAGTTCGGTTTGGACACAGTTACTACACTAAGGATATTGAGCACTTTCATCGATACCTCCAGAACAATTTCAATAATAAAAGAACAGAATCGCCAAGCAAAGGAAGAAAAACCTCCCCACCAGATATTTCGGCGCAAGGGATACAAAGACAAGTAGCTATTCTTCGGATATTGAGCACTTTTTGTTGCCCGTGTGCTGAAAACACCCCACCAAATAAATAAATAAATAAATAAAAACAACTTTTCTTTTTATCAAAATACCGAGAAGTGCCCATCTAAAAAAAAAAAAAAAAAAAAAAAAAAAAAAAACAGGGCATGGGCTCGAACCTGAAATGCAAAAGAAGAAAAGAATGGAAAAGTTACTGGCTAACGCACTTGCCGTTACAGCTACGACTGCTTATGACGTTATGACATTGCAAAATAAGACTTTTAAACATAGTTTTAGTGAATTATGCATGCATGACTTGCAAAAAACGCAACAAGAAAATTGACCCCTCTTCCAAAAAGTTGTCCAGTTAACCACCACAGAATTGATGTTTTTTTCTAATTTTCACAGATTATTCATCAGAGAAATTGTTCTTTTAGATGGTACCGGTTTCAACCCAGTCGGATGTGGCTGACGAAAGTTTTTAGTAGACATACAAACACACACACAAACACCTTTACATAAAAGACTAGCATGGATACCCAGCGTTGCCTGGATGGACATGAAGTTCAGTTTGGACATAGCTACTATACTAAGGATATTGAGTACTTTCATCAATACCCCCACAAAAGAACGGAATCAACCAAAAAAAAGAACAACAACCTCCCCACCAGATATTTCAGCAGAACGGATACAAAGAGAAGGAGCTATTTTCTGGATCCTCCCCCTAAAAAAAAAAATAAATGAATCAAAACAACTTTTCTTTCAATCAAAATAACAGCGAGTGCTTGTGCGACTGAGAAAAAAAAAATGAGCCATAGCATCTGAGTTTGAACCTGAAACGCAAAAGAGGAAAATTAGGGAAAAAGTTACTGGCTAATGTGCTAGCTGTTATGGCCACAATGACTTATGACGTCATGACCCTGCTAAATGACATTTTTAAAAATTTGGATTTCTTAGCTTGAAGCACTTGTCTTGCTACATTGAAGAGTTGCATATAAGTGGATGACATTTACATAAAATATTTAAAAAAAATATCTTGCTCGATTTTCAAAGTCAAAACAGAAAAGCATTTAAAGCTAACAAATCAAACTTTGCTTCCGACTAGCCAATTTTTATTTGTTATTGTTGGACAATGTTATTGGCAATTTAATAATCTACTTCGATACAATGATTTTTCAACAATTACTTAGTTCACAAAACTCTAAGATTTTATAGATATGCAATGCATATCTATTATAAACCTCAAATCGTCTTGCTTGGGCATTGAAATTGTGCATCTGGTCTACACTTCCGGTTTGCAAAATTCAGTGCATGCATAATGAAGTAAAAAAAATAAATAAAGCCATGATTTTTTTTTTTTTTTTTTTTTTTTAAATCAACAATTTTTT
This sequence comes from Euprymna scolopes, assembly GCF_053919585.1. NCBI lineage: Eukaryota > Metazoa > Mollusca > Cephalopoda > Sepiida > Sepiolidae > Euprymna > Euprymna scolopes. The sequence continues at coordinate 35,144,450 of NC_136490.1, read as the reverse complement.
CGTGTTTAAAATATGCAAATAAAAACAAAACTAAATCCCTTCTGCTTTTTTTTCATCAGTATTTAACAAATTTTATTTGTATTTTTCATTGCAAGTTGGAATTGTTTTCAAACAATTTTTATTTAAAAGAAACAATAATTCAAATCCAATCTGAGATTCTTCAGGAAATGCCACAAAAAATTTTAGTACAATTTGTTAAGTAAAAAAAATCCCAAAAAACTTTCATTTTTTTTTTTTAACAGCTTTTTTTAAAAAACTTCTTTAATTCATTTTTTCATACAATTTGAGATGCTAAAACCAATGCAAAACATTAACATTACAAAATCATTAACAACAAAAAGAAACTGATATTTGGCCGTGATAATGAATTCTCTGGAAATGTATGCAACACTAATTGAAGAATGAAATGTACTATTTATTAAACAAGTTCAACGACTTTTTATTGAAACAAAGTTTATAATATTAGGTAAAAGTGCTCTAACGGACCAACTAAAGACTTTCCTTTTAAAACTTGATTTTTGTACTCCACTTTTATAAACTTTGTTCCATCAAAAAGTTGTTGAACTTGTTTAATAAATGTTTTTATAATGTTAAATACAATGTTGGTTTTAGTGTCCCAAATTCTCATAAAAAAATGAATTAAAAAGCTTTAAACTAAAATATATGCCTACAGAATCTAAAATTTAAATTTAAAATAAAGTAAAAACAAAAATAGATAAATTAAAGTGTTTGAATGGAAAAACGTTAAAAATATCTTTCTTTTCTTTGTTTCTTTTAAATAAAAATGAAAATGATTCTAAATATAACAAAAAATATATATAAATAATATAATGAAAAAGTTTTAAGCCGTTTTAAAAATATAAACATGAAAGAAAAACTAAATAAAATGAAAAGGATAAGTGGAAATTTGTTGTTTTTTTTTAATTAAAGAATCGTAATAAAAACTGTTGCCAAACATGTTTAATAAATATTACATTTCTGTCTGTAATTTGCATCACATATTTTTCCAGAGAATTCATTGTCAAGTCCCAATATCAGCTTTTTTTCTTTTAAATAAAAATTAAAATAGTTTGTTTTTTTCAAAGAAACTAATAAGAAAAAACAAACATACGAAATAGGAAGCTAAAGTAGTCAAAAAGTAGATGATCATTGTACGCTGATGTCTTAGTAAAATAGAGTTATCTCTCTCAGATCAGTGACGACATATCCAACAGCACCAACAAAAGTTATAATCGTTGACTTGTCATAAGTGGTTTCGTTAAAAGTCGCACTTCTTTGTTTATGAAGACATTCGGCGGAAGTAGTGTCAGACAAATTTTAAGGTTCGGCTGACCAATACTGTAAATAATGCCGCTTTTATTTTAAGCAAATATAAATATATAAGTTTTGGTAATTTTTTTACTTGGTTTCTACCTTAACATTTTCCTTTAAAATAATGATCTTTGTAGGTTTTCTGTATGCTGAATACGACTATCACATTTACATTTTCTGCAAATAAGTAGTTTTCCGGATATTAAGCAATGTAATGCTTTATGTTAAAAGTGTTGGCCATTGTTGTACATGCAAGCATGCATATTTTTGCCATAATTAATATACGCACTATTTCATAGCTAGCCATAACATATACCGACCTAACGGCTCACGGGTAGTCTAGTACTGGCTACTTGGATAATTATATTTCATTTTGATCAAAGAGTGGGTGGATGGGGTTTACAGCATTATTGTAGTATCTGTGCTTACATCTTACATTCACAAAGCAAATATATTTCACTTTATTTTTATAACTCAAAAAAGATAGAAATTTAAAATAATAATAATAATAGTAATAATTAATAATAATAATGTTAATAAAGGGATTCAATAGTGCACAGGAGTTAACATTGATTCTTAGGGTGAAAACGTTAGGTGCCCCCCACCCCACCCTGGAGGAGGTTAATGCCAATAAATCGTCTGAACTCCAATCTCTGGTCCCCCCTCGCCAATCTTTCACGAAAAACACCTGTCTAGCTGAATCCACTGTGAAAAATTTCCCCCACTCTATATCTGTGCCTAAATCAAAACGCGGATTCCATGAACAAAGCTTCTTTCTTAGAACTGCACGCCTGTGGAACTCTGTTCCGTCTGCCTGCTTCCCTCCGGACTACAACTTGGATGTCTTCAAGTCCAATGTTAACAAATTCCTAATGAACCGCCCCCTTAAGTAAACACTTCAGCAAATCTCCTCACTAACTTAATGTACTTGCAATAACCCTTATCCCTGAGTGGCTTCCGGGCCTTGATAAGTGGTGATCACTGTGTAAAAAAAAAATTTACTGAAATCTATTTCAATTAATGTCACCTGACTTACATCTACTCCACCGCAAGCAATGCCGAATATCTGTATACTACTCCAAAAACGGATACATTATAAGATGTGATAAAAAAAAAAAAATGTAATGTAATATTGTCTTTAATGGGCTAAGTGCAAAAGAATATAGGTTTCCTCATTCAGACTTTGGCAAAACGGATATAGATCGACTGAGAACATCTAAAAATATAATCAATGTAGATAAACATGGAATCAAATGTCTATGGTAACTTATGCAGTAAATCAGACAATGGCCACGAAACAGCCAAACACCATAAAGCTTTGATCATGTGTGTACAAGCATAAAAGACATTTTAATGGCACGTTCATGCTTTTACAAGGATCAAGCTTTTACGATTATAAAATATTCTTTTACATTTTGTTTTATCCAACATGTAAGAAAAAAAAAAAAACTTTCCAAATTTTGCAATAAGCATTTTTTGATAAACAATATTGTTTACAAGACTGGTTATTTTGCACAAGCATTTAGAAAATAGAATTCATTAATCAGCGCACAAACAAACCGTTTGAAACACAACAGAACATCTTATAATCCCAAAGAGAATAAATACTGATTTTCCCTTCTACAAAAAAGAAATCAGAAAATCAACTCTTTAAAATCGAAACAGACCACAAATATCAGATTTTGAATAAATAAATGGCACAGTATCTTTTCAGATAGTCATATATGTTATGGAGTAAGCTGCTCTACCCTTTTCAGGAATAATGGACTTACCCAGAGTCAATAAATATAGTTACATCAAACGTATCTTGGATAGTGATTCATGGCAGTTATGGTCCCAGAATCATGACGTACTTCTGTAACACACTTTCGCTAATAAACTTTGTGCTTGTCTTGATTATTACCGGCTTGACAAAAAAATGAAAACAACACTATGCGAGTTTAATTGGATTTCTCCAAAGGAGGAAGTTCCGTGGGAGTATGAAATTCACAAAGCAGTCCTCATTTGCATGTATATCCCCATTAGGGGAGATGACTATGCTAAGTTTTTGCAGCTCTTGTAGAGAAGTGTTGACATCCCCTACATATAGCGCCTGGAATTCCCAAATTAGTTACTCATCTGGTACTGACCAGACTCAACGTTGCTTAACTTGTCGTATAACAAAAACTAGTGTGTCAACATGATTATTAATGGCTTGCAAGGCTACAACTGTATATCAATAATAAATTCTACTTTTCTGCAATTACACAGCATTACCACTACTCCAAAGTGTACCAACTGATCTCTAACAATTATGTGAAGTATCAAGAGATAAGTTGGTATACTTCTGAGGATCGGTAATGACATGAAACTGCAGTAAAGTGTTAAGCTAAGTGCAATTTATAATCAGTTATCATACGCACACACATGACCTCCAAATGCTCAAATTTCATTACTTTCTATTTTTAATTTTGTCAACTACGTCCACATGAGCACCAAGTAATTTCTCATCCATCAAGAGATAATTATATCAGCAGTTATTCAAGATTGTTTCGTTCAAGCTATTTACTCAACAAGAGTGAGAGAGTTTGTCAACTCCGGATGTTGCAATAAAGGGCAACAATTATCAGATGGAGCAAGCCTCCTAATAACATAATTGCAATAATGAAAGTAGAATAAACACAAAGTGAGATAAAAACAACAATGATAAAATGGATTAATAATACTATTAATAAACGTAATAATAAAGGACACATTCCTTCAAAGTGCTGTTGGGATCAATGGTAATAAAATGGTTTGTTTGTTTGGCTTTACAGCAATGCAACCTTTAGCATTGAAATGGAATAAAAACATTAAAAGATATATAGTGCCAAGACAATATGAATTGGAATTGGAAAAGTCGTAATTTTTAGGGTATCGGAATCAGTATCTAAAAAACTTTGAGCCTATTTTCTGATGCAAAAAACAAAAAAAAAAACAAAAAAAAAACGATAGTAATGATAAAATAATAAATATTTATTAATTTTAAAGTACCAGTAAAACTAAAATCGATAGATCATTCCTCACAAGTGTATTTTTACGTTTGAGAAAATATCCGCACACTTAACATGTGTTTTTACGGTAACCATGAAAAATAACTTCATAGTTAAATAGTTAGAGATTTATAAAGAATACGGAATCGGTAACTGTATTGGAATCAAGAAAAATATTAGAATTGTCCCATCACTTATATATATATATATAGGTTTAGCAAATATTTTTTAGGTTAATTCTCAAATATAACTTAAATGTTGCAACAATTAATTTATGCACTTTATTGAACACAAATTGCTACTTTACTCCTATACGAAGGGGATGAAATGTAGGTAAATACCTTTCTTAATGATGTAAGTGCACAACTGAATGAATAGGATTTGAACTCAACATAGCCGACTTCATAGTCGGTTACATTATTTATTAAACACTCTCCCTATTATCTATATAAATAAAATAGTAAATGTATGGGTGTGTGTGTGAAAATATTTAAACTACTGGTCACATAATATTTAAATTAACTGGAAATAATAATAATACACCAAGGATGGTTTAAAATGAGAAAATATTTATAGGGATGAATAACACAAAGCAATATGTTAACAAGTTGACGTGCAAAATGTTCATTTCAACTTGCCAACAAATTTCTATTACTTTTGCACAAGTGCAAATTCATTCATAGCCTGAATTTTTAAATCTTTCTTATCTGTCGATAACTCAAACAGTAGGGAACGTAGCTGGAGTGCTAAATATTTTGGTTTCAATTCTAGCTGATGGCACCCAAGTCATTTTATTTTTTAATCTTTTGAAATAAGTATCATATATTAGGTACAATATAATATTAAATAAAGAATTGGCTTTGTAATAATAAATACGAAATCTGCATGAATTAAAATATACTTAAGCATATTTTATAACGAGGCAAGGCTGTGTGCCCCTCGCTAGTATATAAATGAAAGATTATGTTTTCATTAAAACTCCAAAAATACTGAACTAATTCCTATAAGATTTTTAAAAGAGATTCCATAAGTCGCTACAAATAACAAACTACGTTTTTTTGTTTTTTCCCCCCATAAATATACACCTGGGAGAGCTGAAGCTTATTTTCTCTTGTTTAAGTGTTTAAATAAAAAGAAAAATATTTATAAATTAACAGTTCTTAAGATTTTGAAGTTTACATAAATACGTAAAATAGATTAAAATATAAACAAAAATAGAATGGAATGACTTTTGGAATTTAAGGAAAAATCTGGAATGAAAAGGAAATTGTTAATGCTAGATGTTAATAGTTGTTTTGTTTTACGGTATATTAACCCTTTTTCAGAATATTTAATGCCGAATCCCGTAATTTTAGAAAAAAGAAAGGTTTTATGCTTCAAGTTTTATCATGGTGTTTTAGTTTGGTTGTTTTGTAGAGAAAAATTGTGTTTGTTTTTGCAGAACATCATCGAATTTTGCAATGGTAAAGAAAAAAACAATTACATTAATGTTTGATGCATTTAAGTCAGGAAGCCATCCTCATTTGGTAGAACTGGTTAGCTAAATGTAAAAACAAAAAAGCGGGGGGGGGGGTAGAAGAGGGAAATAAATCAGGCCGCAGCATCCTTTGTGTGCCACTGTATTCTAATTATTTCACATGCTACATGTAGGGACTGCCAAGACAAACAGCCGGACTAACAAGCATACCTCATTTTGGGCAATGGGGACGGCATAACCTTACACCCACATCAGATAACATCCATGATGTATCATTATCCACAGAATAATAAAATGTTGCAAACTGTTTAATCTAGTTTTATCAACCTCAGTAAGTAGTCAGGGTGAATCCCATGTTTACAATATAACAAAATCTATCTCTTCGATGCCTGCCCGCTGTTAATTGTATTAAATGTTGAATACGCTAAGCTAAGCCACCATCTTTTAATAAACAGCAATAAGACAAGCGAAAGAATATTTAATAAGTTTCTCATAAAACAAGTCTACCAATTTCATAAGCAGATGTACCAATTTATATTTGAAGGCAACAATGTTACATAGCGGTCATACCTACATGATGACCAATGCAAGTACAACTTTTTTTATAGGTGTGTCATAATTTGTCTAAAGGATAAAGTCTTAAGTAAATGCTTAACTGATATTAATGGCAATAAATATAATGGCTCAGAAAGTGAGTAGTATTATAAAGATGAAAGTGTATAAAATAGTGTGACCTCCATACGGGGGGGGGGGGCTGTGATGTCTTGATTTATATAAGATCCTTCCTATAATCAAGAAAACCATGGATGTATACATAACGATGTGACAGGCAACCATGACGTAAGACCACAGTAATGTGAGAATAACAATCCCTGACATGAAGATCCAGAAAGGAATTTTCTAAGGAGATAAACTATCTCCTTTGCTTGGTGACGATCTGACCGAGGGCCATTAACAAGACTCAAACAAACAGTCAACCACCTGCTCTTCATGGATGACCTCCAGTTGTATGCCAGTTCAGACACGGACTTATGTCGACTTTTTACAGATTATACATACCTTCTCAAAAGATATTAGAATAAAATTTGGTTTGAACAAATGTGTCAAACGCTCACTCAGAGCTGGGAAGAAGATCCAAACGGAAACACAGCTTGATAAGTGTATTGACATCAAAGACCTAGAAGCACAGGAACAGTAACAATACCTTGGCATAGAAGAAAATAACTCAATCCAACATAGCAGAATGAGAGAAAAAGTAGGTAGAGAATATGCAGTGTAAGAAAAAATGACAAAACACAGCTCCCAAATAAAAACAAAGTAATTGCCATTAACCAGACTGCCATGTCAGTAATAAAATACAGCTTTGGCATTATTGACAGGCCACACAAAGAAATGCAGACACTATACAATTTCTAATCAAAGGGAAAAAAATTCATTGATTGATGGAAATGAAAAGGTAGTAAAGGGATAAATTTCTAAATCCTCAGTCACATTACTTTTGGGAACACATTTAACTCAAATTAACGCCCCTCTCTGCTCTATCATTTATTTATGTACAATTTTTGGCAACTGGTTCAATAGAAAAAAAAAAGGATAAAAAATATAAAGTTTGACTTAGTTTTTTTTCTTTTTTTGTACATAAACTAGTAAAAGTCAATTAAAAAAAAAAAACCTTATGCACTCATAATTTACTTCCTGGTAATTCCAAATAAGTGAGTATTATATTAAATATTTTGTTTTACCGTAGCCAGCTTGCGGTTATATTGAATCAGAATATGAAAGCGTTATATGTGTATATTTGGTAGTTACTGAGTTTTAGAACAACATACAGCCAGGCTGTCTTGATTTTATAGAATAGAAAATAAATTTTTAAATATGATCTACGTTTATTTATCTATTTATTTGTGGACTGTTATCCTCATCTTTATAGTTGGTGTTTCACAATGTTTCGGCCAACTATTTCCATATCCACCTTCAGGGCCCATGGAACAGTGGATAAAAGTGTTGTCTGAAGATAGCAGTTTCAATCCTACCCAAAGCAGGCCAGAGGATTAGTTGACCAAAACGTGGTGAGACAACAACAACTATGGAAGGCAGTAATTACTGAGGATACAATTAAGAGACTCCGCATTCCTACTCCGTCATGGTTAACCACCTGAAAAAGGCCAGTTGGCCGAAACGTGGTGAAACAACAAATATAAAGATGAGGATAACAGTTTGTAAATAAATAGATAAATATACAAATTACTCATCTCAAAGGAGTCCAATAAAAAATAATATGATCTATGTTGATCTTTTTTATTCTGTTTATAGCCCAAACTCAGAAAATTATCCAACCATAACACTTACATATATACAGGGTGAACCATAAAGACTAACATTTCAGAAATATTTCACAAAATATAATTGCAAAGTGACAGCTTGGTCCTCGGGACAAGATCACAGTGTAGTATGTGTTTTGATGCGACACTTCACCTTTTCTGTCCTCGGTCATTGGAGGAATGCTCATGACTGAGACAATTTTTATTTTTGTTCCTATACAGAGTGCCCCTTTTTAAGCAGCTGGATTTTCCTCATATGAAAAACCAACCTTGTCTAACTGTGCCTTCGTGACGAGGCAAGTAAATAGGAACATCAAGTTTCTTGATATGCATTGGCTCATTCCAAACAGTAATCAAGTATAACATCAAAAATAAATATATTAGATTATAGTATTGGAAAATGATGAAGTTGAAAGCAATAATATAGAAGTCTAAACTTTGTTAAACAAAAAATTTTTATGTTATGAAAGGTTATCGAGCAATACCACAACTTAGTCGTTTCTAGACTTGTAAACATTCAGTTTATAAAAAAAGCAAGTAAAGTATCCCCCGTGAGTGCACAATGAATGAGGCCTAAAAAAAATATGACTAAGTTCAGCACCCTCCCCCCATTTAGCCTCAAAAGTCCCCAGAGAACAACAAATCTTGGTGAAAATTGACAAACGGTGCAGTTTTAGGCCATAACATATGTAAATTTGAGTTTTGCACCATGCAAAAAAAGAAATAAGTCCATCATTTGCCCCCCACCCATTTAGTCCCAAAAGTTCCCAAGGCCTACACATATTTAAATTGGAGTTCAGCACCATGCATAACTGCTAAATAGACATACACAGAAAATTCTGGACAAATATGGTGAAATAGTCCAAAAAGAAAAAAAATATATATAGTGTTTTTATTAGCCCTAAAAGAGCCCCTGGGGCACACGCAAGAATTAGCGTGAAGTATAGACAAACAAAATTATATAGAAATCAGTTAGTTACAATTTTTCAGACAGTTTTATAAAAATCCAAGACATAAATTTTTTTAATAAGCACAAACGTGTCAATTTTAGCCATTTTAACCCGAAAGGCACCCCGGGTCGTGGTGGGTAACCAGAGTTTTCCCAGAAAATCCGTTTTGTTACTTTTTTTTACTCATATCATGCTTAATGTTTGTGCAAAATCTTTTAAAATAAATAGTTATTGAGAAAAGTGTGGACAGATGAATGGACAAACAGACAAAGGTGAATTTACAGGTCCACCCTCCTTGTGTTGGGGGACCAAAAATCAAATTGATTCAAAGACATTTGCAAAGATGCAGAGAGGGGGAAATTGGAAAAGAGTAGAGATCACACATACTTAAAGAACTAACTCATACACACATCATTTAATACACATTTGTATGTGTTTACCTTTGTTATTTTTAAGCAATAGAGATAAGGCTTGAGTTATGTCATTCACCTTGAATATTATGAGTGTTAAGTTATCTCCCTTACACTATTCTACCTTAGCCTTTTGGTCAAGATCAAAGTGTAGTATCTGTTCTTCAGATGCTGCACTTCTATTTCTTGTTCTCCTTCGGTGGAGGAGAAATCCTTCACGACTGAGACAATTTTTATTTGTGTACCTTTTCTCCACGTTAAAAAACGACCCTGGTGTCTAACTCTGTCCCGTGGGGAGGCATAGTAAATAGGTACACTATTCTACCTTAACTATAAGAATATCTAAATATTTTACTTTCGTTTTACATAAGTATTTATTTTTTTTTTTAAATATATAAAGTTATAGTAGCATTTTCAAAGTCAAACCCAAATAACATTTAAGATCACAAATCAATTTTTTCTTTCTAACTATCCAATTTCTTTTTCTTTGTAATGTGTTATTGGTAATGTACAATTTATATTAAAAACAATAACTTATAATATCATACTTATAATTTATATGCTATATCTCAAGATGTAAATTTTGAAGAACAGAATTTTAAAAATACCATTATTCAAATTGATCTTTGATAAACATGGAAATATAAGCATCATGTTTTTTTGTTTGTTTTTTTTTTTTTTTGCAGGTCTTATTTTCAACAAATACTTAACTTGCAATCACCATGAACAGTTAAAAATATTACAAACATTCTTGTTAAGTAGATATAAGAGTAAAAGAGAGAGAAAGGACTGAGATTATAAAAGAGGTTGTAAACCTCCATGCGTATAAACTGTCCTGCGGAATGCTAATTTTGGCAGCCTCTAACGAAATACTGCTCAACAAAACAGAGAAAAGAAAATGTGTAAAGAATCGCAGAGAACCAAGTTAGAATATTTTTATCTGGCCAAACAGGAAAATATTCACCATGCAAGTTGCATCAATCTCTGAGAATGATAAGATCTATGCAAAGAATACTAATGACATTCCTGGAGGCATTTAACCACATTTTCGGTGTCAGAAACTGGCAGAGTTAATGGCACGTAATTGCAGCGACACCAAGTCCCCTTCGGTCTTTATTGAAGAACAAGTGCCAAAGTTAATAAACAGTTTTTACATCAAAATCTTGGATTGCTAAGTTATTTTTTAGTACTTCTGCAGAATATGGACCGTGCTATTTTATTTATATAGGATTTGCAAATCAAATTACACTTTTACAGTATCTTGTTTATTAAATTGTTAGGTGAAAGTACAGAAAAGTTACAAAACGTCATCCCCTTCCTACTAAGAATAGTTTTTTAAATAATAATATTAATATCTCAGCACATATTCTGCATAAGTACCATGGTTTCTTTTTAGAGGAAAATATTTTGCATTTAAATTTTTTTTTTAATTGTTATTCATTCCAAACAAGGCATATTGCCACGGAGATGTAAAGCACTACTGTAGTTAGATTTAAAGTGAGGTATCCTAAATGGGGAGTTATGCAGCAAGGTGTTTGCTGACATTACATTTAAACTTCTGTATGTTAATGCAATTAAAAGAGCAGGGGGGGGGGGCTCCAAGAGTAAACAGTTTGAAGAAAGAAGCTATTAGATTAAGAAGTTTTCCAGCATCTGCTAAACTTGTGAAGGGGTAGGATTTTGCTACTAGTCAGTTTTGGTCAGGGATTTATGTTGAAGAGGTACAAGTGCCATAAGTTCATGAAACCACATTTTATGGAACTTCGATGTAACCCGGATACTTTTCCGATTCTTATAGCTCACTTATATTATGTCTCCTAATGCAATCAGGTGGTCACTAGCAGACCGTGGGTGTGGCAGCAGGACTCAACACTGGCCCATAAGGGCAAAGAGACCCAGGCTTGGCTTCAGAAGGAGTGCTACAACTTTATACTCTTCTCTCATTGGCCCTTCTTCTCCCGCAACCTGAACTCGCTGGACTACTTCATTTGGTCAGGCATCAAGAACATTACCAACATGACCTCTCACAACACTAAAGTCAGCCTTTCACTGGCACTTGTGGAAAAGGCATGCTCCCAGTTCTGGATCCGTATCAAGGCGGTGATTGAGGCTGATTGTGGCTACATTGAATAGATGTCAGCTCTACTACATAATGAAGTCACCTGAATTGATATTTTCAATAAAAGTTTTAAAATAATGCTGTACTGTTGTTTTCTTTGGGGCAACAAATTTATTCTTCTGCCATGTATTCTTATAGTTACTGTTTTAAAAAAGTTCTCCTTCCGAAAGCAAAAACAAAACCCTCATTTTAGATGCAACTGTATTCGTTAACAACAATCTAGAAGTGTAAGCCATGTTTAGTTTCAGAACAGTTTCAGATGGTTCGTTGTTCTAAACAAGTCTTGAGAGGTGACTGGTTTGCAGTAGACAGAACAGTTTCCGATGGGTCGTTGTTCTAAACAAGTTTGGAGAGGTGACTGGTTTGCAGTAGACAGAACAGTTTCCGATGGTTCGTTGTTACACACAAGTCCTGAGAGGTGACTTGTTTGTAGTAGACAGTTCCACAGAGCAAAATATTCTTACCGTATCGAGACGAAAAAAAACATGTGAAATTGCTACAGAAAAGGTTTAATATTTATGGAGCAATTCTGGTTTCTGATTGGTTGGTAACAGAATGTGAATTAATTCGATTCGTCAGTTCCTAGCAGCATCGTTTATAAATAAAATCGTCCGGCTGTGTGGGATCATACCCCATTACACATCCAAAATATTGCAACAAACAATAACAACTAAAAAAAAAAAAAAAAGAGAGCAGAAACAGTTGGATCAATCTCTTTGAATTTCAAGGTCAAGGTTAAATTGAAAGTCAAGGACAAGGTTAAGTAGGGTCGACATAGCCAGTAATAGTTGATGTTTGTATCTAAAATCAAAAATAAAGATAAAGAAAATCTGATATCTGAACAAAATTGGGTCAAAAACATCTTTGTAAAATCAATCACTCATTTATTTTATGTTCTTGCTGTTTACTCAATCGACAAATCAATAAATATTCATATCGCGTCAATGAAAAACGCTGTGTGAAAAGCTGATTTGCCAGAAGGTTTTGGCACACAAACGAAAAAAGTATGCTCAATGGTGGCAATGCAAGTTCAACCTTACTATTCAATTTTAAATTTGCCCTGAAAAGTGTGTGTGTGAGAGAGAGAGAGAGAGAGAGAGAGAGAGAGAGAGAGAGAGAGAGAGAGAGAGAGATGATATAGCATTGAGAAATATATTTCATATACTAAAAACAAGAAAATCCTAAAAAATATATAAAGATACAAATTAAATTTAAGACAGTTAATCCTTTATGACCTGAATTATGATGTAGATGATTAAAAAATATTTGTTAATTTTAGATGGTGGTATACTGAATGTAAGCAATGGACAGTTGCAATCTGGTAGTATCTGGTATCTACATAGAAGGCATGTTTGAATCAATTCCTACTTTATGATGTTATATTCATTTATTTATGACTGAACGAATTAGTTCAACCAGGTCATAACGGGTTAATATATGATTTTTTTTTAATCTTATAAATTTCAATTAATAACAGTTAAGATCTATATCTGTGATTATTGACATAACAGATGGTTTCATTATCTACTAAATTTAGAAACTAACTGCAAATTTTATTTAAAATCTTATTGTATAAATATTAATTACATACAAAGATGCATTTATAAATTTGTCATATATCGGATAGTGTTCAGTATTTAAATTTGTATTAGTAGAGCAAATAAATTTATGTTATCTAGTTTACACTGATAATACTGAAAGGTACTAGTTTCAAAATTTGTCTCTGAACAAACCAATAATTTAAAACTCTGGTATAATCAGATCATATGGTATCACTGGAAGAATACATAACATAATTAAATCCTTCTTAGATAAGAGAAAAATCCAGGTTGTCGTCGACGGTCGTACATCTAAACAATGATATAAATGCTGGAGTGCCTCAGGGGTCTATACTTGGACCTCTGTTATTCCTAATATTCATAAATGACCTCCCTGACAAAATTGTCTGCGAGATGGGTATATATGCTGACGACACCACACTCTATAACAGACATGACAGGAAAACAAATGAACACATATCTAAAGAAATGGCAGAAACACTAGAGGATGACCTTCGATCTGTAGTGGAATGGGGACATAAATGGGTGGTCACATTCAATGCTGCCAAGACTGAACTCGTTTCCTTCAATAATTACAAGAAACCTTCTCTACCATTAATAGCAATGGCCAATAACTCTTTATCTGAAAGTACATCTTTTAAACTCCTTGGCCTAATACTCACAGGAAACAGGAGTTGGAACAATTACATTGAGAGTATCGCCAGGACCACTGTGAAGAAGGTAGGTTCTCTCTACCGTGCTAGAAAGATACTAATGCCCAAAAGTATCCTGTACCTCTATAAGTCCACCATTCGCCCCATGTATGGAGTATTGCTGTCATATTTGGGCTGGTGCATCTGCTACTAGTCTCTCGCTCCTAGACAAGGTTTAAAAGAGAGTCGCCAATCTGATAGGTCCTGAACTGTCAGCTAAACTTCAGCCTCTGTCCCATCGACGAAATGTTGCATCCCTCTGCCTGTTCTACAAGTACGTTGACAGTGAATGCGCTGACGAACTGCAAGCACTTATGCCCCCTCAACATAAATACCCCCAACAAACCCGACAAGCAGCTAAATCCCACTCCTTCACAGTAGAGATCCCTAGATGCAAGAGAGCCTTCTACTCCAGTAGTTTCTTCCCCAGAACAGCTAGACTTTGGAATTCCCTTCCGGGTCCCTGCTTCCTCAACTGTACTGATATGCAGGAGTTCAAGTGCAACGTGAACCGACATCTTGTGGCCCAACTCCCTACACAGTACCCCTGATGCCTATGTCCCTGATAGTAGCCCCCTACAACAAAGTGACAATGTGCCTTGTTTGGGGTGAAAATGTAATAAAAAAAGTTTTTTTTTGAAATTTAAAGCATCAGAATGTTTAATTTTGTATAATTACATATTTTTCGTTAAATATATCTCATTTACACCAGATGTGGATTGCACGTTGGCCATACCGGCAGATCATAATATTTCTCTATTATCTATCATTTGTGTTGACTAGGGGGACCAGTAGAAATTCTACAGTGGACTTTTTCATATCTAATATATTCATGTTGGCATTCTGTGGATGTTCAGTATTAATGAAGACGCTCTGATATTATTTTAACTCTTTTGTTAAAACTGCAAAAGTATTTATCTAAGCTAGCAGAGATGCCTGGCATAGCCCGGTTGTAAAATACACTTAAATATAATATTTTAATTTATGCAGATTTCATATATATTATTATAGAGTCAATCTTCTGTCGATTTTTATATATTATAAAGTTGTGATTTCCAAAAATAAAAAAATATATCCATATGATTTGGGTGCATCAGCTTGAATCAAAACTGAAACCAAAATGTATAAAGAATTTATAAAAGAAAATAGATGACTTGAGTGACATCAGTTGTAATTGAAACTGAAACCGAAACTTGTGAATTCTTAGTAAAATTATTTATTACAAGAAATGGAAGGTCATAATTAAACGGGAGTCACTCGGAAGAAAAAAGATGCAAATGTGACACACTAAATAAGACACATGCTATTGTATTAATATACTAGCGGGGGTATCCGGCATTGCCCGAGTGTTTGTTTCCGGGACGGGGGGGGGGGGAGTTTTAAAAAATGTTATGGTAGGTAAGTAGGAAGGATCAACCCGGAGTCATGAGTAAAAGTAGGAAAATAAAGTGTGAAAAAAAAAAAACAAAAAAAAAAATATCTGCAACGTTAACAGTTCGACCACCAAGAAAAGTCCATTCCAGTTGTTTAGGCAAAAAAAAAAAAAAAAAAAAAAAACGACTACGGTAGGTCGGCGCGAACGTGAAAATATAATGTGAATTGTCCAGCACGCTAACCACTACGCCACAGAGCACTGCAGCTTAGTTTAGTGATTTTAAATAACTTCACATGAAAGAACTACGAAGCCAAACCAGTGTTCTCTTCTCAACTGTTCCTTGTGAACGATCCCCAAACGGTGTTAAGTGGTGGCAGGGGGAGGAGGAATTTATTATAGAGAAAATATTTTACCACTTCCATTGATCTTAACCGATTTTGGCCGTGACTTCTCAGCAGAAAAAGTATAGAAATCTAAGATTATCGAGGAATTTGAGAAATAATAAGCCTATAACACACCTCAGATATTGTTCTGCCGTTTGTGCATATTATATTTGCATGAAATATCTTGATTTTTAATCCTATTAATGTCAAAATCAGACGAGAAAAAATGAGTTCATTTTATTTATATAGAGATAGATTTTGATCTGTCATTCCTTGCTTACCCCTAAGTGTGTGTGTGTGTGTGTGTGTGTATATCTATTTATCCAGTCGGTGCTTCATTTAACATGTTCATACCATTATAGATGGTGACAACACAAAGCTGACTCCAGTCCAGACACCTTCAAACTTGATAGTAAGGAGTAAAACTATCATCAAAGTGCATACTACAAATTCACTTAAAGATAACAATTTCATTCCTCTGCATCCTTAAAACGAACAAACTAGTGAAAGTTCAGTGTTCGTTTGCACGCAACATGGTATGATGGAAATAATTGTTGTAAATTGGACTGTTAGTGACAAACAAGTGTTGCAGTCCATATACACAAGAGTGAACTAAATTCAAATCCAACACCAGCAGAAATGATATTGCCAAGATAGCAAAAAAGAGTCAGCAACTTCAAATTTCTGTAGACCATCTGCAGAGGACTCAGTACAGAAAATTAAAAATATCACGACAATAGATCATTCAAAGTGTCTTTAAAATTTAAGTACTTATTAAGTTTACAATGCAATTGCAGGCAACTTCATATTGGCATCTTCCAACAGATTGCATAAGCAGCTGAAAGATGTCGAAGCAATTATCCACTCAGCAGTCAGAAGATGACAAATTTTAAAGAAAGCATGAAATTCATTAAATCACAAAAAGAATTTTAAACCTAAAATAACTTTCAACATTTAATGCTAATGTGAAACGTCCCCTTCCCCATATCGAGAATGACTTTCTAAACAGAAAGCCATTCTCGATATGGGGAAGAAACAACAATTTGTTTTGAAATAATTGTCTGGCAGTCACTGCTTTAGCATAATTCAGCTGCTTCTGTAACCTGCCAGAAGATGCCAATGTGAAGTTATGGGAGAGTGGGTCATAAACTGGATAAGTACCAAAATTTGTTTTACATTTTGAAATAAGAATCTTTTGAATATGAAACCAATCGTGATCTGATGGGTTAGTATTTGTTATATATATATATATATAATCATTAAGTATATAATTTTCTTAACTTTGACATTCATTAATAAATAATCATGTTTTTACAAATATTTACTTAAAAATGGATTATGCAATAAAGGATGAATGGTATCTTCTGGCATTATCAAGTAAATGTATGCATATTTCTTTCTGGATAAAATATAATTTGTTTTTTTCTATTTTTCTTTTCTCTCTATTAATGATTTGCCTCCTCCCACTAAACGTATCACTCTTTATGCCATTTGCCTTCCTCCTATCATATAAACTTCTGCATGTTAGTGCAATTGAGGGAGCAGAGGGAGGGGGACTCCAAGAGCAAACAGTTTGAAGAAAGAAGCTATTAGATTAAGAAGTGTTCCAGCATCTGCTAAACTTGTGAAGCCCCCCCCCCCCCATAAAAAAGGTGGCTATGAACGGGGTGTTAATTTTACGTTAAATTAATATACAAAAGTGATCCCCTACTTTTTAAAGTATAATTTTTTCATATGTTGGAAACTACTTGTTTCCTTGGATTTTAACTTATTTTCATTTTCAGCACCCTCTAGTAGCCCTATAATAGAGGTAATTTCAAAGGATTTTTGAGAGTGGAAAGATATTGTGCCTTTACCAATATTTCAATCATAACCATTTTTTTTTTCTAGTTTTGCATATGAATTACAAAATATTTTATATTTTCCCCTAAACCTCTGGCCTTGATGGAAGGGAGACTAAAACTTGCTATGGTTTCAAATGATCTGAAATAACAGCAAGGGGAGACTTGATTCCAAATATTTCTCAGGTGTTATATCTCCCCTCTTTTGGGAATAGGTACAATTATGAATATCCCCAGTATCAAATAATCCTTATAGACTGAAATTTACTTTATGTATGAAAACCAAAGAGGAGAGATATAACATATGAGAATCAAGTCTCCCCTTGCTGTTATTTCAGATCATTTGAAACCATAGCAGCAAGTTTTAGTCTCCACTTCATCAAGACCAGAGGTTTTGGGGATATATATATATATATATATATATATATATATATATATATATATATATATATATATATATATATATATAAACGCATGTCCACATTATATCTCAATAGTGCGATATTAGAGCTCTAAATTTTTAAGTTAATGAAGGGAATAAATTTACACAAGTTCATAAAAAAAACTTTTTTATTGGAAATGTTTTTTCTACCTTCGTCAAACACATTCTTTATACACAAAGTGTCAAAGTGTGCAAAGAAATTATAAAAAAATGTCAACAATTTTTCTAGAAAGAAGAGGGGGAGGGCGCTTCATCAGTGCCTAAGAAATTCACCCATCCAGTTAGAAAAACTACAGTGCAATTATATATATATATATATATATATATATATATATATATATATATATATATATATATATATATATATATATATATCAATCATGCTATTCGGAGGAAGCGTTATATAAGGGAAAATCTGTCTACCCCTAGGTCTAACGTCCAAATTGTCATATGCATCTACTTATTAGCCTGTTTATATTTTATTGTTAAACATTGGTAAAAATAAATGTTAACATTGATATAACCAAATAATAAACATTTAAACTAACTGTATTTGCTTGAGTTTAAAGCTTTTTTTTTTTATTCTAACCCTTAGTTCTTTATTTCGACTACTCTCTTCATATTTTTTCTAACATTACAATTGACTATCATTGTTTTAGTAATACATATTAGAAAAAAATATATCTCTTGCTTTGGATTTTTTTTTTATTTAAATCTAATAAAATAGAATTTAACATCTATTAAAGCTCATTATAGAATCAACAATTACTGAAATTAATTATTTTCTTAATGAAAACATTAAACTGTTCAAGACAAACTGTAGGCGGAGCCAATAACATTCAAATATCCATTTTGTTTTTCTCAACAAAAGGAAATAAGAATCAAATAAAAGAGAGACCATCAAACAAAATCTCTTCTTCAAGGGATTTGATGGAAATGAGCAGACAGAGCCTTGCTACTTTTGTAAATAATCTCCTTCATGCTACGATTTGCTAAGAGCAAATCGATACCAATTGCTTTCCGATCTACGTCAGTATTACCATCTCAACATAAAAGCAAATCAATAAATCAATTTACCTTAGGAAACTACTGTCCCCTGTTGGGATTTTTACGATGTTGCTAGACAACAAATTTTCAGGTGCAAACTCATCTCTATAAGGCGCGGTCTGTCTGTTGGTCGCACATTAGTTAGAAATAGCATTTTAATAACTATATGTACATATCGAATGGATGCATCTTATTTTAGATATGCCCAAACATTCAACATTAGTTGGTCTGTTATGCTTAAGTATAAAATAACATTTTCGTTAGTCTGTAATGCTCAAGCTTCAAATATAATTTTTACCAATGAAGGGGGTGGATTGAAGGAAATTGGAAACTTTTACAAAGACACCTCCGTTGTATTTTGCATTACTGGCATATCAACCGTTCTCCGCTAACAACTCAATCTAAAGTCTCTGCCATGTTTCTTGTTATAGCAGCATCTTCACAAAGAGAGAATTGATTCACAACACAATCTTCTTTAACTCTTTGCCTAGGTAATGCAAGCTGAGGACCCAGAATAAATCATTAAGGGGGCTGAGCAAAGAGGTCTCCAATGGATTAAATAAAGGGTTCAGTTCCAAATTCCTTTTAGGTTCCCAAGTTTAAAAAGACATTTCAAGAAGGTTGGAGGTCACATTGGCCAAAACATAATTAGCAACCAATAGTAACCCAAAAATTTATTTTTATATGAATTTTTAAGTAGCAAGACTTAAAAACTTTATAATTTTAAAGATGAGGAATTTAGATAGTTTTTCTTTGGGATATTTTTATTATTATTATTATTGATATTTCTATTTCTATTATAGTTCGGTGAGTAACCATTTAGACCTTCTACAAATACATACCCCCACTCCAGTATCCTCCTCAAATATGATTTTTGTTAATTATGCGATTTAAAATATGTAATTGACATCTACCTCTGTCATCTCTCCTGCTACAGTAAGGTCTTTGATGATTTGAGCATATAGCGCATATCATATGAAGAGAAAGTTAATTTGCAATGTAATCCTCTCTATTTGGGTTGTGCAAGCATATCAGTGGACAACAGAGGAGGACTTGGCTGAACTCTCAAATACATAGGTGGTCAGCCTTCAACTGTGGAGCTTTATACTGTGGTACTGCTTTCCAGTTGACTACAACATGGTCATTTGGAAATTAAATGTAAACAAGTTCTTACTTTATTATTGGAATTCTGTGGGATGAGTAATTTGTGTATTTATTTATTTGCGAACTGTTATCCTCATCTTCATAGTTGTTGTTTCACCACGTTTCAGCCAACTCATCCTCTGGCCTTCTTCAGGTGATTAACCATGATGGGATAGGAATGCTGAGTCTTAACTGTATCCTCAGTAATCACTGCCTTCCATAGTTGTTGTCTCAACACGTTTTGGCCTACTAATCCTCTGGCTGGCTTTGGATAGGATTGAAGATCTTATCTTCAAACAATGCTCACCTGGAACCGCAGAGATTCAACACCTCTATCCACTGCACCACAGGCCCCAAAGGGTGATTAAGGTTGAATTTTTTTGTCTTATAAATCCAAGTTTTTAGTTCTTATCTGGTCTTCCATAGTCGAGTCCGTACCAAATGGTATATTATTTTATCATTGGAATCCTTTGAGATTTTATATATTTTATTTGCTTATTTGCAGACTGTTATCCTCATCTTCATAGTTGCTGTTTCACAACGTTTCGCGACAGGATAGAAGACAACAATCATGCAAAGCAATAACTACAACAAAAACTATGAAGATGATGATGATGACAGTCCACAAATAAATAAAATAAACAAGTTCTTGTTGAGCTTTCCTCTTAAATAAAATTCTACCAGATTTCCACCACAATCCATCATTGTGGTGTTATCTCCTTAACATCTTAACACTTGTTAACTCTTACTCTCAAGCAGCTTTCAAGCCTTGGTAAGCAGTAACTTTGATGTAAAACAAATATTGTACACAGACTTATATAATCTTGAAATAAACAACATTATTTACCGTTGTTGGCTCACTGTGTATGTGCGAATGATGTGAACAAGAGAGCAGTATCAACAATCTGTGAGCTTCATTGGAGTCTGTCACCTTTAAATGGATTATTTGAAATTTAGTGCACTTCTGCGTGCTGAAGAGAAATAACAGGGTCTTTCACTGATGCACAGGAAGATTTGATTCCTGCCAGATCCAACCATGCTGAGAGGATTACATACACCTGACTAAGCATGAAGAGTAGGTCCGAGTAGCCTGACAAACTTGAGTGCTACCCAACCAACAACAGCAATTTATTATTATTATTATCATCATCTAGGACAAAACTGGATTGGGCTGACTCGGAACAGATAATCCTGAGTTATTGATTTGTGATCTGCACTGATCAGACACTCGCCAGTGATAAAAAGTGAATAATGAATGTGTGCATGTGTATGTGCTATCTATATAAAACGCAAAAGCGGCACGCGCATTTTTGTATGTCCATAAAAGGCTTTTTTCGCCGGGGTTCTCCAGGGGTTTGCTATTTCTTAGAATTTTGTATATACCCCCTAGATCGTAATATCTATAATTTGTGAAGGGACATCGTGACTAAATTTATTTTGATCGACTTTTCTAGAATTCGTGCTATTTCGTTCTGTCCTGTGTTTGTTAGTGTTTTTCATATGAATAAAGTGAAACTAATTAAAACGAATGTAAATCCTCGGCTTTCCAGCCGGGAATATCCTGAAAACAATTAGGTTGGATCAATGTGGTGAAAATCATCATATCAGACAATTGCTATTCATTTGGACACACCCCTTTTTTTATGGGGAGCTAATTTTCCCTAACATCTTGGGGAAACAAAACCAAAAAAAAACTGCCTCACAGCTAAAGTTCTGTGCGGGATTTCATTTTCCCGATGCCGTGATGTTTGACCTCATTAAATTTACACACCTGTCATTCAACTTTTTAACCGTTAAATTAGAACACTTTTCACTTCCTGTTCCATCGTGGCCAAGCGGTAAGTTGTTAGGTTCTTTCACACTTTCTTTTTCACCTTCGCATCAAGGGTTCGGGTTCGAGCCTACCTACCTACTACAACTTTTTTTTTCTCAACGCACACCTAAAAACATCCAGGCACTGCCAGGCACCCATGCTAGTATCTTATATAATACAAATTGCATCTCTTTCAATTTTTAGGTATAAATAGGTCTTCTTTTGCATGTAACAGTAAGGTAATTCGGTATATGTTCAAGCAAACACTAGCAGCAGCTTACTTGATGTATTAGTATTGTTTGTGCGGTAAATGCAGCAACTGATTCTTTTTTTAAGTATAAAAGTTGTAGAGGAAATGAGCAGTTTGCTTTTGTTTCTCAATGTTTACAAAAGATATGTTTGTGCAACAATAAATTCTCTACCTGTCAATATTTAAATATTTTTAAGGAGTGCTCAGTTTCTAGCACAACATTCTAATAAATCAATCACTCATTTTAGAACAACTCAATGTTTTTAGGCTAAATTTCGCAAATTTAGTCTTTTTAAAGCAGTTCAGCCTTTTTTTTTTTTTTTCCAATTTTGCTTGAAATTTTCGATTATTTTATATACATAAATATATATGTGTAAATTATTTTGTGGAGGAGGGGGTGAAACTGTTGCTATACATATATCTGTGTGTTTGTTAACCAACATTATACCAAACATCAGAAACATCTAGCATGAATTATTTTGTTTGTGAATAAGACAAAAATCATGATTAAAGAAGGAAGTCCACTTTTGACCAAAGTTAACGCCTTATACAGCCTAACATCATAATTGTATTTGAGTAGTTTTATCACCACACAAGTAGGAGAGCTTAGCATATAAGATCAACAGTAGGTTTTTTGATAAGACGGGTGCATTCGAAATAAATGTTTCTGTTTAGAACACAACTTAAGCATGACATTTGACTTTTACTTTTACAAAATCAACAGTAGGTTCTCTACAGTGCAATGTAGACTACAAAGTATTGTAGTAATAAAAGTATTGGAAGGTGGAACATTAATAGACACTCATTCAATCCTGGGCAATATCGGGTCTCCCTGTTTATATATATATATTCCACATTTTTACTGAATTGGCACCATTTGATTCGAGTGGCAAGGATAAGTCCAGGAGAACTGGAAACAATGCCAATTTAAGCAGAAAGCACATACAGCACCTTTATTAGTCATCCATTTAGTATTGGCCAGGATCAACATTGCTTAACTTTGGTTATCTAATGAGAATTGGATTGTCAACGTAATTATGAATATTATATATTTAAGAGAGAGAGTGAGAAGTAAAGGGAGGAAAGGCATATGTGGTAGAAGATCAGCTTCCATCTATCGATAAGACAATAGATAACATTCACCATCATAATTCATTCTTGTCAAGAACCAGGTTTTCTCTAATAGCATATCAGTATAAATCTTAAGTAGATTAATGGAAATCTGCTCGAAGACTTCGAAAAGTCTGTTTGCACTCATATAGAAACAATTGAGATGGCAAGTGAAATGGGGATTTAACATTTCCGGATTTAGAGAGAAAGAGAATCCTTACATTTAAATAAACTTGATGAAAGATAGAAATTGCTTAGTCTTTCACTCAATAAACGTTTATCAGATGAAGTTTAAGTCTTCTATACAGATGATGACACAATGCCATGGTTTTATATAATCTTGGTTGTAATATCCATCAACACAAACTATTGAATACTATATGTGATATGACAGTATGCATGAAACAAACTTGCAAAGTCCATATTAATAAAATCGTTAGAACAAAATATTTTACCTTTATATATATATATATATATATATATATATATATATATATATATATATATATATATATATATATAAAATTATGAAAATATATATGGCAATTAAGCTACACGTTCACGAGAATCAAACGTGGAATATTCTGTGTAGCTCAATTGCCATATATATTTTCATAACTTACTACCTACTTCTACCTATGTATTGAGCACTGTTGAAATAAATACTAAAATTTACGCATAAAATTATATGTTCATATATTAATTTATGTGATTAAATGAGGTAATCATATATATATAAGAAACAAATAATACAGCAAAAAAGAAATGCTCACTTGATATGATCCGATGTAAACTTTAATATAAATATTACTATTTATATATCAATGAATTAATCCCAACCAAATAAAAAAGCCCAATACAGACATAATAGAAAGCAGAGCTTAGTATATGGGAAAAAGGAATTTAAAACTTTAACTTAAAATTTACACTTAAATCTATTATTCGACAGACACACACACATATATATATGGGGAAATAAAAGAATTTAAAACTGTAAATTAAAATTTACAATTAAATTTATTATTCGACAGAATACTCCAAAAACAATTTACAAAGTCCTTATTCCGCGGAGTTTCAAAGAATGCCACTTTTGCTATTCTTCTCATCTTATTTTGTTGAATAAGAAATTTAAGTGTGATTTTTAATTTACAGTTTTAAATGCCTTTATTTTCCACTATATATATATATATATATATATATATATATATATATATATATATATATATATATATATATATATGAATGAAACTTTGTAATTAAATTCAATAAATGTATTTCTTGTTGAATAAAAGCCTTTCATAATTTTTTTAATTTACTAAATTTAATTCTAAATTTTCATTTGTATTATTGCTCTATCTCATATATTGAGGTTTTTTATCTGATTGGGATTGTCTTATAAATATTGATACTAATATTTATATGGACTTTCATTTTACAGTATTATACAAGCTATAATTCGAAAGTATTTCAAAATTTCAGCGAATGTATATATCTGTGTTAGGATGCTTAATAAATAAAGCAAAACTTTCGGGATAGCAGAATCAGTATGAGAAAGATTTAAGCCTAATTTCCTTTTTCAAAAACGATTATTTTTATATATATTTTAACTTAATTTTCCATTGCTGGTACTAATTATAAAATAAATATTTGATTTTAAAGTACTAGTAAAACTAAAATTTACAGATAACGGATTTAGATAAAAATGGCACCAAACAAAATAACATAATAAAAATGGCACAGGCAAAAATGGCATGAGTGGATAGAAGAGGGGGAAAAAATGGCACAAGTGAAAATATAGATAAAAATTTTAGACTGAGCTTATCATCAAAATTTTAATACAACAAAGAATTTTCTGGATTTCATGCCTGTAAGAAATCGTCAGGCTAAAAATTGATTTGTCAGTTTTTACTGTGGATTGTTGCAGCATGTCAAGAATAAAATGCAATTCTATTTAAATTCATTCCGAAAATACTTTTACTGGGTTAGAATTATCTTCAAATGGCTACCATTTTAAAACGGGTATGTAACTCTATTCGTTTATATAGAGTGACTTCCTTTTGAAACAAATATATTTTGGGGAACATAAAACTAGCACTTAAAGTGTGTTCATATATTGGCCATAGATGTACCTAGACAGGCACAAATAATTAGTGGATTACAAAAGAATAGGAAAAACCTTTCATAGGAGTTTAAATGCCCATTGCGAGTCTGTGTCTTTGACAACGAGAAAATAAACATATATAGGCTTGACTACTATCATACATCTTTCTGACACCAGTACCACTAATAAACCCTTTACATCTTTCATTCTTGTCTCCGAATTTCGAAAGCTTTTAGTGAACAACACATATATTGTTGGACAAACTACTAACAAGCATAAACTTCATATACTAGAAGAATTACTAATTAAATCAAAGAAACCAAATTTTAACAAAGTTTCAATAACGGCGATAACATTATTAAATAACTTTATTAGTAATGTAGGTCCTATTGATATAAGTAATAACGTGATTTACTGGAGGAGAAAAAACTTCACATCTATAAATAGCCTAAAATCTTTACTAGTTATGAACCCTGATGGTGGATCTGAAAGTACTCGGGTCAAAAGTGACTATGGCAATTCCACCAACCAGTTCTTGTCAAAAACAACTTATTAAAAAAAAAAAAAAAAAAAAAAAAAACTGGAGGATTCGAGCTAAAATAGTAGACAAGAAGTGTCTATATTATTTAATGAAATTTACTTAAAGGAAAGAATACTGAATGCATATATATATATATATATATATATATATATATATATATATATATATATATATATATATATATATATATAAATAATAGCAGGCTGCCCGGTGTTGCCCGATTGTAAGATACACTTAAGTATGATATTTTAATTCATGCAGATTTCATATATTTATTATTATAGAAACGATTCTCTATCGATTACTACATTCAACCTAATATATAGTAGTCAGATCAAAATATGACTTCGGTGCCATCAGCTAAAATCGAACCCAAAACATACAACATTCCACTCTTTCCCCTTAGCCATGCCTAGATATATATATTTACCTGTCATCCCTTTTTTAAAAGATGAAATTGCCTAATAGTGGAAGACAAGATGCAAGCAAGTCCACAGAGTTCTATAATTATACAGATTTATACGCACACACACACACGTGTGTGTATGCGTATACATGCACAAATATATGCACTTTTTCAACAAATCATTCATAACTGATCGACTTAATCTAGATTTTACAAGATATCTTCTAAAAATCACAGTAGATGACTGACTAATTGAACTTATTTTAGAATGTTTTATAAATTATTAGAATCGAATTATCAAAATAAAAGTAAAACGCAATAACAATCAATAGTGAAATAACTAATTTAGAATTAGCAACAAATGTGATTTTCATGGTTTATAACAACAGAAAAGAAAAAGTGCTTCGATCAAATTTAATAATTTAATACATCAATCGGAGAACCGTGTTTGCTAAATCATGGTTTGAAAATAATTTGCTAAAACTAATAAATTATTCAATAAATACATGAATTTACTGTTCAAATGAAAACAGAAAAGGCGAAAAATATGAAAGCTAATCTAACTCTTCATAAACAGATGGTATTGAAGTTTTTCAGAAGTGAATATGAAGTAATATTATATGCACTTGACAATCGTATAAATACAGCAAAACTTATGCTTTTGGTTTTTATGCAGTTTGTCTCCAGGGCATGCAGGTAGTGATTTAAATAATCAATTGGAAAATTCAATGATGTCTCAATTGAAGTTTCTATATAAATTTTAGTCTTGAAGTGCAGGGCTAAAGACTAAAATTCTTCTCTTTTTTTTTTTTAATTATATTGGAATATATATATATATATATATATATATATATATATATATATATAGTCATTCACAAACAGTACTGTTTTGTTGTATCACAACTCATCAGTGACGCTAGATTAGCACCTTTCCCTAGCCAGGAATTGAACCTACAATCATCACATTGATAATCAGCAGTTCTACCCACTGGCTTATGGGATTGGTGCTCGCAAATTACATCAAACAATGTACATTTAAATAAAGGCTCGTCCACCGCTTTTATAGTGCTCAAGCTGCTTGTTTATTTACAAACAAACAAACAGTGAGACTCGATTTATATATATATAACAAAAGATTTTGAACATCTTTTAAAATTAAATTTAATTAAAAAAAAAAAAAAAAAAAAAAAAAAAAACAGTGGTGCTTCTTTACTATTAATCACAATTGAAAATCGCCTTTCAAGTAAAAAGCACTATGACGTATTTACAGGTTATGTTAAAATAAGTATCCACGCAAAAAATTGGAAATGATAATCAAGTAAAAAATGAATTAAAGTAAAAAATCAATTTTATTGTAAATTGCAATTTTATTACGTCCATTTTTACTTGTTTATATGGAAAAATGACTTATTTCCTCAGCTTTACAGAAATTTTCCAGACTTACACTGTTATCAATGGCGGACTGAGAAAACATAATATTTTTACTTGAAATGTGATTTTCAATAGTGACTAATACTACAGAAGTGCATGCTCTGTATTTTCACTTTATCACATCTCAGTTAAGAAACATTATTTCCGTAAAAATTGACACTATGTTCAAACTCAATCTTAGCATGACAGAATTACGATTGTCATTCAAGGTTATTTGATTTGTAGTTTAGATGAAAAGAAATAAACATTTTTTACTGTAATATTCTCACCACCACCACCACTACTACTACCACACGTAGCATCAGACCAATGAAAAATATATTTCTGTTGAGGATAATCCAATGGAAAATCAATTGAAAAGACGAAAATATGCTTTTTGTTGTTACAAAGAAAATACATTGAATAATTTTTGGGACATTTTTTTTACAAAATTTAGAAATAAAATTCAAATTAAAAAAAGACAAAACGTAAAGTTTCATGAATAAATATTTATTTTTTTAATAACAAACAATTGATAGCAGAGAAATGAAATTTTGATTTTATGATTTTTCTTTCCATAATTTTTATTGTTCAAATCAAATATATATATATATATATATATATATATATATATAATAAACCAGCATTACCAAATAAATTTTTATTTAAATATTGGCTGTGGCGATTTCATCGACTCAGCGTTTCGGGATATTTTGGCGTTGTACGTAAACTTCCCAGAAAATTCCGATGATAGAACACTCCTTATTCTACATAATAAACTTTGTTTTAAAAAACAAAAGTTCATACAACCAAATCCTAACTATTCTTTGTGTGCAATTGGTCTGTTTTCATGAAATAATTAAAATGCACAGAAAGTATGGCTGACAGTGTCCGTTTGGACTTTTGCTTGCCAGAGGTACAACAGTATCTCTTGTGAATATGAACATTTTTAGAAAAAAGATCTGCTAGATATAGCCTTCGATTATATGCATGTTTTCCCTCCCTCTGTGATGAAAGCGGTTCACTTGTACTAAGAAAGCAATTATGAGTTGTGCATGTCTGGCACTCAATCCAGAGTCGTGTATTTAGAATTAGAGTAAATTACTTTGTAAGTTTGAGTCGGACCTTTGAAAATGTTAAGAATCGGAATTGGAATCAAGTATTTTGGCTGCAAACTTCATTATATGTAACTTTAAAAAATAAACAAAAAAAACTTGAATTGATGCTTAAAACAACTAACTAATAATGTTGAATTTATGGAGACTTTAATCCTTTATGACCTGGTTGAACTAATTCGTTCAGTTATAAATAAATGTATATAACGGAATAAATAAAGTGGGAATTGATTCAAACACGCCTTGTACATATTAGTTCAGTATCTGGATAGATGCCAGATGCCTCCAGATTCCAACTATCCATTGCTTACATTCAGTATGCTGTCATCTGTCTGAGAGAGTGGAGGATTTCATTTGTTTTCATAAACACACTTTTTACAAGCAAAATAGACAAAAAAACTTGAATTCATGCATTTAAACTACTAATTAATAATGTTCAATTTATGGAAACTCTAAAAACATGTCCATTCACTTTATTAAAATCAATACACTGCAGTCAATATAATATCAGTAGGGCTATGACAACAGCATATTTTTTTTCCTTGTTTTGATTCTCAGGTATATATCCATTGATATCTTCTTTGTTTTTATGTAGAGTGATGTGGTTCTTGGTTGATTAATTGTGTCTAACTGTGTCGGATATATACTCAAGAGTAAAAACAATGAAAAGAATATGCTTTTGTCATAGCCCTAAATAGCAGCTTTAAAGTCGCTTTCACATGTTGGCATGAGTTGGGCAGCTTTTAAGAGGTGACTTCGAAATTAACCTACCTCTGGCTAGATCTTTATTTAAGTTGCACAGTCTAAACTTAAACAAATTTACTTAAATGAAAATTTTTAAGGCCGAAAACTAACCCAGTAGTGAGATGATGGGAATCAGTATTTTGATTGAGATACCCTCTCTAGGTGATTGTTTACCAAGGCTAAAGAGAGCTTCATTCGCCTTTTCCTTCCTGTCAATTGAAGACAAATATACAATTTAAATTATTGTTTTACAAGTACTTTTATGGAACGTCCTCTGATGAGCTCATAGCACTTGTACTCCTTCAACATACATACTCCCGACTAACTTAATAAGCAGCAAATACCAACCCCTTCATCGTTGAGGTCCCTAAATGAAGGAAAGCCATCATCTTGTTGACACTTACTGTCAAATGGGTTTCGACCTATATAAGTTTCTTCCTTCGAACTGTCAGACTTTGTAATTTCCTCCTTGTTTCCTGTTTCCCGAACTGTACTAAACATGCAAAAGTTTAAATATATGAACAGACATTTCACTGTTCACCCTCTCCAATCACCTGTAGACTAGATTTCAAATAGTAGTCCTTTATGTCGAAATGACAATACACCTTGTTTGAGGCAAAAAAAAAAAAAAAAAAAAATTCTCAGATCAGTCAGATATTTTTTTTTTTTTATATAAATTTTAAAAGTTGGAATCTGAGTCTAGAATTAGGGCTACCAATTAAACAGCTGTCTTTGCACCATTACTAAAAACGTAGTATTGTCCCTTAATATGCCTATAAATTCCACTCATCATCCTCTTACGTTGTGAGGGTTCTATATAAATGAGTGTATACGGCACCAGAACCAATATGTTACGTAGTGGGAGGGTTGTCGTCTAGCGGTTTATAATTTTCCTTGTGTGTGTGTGTGTGTGACATACAATACATTTCAAAATATAACATTTAATACACAAATGGAGACAGGACACAGTCTTAGGGTTATTATCTTGCCAACAGAAAACCATAACTTCATTCATCCTTGTCTTGTTCGGTGAATTGACCAAAAGCTGAAATAGATATTTCGTCCAAAGAAACGGTCAGGAGTCTTTGGTCATATTTCAGATAGCTTTTATTTCACCATATTTCCTTGTTGGAAGATTGCACACTGGTCTTAGTCTACTCCCCCAGCACCAGACCCAAAGGCCCGTCGCTAGGGACTCAACCGTTCCATTGTCTTTCCTCAGCTTCTCCTCTTTGGACTTCTGTCTCAGACTCTCTTTGGTTCTGTAACTAACTTGTATATATATCTAAACCAACAGATCCTATTATGTCATTGACTTCCAAACACGTTTCCGATACTTGATTTAGTCACATTTCACTGCTGTTTGGAAACCTACATTCCCATGAAAGCCAAATTCCAGGATCTCTTTGTTTTAAGTTAAATATTTTACTAACATTCCTTTGTTTCAATAACATTCTCTCTGCATACCTTTTTCTACATAACAGTTACAAAACAATAATAATGTTCATTATCTAACATTTTACTTTTTTAATAATAATAATAATCGATTTCCTAAATCGACTATCAACAAGGCAACCAGGCTTAATATAACGTCCACCACAGCCAATCAGTCGAGTCCGAGGTTCTTTTTAAAAACACATGTTTATGGTAACAAATATTTCAAAGACTCACTATCTCTATTTTTTGTTTACATGTTCCTTTTCTTTTCCTACAATGTATTTCCATTCTCTAACCTTAATTTTAAATATAAACATTACAAAGGGACACCACTTAGTGTTAAACATGGGTTCATGCTATTTGTTCATTTATTGGTGTTGTAATTGAATATATAGTCCGTTGTATTATCTCTCATTTAGCATCTGGCCGCATTATGTTCTCTGGTAAAAGACAAAGTACCATTCGTACTCTAGACCTATTTCCATTTCATTCTCATTTCCTGAGTATTTAACTGGGATGAATCGGAGTGAAACACACCATAGCCTGACTGCATTGAACTGTCCATAAGGCCAAAACATTTATGGCGATTACTGACCTTATGTAGGATTGTATTTGTGTATTTCCAGCAAACAATTTGACCTAGACAATTACATTATGAATATATATTCTGTACATCAATGGGTGGCATCGACTGAACAGGCAGGAAGTCTGTGGCTGAAGACAGCTGGGGAAGAAAAAGGCATGCTCCAAGAGTAGTGAGGAGAGAGCACAGAGGGCAAGGGCCTTCAACAGAGCTGTCACAATCAGGCACCACCTACATCTGTTACAACCGCAACAGAACTTGTCGATCCAGGATAGACTTGCAGAGTTGCAGCAGATGCTGCAATTTGCCAACAGACTAATCTGAGGAGCACGATTCTATTGTCTCCTGAAACAGACAGATGCCAATAAAAAAAGTTGGATCACTTTTTTTATTGTGCTACAGTAAAATTTGATTTGTCAAAAAAAGTGAAGGGGGGAGGGGCTTTGTTAGAATTGATTAAAGAACTACCGTTATGATGCCTTTTTATTCTTTCTTTATAATAACTATCAAGAATCTTTTTTTCATCACTTATCAAGGTCAAAACTCACTTGACAATAAGTGTTACCAAGCTGGATAGATTGTCAGCTGAACAATGAAGAATATTAGGAGAGGATTGAAAATGATAAATGAAACAAAGTTTGATTATTTATGGGGGTAGTTTAGAACAAAGTGTTAAAATTTGATTTGAAGACGAGCATGTGGTAGCATGCACGGTAAACATCATGTGGTAATGTGTTCCACAAATAGAAAACACTTGGAAAAAAAAAAACTGCTGTTCATAGAAATTCCACTTGATGCTAAGCAAACAGAAGAAAGGAAAGTTTTTCCAATAATATCATGACAAAGATTGATTTATGCAAATTAAACAGTTACTTATGGCATAAATAACCAACCTATATGCTTTATACATTTGTTTTCATTGTTTTTCTCTTTATTCCTTCTGTTGCTGGCTTCTTAACTTTTTTTTTAGTGCATTTTATGAACTTTCATTTAGTCTAACTTATTAAAAACTATAAATTACTAGCAGGCTGCTCAGCATTGCCTGGTCATAAGATACGCTTAAATATGGTATTTTAATTCATGCA
The DNA here is from genome assembly GCF_053919585.1 of Euprymna scolopes. Lineage (NCBI taxonomy): Eukaryota > Metazoa > Mollusca > Cephalopoda > Sepiida > Sepiolidae > Euprymna > Euprymna scolopes. The sequence goes on along the minus strand of NC_136490.1, from coordinate 35,111,774 downwards.
GATTACTTTATTTATTATTATCGACAATTCTCTATTGATTAACCTATTATATAGTAATGAGATCAAAACTAAATTATATATATTATATATGAATTACAAAATATTTGATATTTCCCCAAAACCTCTGGCCTCGATGGAAGGGGAGATTAAAACTTGCTGATATGTTTTCAAATGATCTAAAATAACAGCAAGGGAAGACTTGATTCCAAATATTTCTCATATGTTATCTCCTCTCCTTTGGAAATAGGGTATGGATTATGAATACCTCGAGTATCAAATAATCTTTATACACTGTGAAATTTACTTTATGTATGAAAACCAAAGTGGGGAGATATAACATATGAGAAATATTTGGAATGAAGTCTCCCCTTGCTGTTATTTCAGATCATTTTAAACCATACAGCAAGTTTTGGTTTCCCCCTCCATCAAGGCCAGAGGTTCTGGAGAAATATCAAATATTTTGTAATTCATATATAAAACTAAGAAAACAAATTGACTATGATTAAAACATTGGAAAAGGTGTGGTATCTTTCTGTCCTAAAAAAATCCTTTGAAATTACCATTATTATAGGGCTACTAGAGGGTGCTGAAAACAAAAACAAGGCCGATTAGTCGCGTGCTATCGTGTAATGAAGGAATGCATGAATGTAGGATTGACATGAAATTCTTAAAGATAAACTAAAATGACCGAAAAATGGGCTGAAATGACTGAAATAAATGACTTAGAATGACTTTAATGAACTTAAGGATGAATTGAATGACCTTAAGAATGACTTGAATGTTTAAAAAATAACTAGAATCCTTCAAAAACAACTTGAATGATCTGGAGAATGACTTGAATGGCTTTGAGATTGATTGTAAAGTGGGTGATCATTTTACATTAAATTAATACAGAAAAGTGATCCCCCACTTTATATCACAATAAGTACAGCATGTAGTAAGAACAGATGGTATTTATTTGCTCCCCCACCGAGCAAATTAGGCACAAGGCCGATTTTTAATGTGAGGAGTGAAGGGAGGGGGAAGGGAAAAAGGGGACCAGCTCCCGAGAGGTGGGAAATGGGAGCTGGTTAAAGGTCAGGCATGTGGGGTTGCCCCCACATCTGGTCTTTGCTAGTCAAAGCTTGCAGTATCTGCCGGAACAGATACTACGCTTCGATCTTGGCCAAAAGGCCAAGAAAAGCTTAAAAAGTTAAGAACAGCATCTATTAACAACAGACTTTTGATCTTAACCAAAAAGGCCAAGCACAAAAGTGTTACCGACAGACCGACCGACCGACCGACCGACTGATGGAGTGACTTATAGAGTCGCTTGCACGCGACTAATAATGTTTAAAATTCCAGGAAACGAGTAGTTTCCAAGATATAAAGAAATTATAGTTCCAAAAAGTGGAGGATCACTTTTCTATATTAATTTAAAGTAAAATGAGTACATATATTTGGGTGCCATCAGCTAAAATTGAAATCAAAACATACAACTCTCCACCCTTATTCCTTAGCTCTGAGTCACGCCATACATGTGTATATATATATATATATATATATATATATATACATACACACACACATTCATCTGTCATCCCTTTTTTTAAAAGATGGAATTGCCCGATCAGTGAAGATAAGATTCAAGCAAGGGCGCAAGGTCTACAAAGTTTTATAATTGTATAGATATTCATCGAAAGCATTTATGCAAACCATATGTTAGTTATGGATGACTTAACTAATCAATAATCTTGTGTTCCTAGATTTCTTGAATACTAGCAGTTCAACCGGCTTTGCTCGGGCCCTATATACTGTTCATAACTTGCCCTATGTGTGAATACACTTTATGTAAGATTTCAAATGTTTAGACCAGAAATTGTCTGAGTAATTTGGTAGAGACCGCAGAGGTCAATTTTTTTTAACTTTGACGCCGTAACATTTATTATTTTGGTCTCAAATCAGAATACAAAGTTTTACTCATGTCCAAGTTACCAATATCTAAAATTTCAAGTCTTTAGACCCAAAATTGGCGGAGGAGTTTGGTAGAATGAAGAACGGTCAACTCTTTCAACTTTGACCTTTTGGCAGCCAAATTTTCTCCCCAAAACTGATTAAAATGTTTGCCGCATGTCTGAATATGCGTTATGTAAAAATTTCAAATGTTTAGACCCAAAATCTTTTGAACTTTGACCCCTTGACAGCTCAAATTTTCGACCCAACCCATTAAAAAGCTTGCCCTAGCTCTGAATACCCTTTATGTAAAATTTCGAATGTTTAGGCCAAAAATTTGCTGAGTAATTTGCTAGAGACCGCGGAGGTCAAATGTTTTTTTTAACTTTGATCCCAATTTTGACCCCCTTAAAATTGACTTTTTGGGCTTAAATCAAATTAAACAGTTTGATCCATGTTCAAGTAACCTACATTTAAAATTTCAAGTGTTTAAACACAAAATTAGCGGAGGAGTTTGGTAGCGTTTTCAACGGTCAAATCGTTTAACTTTGATGCCTTGACAGCCAAATTTCTGTCCGAAAACCGGTTAAAAAGATTTTCCCAAATCTCAATACTCCCTATGTCAAATCTCGAGTCTCTAGACCAGAAATTGACAGGGTTGTTTGGTAGGAAAATGTACACAGACATTTTTACTTTTATAGATATATTTACATAAGTCTGTTCTAATAATACTAAAATAGCAGTGATAACGGGATTTACTATCAATGTTCCATTTTCATTCTTTTCACTTGTTTCTTATTGCACTGTTTTTTGCTTTTTCTGCTAGCTGCTTCTCAATACTTAGGTTGCTTTTTGTATTTTCTATTTAGTGCATTTACAGACATGTCAACACTTCTGCATTACACGAACGGCGCCATTGTTAGGGGCGATAATTCCAATTTCCTCTTGGTCAAATAACACACCAAATAAATAAAAAACAAGATTCTTTTTCCCCTATATACAAAAATATTTGAAAACAAAAACATTGTATAAAAATGTATCAATATATAATTGCAAAAACATCTATTGAAAAGTCTGTGTAAGAAAATATAATTTTAATAAAATAATTTTAAAATTTAAGCAACATTGGATTGTTTTTCCCCAAAACATTTTTTAAATTAAAGTAAAATTCTCGTGTAACAAAATATATTTTTAATAGGGTCAACAAAGTTATGTATTATAGTTTTAACTTTTTAAATTAAGAAACAATTTGAATGGAATGAAATGAATGAATGAACTTTGTCCCCAGTTCTTTGACAGAGAAGCGCCACTTGGCGACAGTTTAGTGAAACGCACAAAAAAATAAAAATAAAAATAAAAAAGGCGCCATCCGTGTAATACAAAAGTGCCGACATGTCTTGACGTAACTTATTTATATCTACATTTTATATTCGACTCGGAAAAACCTTATGCGTTGAGTCAACCATTTTAGATTGATTTTTTCATGGAAATCGCTCCATACAAATCATAAAGCCACTTGATTTAAGGAGCTTTAAAAAAAGAAAAAGTACTACTGCTTCAAGGTTAAAAACTAGCCCACAATGAGTGTTACATTAACATATTCAGACCCAAAAAACAGCAATTCTCCCTCCTATTGCCAAAAAAAAACATCACTTATGGAATGTGAGGACTAAAAGACAAAATAAGGGAAACAAGAGTTACAAGGCTGGCAAAGGCACACTTTCTGCTCTCCTTGAGTAAAAAAAAAAAAAAAGGGGGTGAGTTTGCAAAGTTACCAAATTAAATATAAAAACAAAATAAAAAATGAGTCCCATTCCGCTCTTTATCTGTGTCTTCAGTTAAAAAATAATATTCCTACTATTTGCTCACTATCTTATTTATCACCATAGAAAGAGATGTAGAAGTTTAAATAAATGCCGGTAGAATTGTTCTTTTATTTTTTTAGTATGTTCTCCTTTATCTTGGTTAAGGAATAATACAAAACCCTGCAGATTAATTATGTTTAAACTCCACGATACTAACAGAGATGAGAAAAAAAAAGTCAATCTATTTAAGGTGAAGCAGTTTATTCTTCCAGTGAAGAATATTGTTTGTTAATTGAAAGAAACAAATCCTTTTGAAGTAAATAAAATGATAGGACAAAAAATAAACAGACGAGTTTTGTAGCATGAAACTACTTGCTGCTTTGAAAAGGAATTTCTTTAAAGACATGGCAAAGAAAATAGTACTTTATTCACCGAGAAGGTGGGTGGTGTTCTAGATCTTACACAATAGCAGAAGCATTTCAATAGAATTCTTCATTAAGATAAAATTGAGTAAATGTCAAATTAAATCGAGAATTCCAAAGTGGGAAGAACAAAAACGTTTTCATTGGAGATTAAGAATGGGTGAATTAGAAAAAGAAAATGATGAGAGTGAGAGAAAGAGAGAGTTAAAGAGGGACAGACAGAGAGAGTTAAAAAGAGAGATAGCTAAAGAGAGAGAGCTAGAAAGTGCTAGAGAGAGAGCAGACTAGAAAGTGCTAAAGAGAGAGACAAGGGATACTAGAAAGTGCTAAAGAGAGAGAGAGAGAGAGAGAGAGAGAGAGAGAGAGTTAGAAAATGCTAAAGAGAGAGAGAGAGAGGGTTGGAAAGTACTAAAGAGAGAGAGAGAGAGAGGGTTGGAAAGTACTAAAGAGAGAGAGAGAGAGAGAGAGAGAGAGAGGGTTGGAAAGTACTAAAGAGAGAGAGAGAGAGGGTTGGAAAGTACTAAAGAGAGAGAGAGGTGGTTGGAAAGTACTAAAGAGAGAGAGAGAGAGAGAGAGAGGCTTGGAAAGTACTAAAGAGAGAGAGAGAGAGAGAGAGGGTTGGAAAGTACTAAAGAGAGAGAGAGAGAGAGGGTTGGAAAGTACTAGAGAGAGAGAGGGTTGGAAAGTACTATAGAGAGAGAGAGGGTTGGAAAGTACTACAGAGAGAGAGAGGGTTGGAAAGTACTACAGAGAGAGAGAGAGAGTTGGAAAGTACTATAGAGAGAGAGAGGGTTGGAAAGTACTATAGAGAGAGAGAGGGTTGGAAAGTACAATAGAGAGAGAGAGAGAGGGGGTTGGAAAGTACTATAGAGAGAGAGGGTTGGAAAGTACTATAGAGAGAGAGAGGGTTGGAAAGTACTAGAGAGAGAGAGAGAGAGAGAGGGTTGGAAAGTACTATAGAGAGAGAGAGAGAGGGTTGGAAAGTACTATAGAGAGAGAGAGAGAGGGTTGGAAAGTACTAGAGAGAGAGAGAGGGTTGGAAAGTACTATAGAGAGAGAGAGAGAGAGAGAGGGTTGGAAAGTACTATAGAGAGAGAGAGAGAGGGTTGGAAAGTACTAGAGAGAGAGAGGGGGTTGGAAAGTACTAAAGAGAGAGAGAGAGAGGGTTGGAAAGTACTAAAGAGAGAGAGGGTTGGAAAGTACTAGAGAGAGAGAGAGAGGGTTGGAAAGTACTATAGAGAGAGAGAGGGTTGGAAAGTACTATAGAGAGAGAGAGGGTTGGAAAGTACTATATAGAGAGAGAGGGTTGGAAAGTACTATAGAGAGAGAGAGAGAGAGAGGGTTGGAAAGTACTATAGAGAGAGAGATGGCTGGAAAGTACTATATAGAGAGAGATGACTGGAAAGTACTATATAGAGAGAGATGACTGGAAAGTACTATAGAGAGAGAGATGACTGGAAAGTACTATAGAGAGAGAGATGACTGGAAAGTACTAGAGAGAGAGAGATGGCTGGAAAGTACTAGAGAGAGAGAGATGGCTGGAAAGTACTAGAGAGAGAGAGATGGCTGGAAAGTACTATAGAGAGAGAGAGATGGCTGGAAAGTACTATAGAGAGAGAGATGGCTGGAAAGTACTATAGAGAGAGAGACGGCTGGAAAGTACTATAGAGAGAGAGACGGCTGGAAAGTACTATAGAGAGAGAGACGGCTGGAAAGTACTATAGAGAGAGAGACGGCTGGAAAGTACTATAGAGAGAGAGAGATGACTGGAAAGTACTATAGAGAGAGAGATGGCTGGAAAGTACTATAGAGAGAGAGATGGCTGGAAAGTACTATAGAGAGAGAGATGGCTGGAAAGTACTATAGAGAGAGAGATGACTGGAAAGTACTATAGAGAGAGAGATGACTGGAAAGTACTATAGAGAGAGAGATGGCTGGAAAGTACTATATAGAGAGAGATGGCTGGAAAGTACTATATAGAGAGAGATGGCTGGAAAGTACTATAGAGAGAGAGATGGCTGGAAAGTACTATAGAGAGAGACAGATGGCTGGAAAGTACTATAGAGAGAGAGATGGCTGGAAAGTACTATAGAGAGAGAGATGGCTGGAAAGTACTATAGAGAGAGAGATGGCTGGAAAGTACTATAGAGAAAGAGATGGCTGGAAAGTACTATAGGGAGAGAGAGATGGCTGGAAAGTAGTATAGAGAGGGAGATGGCTGGAAAGTACTATAGAGAGAGAGATGGCTGGAAAGTACTATAGAGAGAGAGAGATGGCTGGAAAGTACTATAGAGAGAGAGAGATGGCTGGAAAGTACTATAGAGAGAGAGAGAGAGATGGCTGGAAAGTACTATAGAGAGAGAGAGATGGCTGGAAAGTACTATAGAGAGAGAGAGATGGCTGGAAAGTACTATAGAGAGAGAGAGATGGCTGGAAAGTACTATAGAGAGAGAGAGATGGCTGGAAAGTACTATATAGAGAGAGAGATGGCTGGAAAGTACTATAGAGAGAGAGAGATGGCTGGAAAGTACCATAGAGAGAGAGAGATGGCTGGAAAGTACTATAGAGAGAGAGATGGCTGGAAAGTACTATAGAGAGAGAGATGGCTGGAAAGTACTATAGAGAGAGAGAGATGGCTGGAAAGTACTATAGAGAGAGAGAGAGAGATGGCTGGAAAGTACTATAGAGAGAGAGATGGCTGGAAAGTACTATAGAGAGAGAGATGGCTGGAAAGTACTATAGAGAGAGAGATGGCTGGAAAGTACTATAGAGAGAGAGATGGCTGGAAAGTACTATAGAGAGAGAGATGGCTGGAAAGTACTATAGAGAGAGAGATGGCTGGAAAGTACTATAGAGAGAGAGATGGCTGGAAAGTACTATAGAGAGAGAGATGGCTGGAAAGTACTATAGAGAGAGAGATGGCTGGAAAGTACTATAGAGAGAGAGATGGCTGGAAAGTACTATAGAGAGAGAGATGGCTGGAAAGTACTATAGAGAGAGAAATGGCTGGAAAGTACTATATAGAGAGAGATGGCTGGAAAGTACTATAGAGAGGGAGATGGCTGGAAAGTACTAAAGAGAGAGAGATGGCTGGAAAGTACTAAAGAGAGAGAGAGAGATGGCTGGAAAGTACTATAGAGAGAGAGATGGCTGGAAAGTACTATAGAGAGAGAGATGGCTGGAAAGTACTATAGAGAGAGAGATGGCTGGAAAGTACTATAGAGAGAGAGATGGCTGGAAAGTACTATATAGAGAGAGATGGCTGGAAAGTACTATATAGAGAGAGATGGCTGGAAAGTACTATATAGAGAGAGATGGCTGGAAAGTACTATATAGAGAGAGATGGCTGGAAAGTACTATATATAGAGAGAGAGATGGCTGGAAAGTACTATAGAGAGGGAGATGGCTGGAAAGTACTATAGAGAGAGAGATGGCTGGAAAGTACTATAGAGAGAGAGATGGCTGGAAAGTACTATAGAGAGAGAGATGGCTGGAAAGTACTATAGAGAGAGAGATGGCTGGAAAGTACTATAGAGAGAGAGATGGCTGGAAAGTACTATAGAGAGAGAGATGGCTGGAAAGTACTATAGAGAGAGAGATGGCTGGAAAGTACTATTGAGAGAGAGATGGCTGGAAAGTACTATAGAGAGAGAGATGGCTGGAAAGTACTATAGAGAGAGAGATGGCTGGAAAGTACTATAGAGAGAAAGATGGCTGGAAAGTACTATAGAGAGAAAGATGGCTGGAAAGTACTATAGAGAGAGAGATGGCTGGAAAGTACTATAGAGAGAGAGATGGCTGGAAAGTACTATAGAGAGAAAGATGGCTGGAAAGTACTATAGAGAGAAAGATGGCTGGAAATTACTAAAGAGAGAGAGATGGCTGGAAAGTACTAAAGAGAGAGAGAGAGAGATGGCTGGAAAGTACTAAAGAGAGAGAGAGAGATGGCTGGAAAGTACTAAAGAGAGAGAGAGATGGCTGGAAAGTACTAAAGAGAGAGAGAGATGGCTGGAAAGTACTAAAGAGAGAGAGAGATGGCTGGAAAGTACTAAAGAGAGAGAGAGATGGCTGGAAAGTACTAAAGAGAGAGAGAGATGGCTGGAAAGTACTAAAGAGAGAGAGAGATGGCTGGAAACTACTAAAGAGAGAGAGAGAGAGAGAGTTGGAAAGTGCTAAAGAGAGAGGGTTGGAAAGTGATATATATATATAGAGAGAGAGGGCTAGAAAGTGCTAGAGAGAAAGAGAAGGGGCTAAAAAAGTGCTAGAGAGAGAGAGGGGGAGAGAAAGAAAGAGGGCACAAGAAAGAGGCTGCAAGGAAGACAGAAAAATGAAAAAGTTACAAATGCAAAATGAGTTACAGAAAAAAGAAAAATATATCTGGCATAAAATCTTATTTTTAGCAAAAAAAAAAGATGTTTACAAATGCAATTTAAAATAGCAAAAATAATTGCTAGACTGAGCGAGAAATATTTTCCCTACACTCGATGAAATTTAGTTAATTTACGCATCAAAATTAACGATAAAAAATTTTCTTAGCTTAATAAGAAAAAGAATAAGTTAAATTAGAGGAAACATACACGTTCACCATTTTTGTTTATGAATTTTTGTTATGAAATCATTTAAAACAAAACCAATAAAACAGTGAAACACTATCATAAAATGGAGAAAAGAAATGTTTGTATCAGTTGGATTATTTGGACTACCACTCTCATCTTAGTTGGTATATTCACAATGTTACAGTCGATGTAACCTCTGACCTTTTTCGAGTGTGAATTGATGAACTCCGAAGATGCAATTTTAAAGTGAACCCTCTATTTAACCCATGAGGTAGATTATTCTTATTCACTCAATCATGACTAGGTAGAAGTGTTAATTTGAGGTTATTTTTAGTTATTATCGTCTGTAGTAAGGATGTGATCTTTAATCTTCAAAAGACTGTCATTTAGAATTAATTGTTAAAAAGTCACCCCCCCAAAAAAAAAAAACACACACAAAACTAAAAATTAAATATTCCAAATAAATGACAACAAACATAGCTTATGATGACAATCGCAAAGATCAAAAGTGCTAGCGAAGGACCACATAACAATTTTAAATCACTATTACACTAACAACCTCTGATACTAAGAAGATGGCTCTAAGAGTTGAGAAAATACGAAAAAAAGAACACTGTAGTTTTCAAACTTGCCTGGACACTGTCATTAATGATATTGCTTGCTATTACTCAGCACAATTCTAAGCTTTTTGTAAGATAAACAAATGGAGCACTGTCAAGTAGCGATCGATGTTTGTATAAAAGCATAGTAGGGATCATTTACCAGCAGTGTCCATCACATAGTTGGCAGCTCTAATCACTAGACTATGAATTTGATGGTTGTATGTTTGATCTCTGGGATAAGTGTTAGTCTAACCATACCGAAGAGCTGTGATACAGCAAAACAGTGTCTCTTGATGACATGTATATTATAATCGATTTTGGCCATCAAATGTATCACTTTATTTGCCTCCTCACGAGTTAGACATAAGGTTGGTTTTTAATGTCAAGAAAATCCAGCTTCCCCAAAAGAACAAAAAATAAAATTACCTCAGTCTAGAAAGATTTCTTTTTTCACTGACAGAGGACAGAAAAGATGACGTATAATATCAAAACAGATACTAAACTTTGTTCCCAGCTAAAAAAAGCAAATATGTTGTTTATTATGGTTAAATGACATAAGACACATCAGTTCCAGTCAACTCACCGAACAACCGTAGAGCCTGGTTAATATTGAGATAGGGCACCATTTACAAATTTTTAGTGCTGTTCGCAAAATCTCCACCTTCATAAACCATTACTAGTCTTACTGTAAATCTGATAGCAAGAGTACCCTCCTATAAGTGATTAAAGCCATGCATTAGCACCAGTTCTATAAACCTTTTAGGTTTAAAAAGGAATTGTACTTTTCGTCTATCTAATCTGTTTTTATGGCATATAAACTATTTTATTGATTATTAAATTTAGAAGCTCATAAAAATTTTTTTTTTTAATTTTTAATTCAAATATAAGTCCAGCAGTTTTTGTAACCGAGTCCTTATAATCAATTATTGTAAATGCTTCTTTGTAAACTAACTTCTGTAGCTATTCCACACACAACTCGAGGAAAGTGAAGAACCAGACAGTTTTTTTGGTTTTTTTTTCCAAATAAGTACAACTTTAGTGAATATTATAGATCTAAAGCAACTATTTGTTTGTTTTTTACACTAAGTATTTTAGTGGTCAATGCTCTGACGAACTGCAATCACTTGTGCCCCCACGACGTGTGCACCCTCGACAAACCCGACAGGCTACTAAATCCCACCCCCACACTGTAGAGATCCCTAGATGTAAAAGATCTTTTTACTCCAATAGTTTCTTCCCCAGAACCGCTAGACTCTGGAATTCCATCCCAGGTCCCTGCTTCCCCAACAGTACTGACGTGCAGAAGTTCAAGTGTAACGTGAACCGACACCTTGCTGCCCAAATCTCTACATAGTACCCCAGTAGTTGTTGCCCCTGATAGTAGCCCCCTACACCAAAGTGGCAATTTGCCTTGTTTGGGGTGAAAATGTAATAAAAAAAAAAAATAAATAAAATAAAAAAAAAACTAACAAGACACCATTTATCAAAGATAAAAATACACTCGAGGACAAGAGTTAATAAGATGTATAAATTGACAGTTGGACAATGATGACTATCATGAGATGATTAAAAATTTCTACACATTGAAACAGCAGACCAAGAAAACAGCAATTCTTCTCCTTTTACCAGAAACAATGCACATGAAATATAAGAACCAAACAGAGAGAAAGCATTAAAAGACTGCTACAAATAAAACCAAGGTTCATTTTCTATTCTCCATATTGAACTCAGTTGATGTTGATTCTGCGCTCTGTATTCTGCCATCTACTCCTGCTTTCATAAGAAATGGCAGCAAGTGAATCGTTTAAAACAAAAGAACTGAATTTTGAATCTCAAAATGAAGAGACACACTTTTCCATGTCTTTTAATATGAAAAGGAACCACACTTGTTTAAATTTCAAAGAATAAAACCAATGATGCCGGCACTTGCTGCTATGACGGAAAGAAATGAACAATTGAAACGAACCAATGAAATCACGGCAAGAAGCCAGAGAAATTTTTTTAAAGAAAATTAAGAAAACAAGAATAATAATTACAGTTAAAGAATTTCTTTAGAAAACAAGAGAATCAAGCTAAAAATTAAATTAAAAAAAAAAGATAATGATGAGAAAGGTTTTTTTTTAAATGTGAAATAGACTTTATATGATGTTTCAACACAATTTATATCTTCAGATATCTAAAAGACAGAAAAAAAATGGTTTTGCCTTGTAGATGGCACTACAAATAAATAAAAGCAATTATTGAAAGTCCAAGAGAAATAGAAAAGGAGAAAAAAAAGCAAGAAATTTATTTTTATATCTGGATTATTCGGACTAATGTCCTCATCTTCAGTGTTATTTTCACAATGTTTTGCAAGAACTTGTGACATAACAAATGAAGCACTTAGTAAACTTTAGTTTTAAGTGACACTCATCTGGAGGGGGAGAAGGTTCAATCCTCAGTGCTAGTGACACTAAGAATATAATTGTGAATTAAGATTTCTACCAGGTCATGGCTGACAGAATGAGAGTAAGATATCCCTGTGGATTAAATAAAAACTTCTGTTCGAAATTCTGTGCAGATTCCCAAGTTTGACAAAGATTCCTGAATTCAACAAAATAAATTTGAATTAGGTTAAAGATTACATCAGTCGAAACGTTGTGAGAATAACACTCAAGATGAAAACAGTAGTTCAAATAGTACAAATTATCAATCCTCATCACCAAAACTCAAAAAAAGTGATTTTTGTAAACTTTCAGTTTATAGGGTCCAAAAGTACTTATTCAACCGTCTTGAATTTTGGATTTTTATGTTAAAAAAAAAAAAAGAAAAGAAATGGAAGGGTCAAGTCAAACAGCATAACCAAGTTGGTGACGATGCACAAATGTATAATAGTATGAGGTACCTTACTGGTGACATTTTAAGTTAAATTAATCAACAATGTATTATTAAAAAAGGTTAACACGCTTTTGATGGAAAAGAATGGACAAATATTTTCAGTTTGATCATTTGAAGTAGACAATTTGAGTTTTCAGTTTATTCAGAAGAATCGTTGGTTAAATTTTGCCATTGATGTAGTATTATTTTTTTTTTAGCTTCTTACATAAAGTGGTTTCATGCGTTGTCTGGAGCAATTTCCATTAAATAGTGTGGTGATTATGTATTTCGATGTTCATATTATTCACAGAAAATATTAAACTTAGATAAAATATATCAATTATAAGACGATCTACTGAAACTAAGAATAAGAAAGCTATTGACATTATATTTAAGCAATATGTAAAAATATGCAAGGGCTAGAATAAAACTGAGCATAAGTTTACTAAATGTTTGCTGCAATACAGCAAAACAATCTGTTTTGGGGTAGAATATCGCAAGGGTTCATTAAAGTATGCGTTGAATGTTCATTGTGTATGTGAGAGTTCATTAAGGAATACATGTGTATCCTTTCCCACTTTGCAAACGAAAACGCCTTGTCAAGGCATGTGGAAAAAAGTGTCCGACTGCATGAATGGTTAGAATGAAAGAGACAGAGAGATAGATATATAATGGAAGTTGGGTAAAGAAAACGAAACAGGAAGTAGAGAACGTCACCTGTTGGGCAAATCAGAAATCACGACAAGAGTAGATAACTGGTACATACTTGAGATATGTTTGTGTGCGTGTGTGCATGATAGCATATCAGTTGGAAAAGCATCTGCCTATACTATTTGTCTTTAAAATGAGACTAGCCTGGGTGCCTGGCATTGCTCAGGTGTTGGGAGATGTGTGTTGAGCAAAAATGTGGTAGTAGGCAGGCTTGAACACGTACCGCGAAGGAGGAAAAGAATGTGAAAAAAAAAAACAGGAGGTCTTTGCAGTTGCGATAATTGCCAAACCGGAAGTGATGAAGGTTTAAATTAAGGCTAATCAATCAAAAAGAGGGGATGACTTTCGAAAAAAAAAAGTGATCCCTCCTTGTAGAAAAGTGCCTAGCTGAGGGTGAAGGAATTAATGTTTTTGTCCAATTTTCGATATTTGTCATCCGAAGGATCGGGTTTAAAAACAATACTGATCTCGTGAAAATCTGTCGGCTCTGTCGAAAGTTTTAGGCAGACATACTAACATACATATATACATTTAAACAGACAGGTGAGATTTATATTCTAGATGGAGTATTGTAACAGTAACAAAAGCTAAAAAAGTGAATGTTCAGGAGATAATCTCCAAATTGATAAAAACTTATTGCAATAAAACGCAAACATAAAACATTTGAATCAAGATTGGATCAAACTGAATTGACACCTGAACTTATTTAAGCAAGAAATTCAAAAGATCAATTTATGTTTTTACAGGAGGAATATTACAATCAAATCAAGAGGTCAATGGCTGACAGATCAAATCCAATATCCAATTATTGATTACCGAACATAGAAACTTAAAAGTCATGAAGAAACTTTTATATTAATCAAGTTTGGATTAAAACCAGATTGTTTTGAAAAGAGGCAAATTCTTGCTTGAACTCACAAGCTTAACTTACTATAACACATGGGTGCCCCCCCCCCACTCTCAACGCCGTGCAATTTCATTAAGGATATCTTAAATCCATTTTTTCTAAATACAATGAAAAGAAGCCGAAAGAAAACTTCAAAAGAACGTCTTGAGCAAGCAACCAGTAAAAACCTATTACATTGTGAAACGGACAAGGAAATAATTGGAAAATGACGTGCATGCTTAGAATATGTTCGTACAAAGCTTGAGGGATAAAATAGGAAATAAATTAAAAAATAAAGTTAAAAAAAAAAGTTGTAACTTTGTAGGGATTTTTTAATTTTTTTTTTTTTTTTTTTTTTTGAATAGCATATCAACCTTTTGGTGCTATTCAATATCGAATCTAGTCATTTTAGTAAAGATTTCAGGCTTCAAGTTTTCAATATTTAATTGTGCTGTAAATGTACATTTTGTATATACGATTGATTTCTATATGAATTTGGCCTAAAGGTTTTTTTGTTTTTTTTAATGTAACGATGCACACCCTCATTGTTGGCAGAACAGGTTAAATGTTAGTGCTTAAAAGTAAGCCACACTATCTTGCTGAAAAATGCCAGATCCTGATTTTAGATTGGTATGGAGAAAAATAATGGATGACAGAATGTCTTCGACATGAATAAGATCCAGTACTTCTCCGCAGTCGTTATTTCTCAAACCACCACATTGTCTCAACTAGTTTGATTATCTGCAATGAATCATGATACTACATCTTTCTCCCATGAGAAATTAAGACTCATTAAAACAGGCGAGCTTCTTGCGTTGTTACTCTGGACGTTTTATGTTCACATTCAAATCGAAGATGCTTTCCGCAGACGAAATTGATTAATATGGTATAAAAAAAAAAAAATAAATAAAAAAAAAGGAATAAACTAGGGTGAGGGCTTCCATTCTTCATCATGGATCCATATATGATAGCTATATGAGCATGTCTATAGATAAGGGATCATCCTTACTAAATATCACACTGAGATTTAATAATCTGTCCCTAGTATTAATATAGATTAGTGTTAGGACGATTACTCGGAAAAATTGATTGGAACCTATATTCTAATACCAAAACCTTTTCTTTTGTTTTTTTTCTTTTTTGTTTAAAACTTAATTAACTATTGCTAGCACTAATGATAAAATTATAAATATTTATTCAAATTACCAGTAAAATAAAAATCATTATATCACATAATAAATGTATTTTTTTTTATGTTTGTGAAAATATATGGACATATTAGTTGGGGTTTTATGGTAATCAGGAAAACAACAAACTCTATAGCTAAATATTTAGACGTTTTTAAAAAATCAGCATCAAAATCAGTAATTGTATGTGAATTGGGAAAAATATTGGAATCGTGCTATCACTATAGATTATACATATTATTGTGTAATTATATGCTCATCTTTTGTCAGTAGAAAATATTCGTCTTCATTCTTTAAACATTGTTGCATTTACTATTTATCATTATATGTGAGTTGATCAACGTTTGTTTCCACTACGACTTTTCCTCCTATAATATCTAATGACACAAAATGCATGCAAAATATCACTTAGTTCTGTGATTAAGTTATGTTTGCAAAAAAGATTCTGTGGTAATTGTTTAAATTAGCTATAATTTACAATAAACTAAACGGTAATGCATCTCTCTCTTAGCTATTAATGTATTTCTCTCACCCCTGGTCAGTACTAAAGGAGTAATAATTTGGTAATACCAAGTGCCGTATGTGCTCTGAAAAGGGGTCGGCACCACCAGGCTATTCTTGCCCAAGACATGCTGCAAGAAATGATATGGCACTCCTAAGATCCTGGAGGGTTAATAGATTCCAGGATCTCGGAATAAAAAAATGATACTTCTATATTATAATAATAATAATAATAATAATAATAATAATAATAGAAGTCAAGAAATCTATGATTAGTTATGAAAGAGGAGTACCTTAAAAGACACGTCACGTTTCCGAAATTTTAAAGTTAAATAAAAGTAGAATAAATAGTAATTGTGACCAAACAGGTCACGGTATGTTTAGTTATTAAATAATCATTTAATATTACATAATTATGTCATTCTTAACTGTTGTAAATCATTTCTACAGATAAGACTAAAACAGAAATAGAAAAAAAAGTAGAAAAAGCAAATGAAAACAACCTTCAGAAACAGAAAAAACAAACAAAATAGTAAAGGAAACACATTCAAAATTTTATTCGTCTATTGCATATAAAATAGGCAACTGTCTGTGTGTATGTTTGTATATTAAGTTAAAAGTAAAAGTAAAAAAGAAAAATACAAAATGAAACACCACAAAGTTGGTATTGTATTGACTGGCATTGTTCTGGATAAAAAATATCTAAAATTTAGAAAAATTATCTTAGGATCAACTAGGCCAGGGTGCGGAGGGTTGAGTGTTATGTACTAATTTGGAAATACAATACTGGCTAATTCCACAAGGAATCTATTCTATAAAAAAAATTTTTGTGTGTGTATGTGTGTGTATGTTCAGCAAGAGAGGAATGAGCTGGGCAGAGAAAAAAGGGGTGAGAAGAAGGAAGGAAAAACAGGAGGTGAAAAGAGAAAAAAGAGAAAAAGACAAATAGGAAAATAGAAATTTTCATAAAAATATGTTACAATTTTGCATCGGATGACGCCGGGTAACTCCACTAGTTTCAAAAGAAATCGAAGAATTTTCAAACATTGAACTTTTTAAAAAAGAGATGATATAATAGAAACTCTGATTAGACTGACTGTTTTCTTTACCTGATAAACTCTAAAATAAGTCATTTTGCATAGAAGAATTAAACATTTAGTTAAGTGAGGAGCCTCCCTCCTCCATCACTCCCACCTCTCCATTTAACTCTCTTGATTTCCTGAGATGAGAGTTGACCTTTACATCGCACCAACTATTCTTAATTGAGCTCTCTTCAAGTCGGGAATTACCTATTTTTACAATCCTTACCATTACCTAAGATTTTAACCTTTTAGACCACACACAACAAAAGCATTACTTTCTTTTATGGTGCCATAACCTTTCTGGTATACAGGGTCAATTGAAAACAACAGTTCTTTTTCTTTTCACTTCTCTAATTAATATTGAGTTAACTTATTACGAGGGTAGTCAACAGCAAACGTTGAGCTTGGAATGCAGCATTCAAATTACTCTCAGGCTATTGCATCATTTACACTAAAAGAGTTCTTTATTCTTTATTTTGAGAGACAATGGATACCTCCTGTAAGAGTGCCTGCATTAAAAGTCAATTTTGAATCAATGGCTGCATAATACATAACCACACCTCTTCTGAACTAGCATTGTTTAAGTCTAGTGGCAAGGAGGAGTTCTAAATGACTGGTAACTATGCTCAGAAAAGCAACTGCTATTCCACAAACAGTTACTCATCTTATACTGACTAGGCTCAACGTTGCTTTACTTTGATTGAACAGGAACTGGTGTCAACGTGAGTATGTCGTATATTTCACTCTTTGTATATACCAATCCTTTTTTTTTTGTTTTTGTTTAGAAGCTCTATGTTTGTTAAATATAACAACAGAGCATATATATATATATATATATATATATATATACGTTTTTATTTGCGATACTTTTTTGAATGAATTCAAGCATTTATATGAAAGTGCATTTTTACCTAAATGCTTAGTTGGGAATAATTTTCCTATTGATCAATCTGGTACCCCCTTTAATGGGGAGCGGCATAATTTATATTCTAAAAATGATATATATATGTCGCTCCCCATTAAAGGGCGTACCAGATTGATCAATAGGAAAATTGTTCCCAACAAGCATTTAGGTAAAAATGCACTTTCGTATAAATACTTGAATTCATTCAAGAAAGTATCGCTAACAAAAACAAATAAAAACATTTACGTAAAAGTGATACATTTAGTAGTCCGGCGAGGTTAGCCGCCCGGTAGAGGTTTAGGCTTCTTATCACGAGGTGCCGATTTCGAATCTTGCTAGATTCAGCCACTCTGATGAGTCGTGGACGACGAAACACGTGTCAGTGGATAATTATATTTTAAAAATAATATATATATATATATATATATATATATATAAATAAATAAATAAAAGAAAGACACGTTCCATGACTTTATTAATCTAAATCTTTCTTTGAGTTAGAATTTTGGTACATTTTACAGGCCCATTTCGTTGATCTGGAACAATCAATATATTTATGTTAATATCGAATTTTCCCAGCATATACTCAAAAGAAAACCAGAAATTTTCCTAGAAAGAGGGA
The DNA here is from genome assembly GCF_053919585.1 of Euprymna scolopes. Lineage (NCBI taxonomy): Eukaryota > Metazoa > Mollusca > Cephalopoda > Sepiida > Sepiolidae > Euprymna > Euprymna scolopes. The sequence goes on along the minus strand of NC_136490.1, from coordinate 35,093,708 downwards.
ATCATGATCATGTAATATTGAAAAAAGAACCTTGAAATAATAGGAAAGACTTACACCATGCCATTTTTTAATAGGTAACCATGTTTAATTCATAGGTAAAGCTACTCTTCTTTTTATTATAGTAGAGGTTTAAATTTTCTATTTCGTGCAAAGTTACCAAAAGATTTTATACAAAAGACATTTGTATTCTCTTATAAACTAATAACTATTATATTGTATGTTATCTTGAGTTAAAAAAAAACAAAAACATTTAAGTTGTTCGTATGAAACTGAAACCTTTTCAATTATACTTAATGCATTTCCTATTTTACAGGCGGCCATCTTATGTTTTTGGAAGAATGTTATCAGGAGTGTAATGTTAGTTGTATACACTTGAATTATTAAGTATTAGGTTGGTGCAAAAATAATGTCGTTTATATATATATATATATATATATATATATATATATATATATATATATATAGTTGAATGTCCAAAATCATTATTTTTGCACTAACCTAATATTTTCTGTTCAGTTACACGATTCAAAAATTTATATATTTAAAAATTAAGTATATTCAAATAGTATTTCATAGTCTATTATAAAATACTTAAGTTTATATATTAAAAGAGCATTCAATTAGCTTTTAATTTGTATCAAAACCTTTGTTTACATTCTTCCTGTTCCAAGGGACATAATCTATTTCAAAATTTATCATATTTATTTCCCTTGCAATTAAAAATAATTGATTTCCTAAATTGACACAATTAAACTATTACTTTGTAACCAAAAGAGGATTCTTTAAATGGATTAGTTATACTACAAATTATTTATCACCAGGTAACTTACTTATAATGGTGCCAGTTTCCGGTTTGAGAATAAGTTTCACTCATATTAGGACACATATTCTTCTAATATATACATATCTCTATAAATTTATAAAAAGAAATTTTGTGCATGTGTTCGTTTCTTATAGACTCGGCAAGGGCCGGCCCAATTTTTATGAAATTTCACCCAAATGTACTTTATGTATTTGACAGTGTTCTTAGATAGGTTTTATATCGAAATGTCTTCGATAATTATCAATAATTGAAAAAAAAAAAAAAAACAAAAAACAAACAAAGAAGGAACAGGCGATTTTGACCACAGTTAACACCTTATACAGCCTAACATTACAAGTGCGTTTGAGAAGTTTTATCACCACCCAAGCAGAAAAGCCAGACATATAAAATCAACAGTAGGTTCTTTGATATGACGGGCATATTCAAAATGAATATTTCTGGTTAGAGCACAAGTGAACCATGATAATTGATTATTGCATTTGAAACTTTAATTCAAGGTGTTATATATAAAAAGAATTTTATAAAATCAACAATAAGTTCTGTACAGTGCAATCTAGACTACAATGTATTATGGATTGTCACTGTGGATGAGGATATAAAGCTTCCTCCTGGTGCACCACAGTAGGTCCCCAACTAGAGCAGACAGACAATTGATTTGATTGAAAAATGGGCGATTTCACAGATTTTGATGACAATAAACATCTGGTCGCATGAAACATTCGTTGATCATTCAATCCCAAGCAACGTCGAGTCTCCCTGCTCGCATAAGATATACCACAAAATGTCATACAAGTCTTGTAAAATCCTGTCAATTTCTAAAATTAGTTGTTCTGTATAGCATCTGCAGGTTTTTCATAGCTTTAAAGTATAGAACATGTTTTGAAAGTATAAATCTTTATACCTGCGCATTGCTTTCATGCTTTTATATTTGCCCTCTATCGCACCCGCAACAGCGGAGTTACTATCTTTAAGAGTATATCAAAGAAAATGGACCACATACTGTCTGCTAATCCCTCGGATAACATTAACATTTGCGGTGACTTCAATGTCCATAATGTGGAATGGCTGACCCACTCAAATAAGACTGATGATGAGGAGAGGTTCTGTTATGATTTTGCCATTGCCTATGACCTCACTCAGATTGTTCGCGAGCCCACCCGTGTGCCCAATAGCACCGGTCAGTTTGCAAGCCTCCTAGACCTTTTTCTATCCACTTCCCCTGAGCTATGCTTATGTTCCGTTCTATCTCCTCTGGGATCCTCTGACCACTGCGTCGTATCAGTCAAGATGAAAATGAAATATAATAAATCTACAAATGTACCTCTCCACCGTACTGTATACCGATACTCTATAGCGGACTGGGATAGCTTCCGTACATTCATATCTGATCTCCCTCTCCATTCCATGTTTAAAAAGGATGTGTCCTCTATAGTATCGGACCTGACCGAATGGTTACTTGTAGGCATAGACCAATTCATACCATCAAAAAAAATTCCAACAAAAACCTAACAGCCAGCCATGGTTCTCCCCTGAATATGCTGCTGCCATCGCACACAGAAATCACTTTTTCCATAGCTACCAACGTAATAGATGTACTGAAACTAAAGCTGCTTTTAGGACTGCCAGCAACCACTGTAAAAGAGTAATAAAAAATGCAAGATAACTATATGCGCAATCCGTTAAATCCAAAGTAGCTGAGCAGCGGCTTGGTTCCCACCAGTTCTGGCAAATAGGATCCTGAACAGAAATGTGCGCTCTATCCCAACCATTATCAATGGGCCAGAGATCATCTCGATAGCATCTGACAAGGCCAAACTATTTGCCAAGAACTTTGCGGCAAATTCTACCGTGTATGACGAAGGCCATCAACTCCCCATATTCCCTCCTATAACAGACAATACGCTATGCAACATACAAATATCTGTGCGTGATGTCGCCAAGCTAATCAAGAACCTTGACTCCAGTAAAGCAACTGGTCCTGACGGTATTCCAATTATAGTGTTAAAAAAATTACAATCAGAACTTGCCCCCATACTTACCAAACTGTTTAAGCATTGCCTTAAGGAGAAGTGCTTCTCAGCACCCTGGAAAACCTCATCAGTATGCCCTGTATTTAAGAATTCAGGTGATAAGTCATCTCCCTCTCAGTATAGACCAATAAGTCTCCTGTATTTCATGAATAAATTGCTGGAATCCACAATAAATAGAGAAGTAGTCAACTACTTCAGCAGAAATAACCTTCTTAGTGATACACAATATGGTTTCCGCTCTGCTAGATCTACAGCAGATGTGCTAACAGTTATATCTCATAGGATTAGCGAATCTCTTGATAAAGGCTTCCTTTCTAGGGCAATTACTCGACATATCAAAGGCCTTCGACAATGTTTAGCATAAAGGCCAACTTCACACGATTTCCAGCTACAGTATAACTGGAAATGTTTTCTCGATCATTAAGTCATTTCTCTCTGATAGGCTCATAAGAGTAGTAGTTGATGGGCAGAAATCAGAGGCCCACAGTATTAATGCTGGAGTCCCTCAGGGGTCCATCCTGGGCCCAACTCTTTTCCTGATCAACATCAATGATCTCCCAAAACAGATACTAAAATCTTTCGTTGACATCTATGCTGATGACATGACTATCTATGGCAACACATCAAAGGCTGTAAATGATGATGTTCTCTCCAATTCTCTCTCCTCTGATCTTGAGCGCGTGGTACAGTGGGGAAAGAGGTGGCTGGTTATCTGTAATGCATCTAAGACCAAGCTCCTATCTCTACATCATAAACGCTCTGATCCCCATCTGGCATCAATTGAAATGGATAGCTCTCGTCTTGGGGAGGCCCCATGTTTTGATAAGCTTCTGGGTTTGACCTTTACTCCTGATCTTAAATGGAACACATACATCAAGTCTGTGGCCAAGGTCACAGGGAAAATGGTGGAATCCTGCTACCACTCCAGAAGATATCTCACTAATGATGCAATTCTCTATCGATATAAAAGCCAAGTACGTCCAAGGATGGAGTACTGCTGCCACATCTGGGCAGGAGCTGCAAAAAACAGCCTATCCTGCCTTGACAGAGTATAAAATAGACTTCGTGGCTTGGTGGGGGATGCCCTTTTCCCTTCCCTGCAACCGCTTTCCCACAGAAGAGACGTAGCGAGCCTATCTTTGTTCTATCGTTATTTCCATGGCAGGTGCTCGTCTGAGCTCCATTCTCTAGTCCCTCCTCACCAATCTTTTTCAAAAAACACCTGACTAGCTGAAACCACCGTTAATAATTTTCCCCACTCCTTATCTGTGCCTAAATCAAAACGTAGATACCATGAATAAAGCTTCTTTCTTAGAACTGCATGCCTGTGGAACTCTGTTCCGCTTGCCTGTTTCCCTCCTGACTTCAACCTGGATATCTTCAAGTCCAACAATACAAATTCCTGATGAACCGCCCCCTTAAGTAATGACACTTTATCAATTCTCGAATACTATTACTACACTATCCCATTGATTACTGTACACACAATAACCCTTATCCCCGAGTGGCCCTTGGGCTTTGATAAGTGGTGAACTCCATGTAAAAAAAAAAAGAAAAAAAGCGAAACTCGTCTAATTTCTTCTTTCTGAGAGTTACATAAAAGTTATGACTTAAACCTGATGTATAAACTCGTGATTTGCAAAGTAAAGTATTTAAAATCTAATGGTATAGGAAACAAGATCTTTTTAGAAAAAATTGAAACCAGTTTAAAAATTCTATTATAATAAAATCTAAATTGTATAATATATAGAGTATCTATACCAAATTGATTAAGCATGAGATGATAAATTTTTAATTTAGTGCGTTTTTTAAACAATTGATTTTTCTTAATTTTACCATTCTTTACCCATCTGTTTTATGTTTATATATATATATATATATATATATATATATATATATATATATATATATATATATATATATATATATGTGTGTGTGTGTGTCTGTGAATGGCATTTTTTTTTCGCCTTTTACTTAATAATTAAAGGTAAAAACAAAAATTTGTTTTGCCAGTCAGATATATAGCAAATATTGATCGTTGTTGTTAAAACTGAAGTTTTTCAATCAATTTCAACAATTTTCATATTTAATCCTTATCAATATATTTGTTTTCGTCATGAATAAAAGAGAGGAGTTTTCAGTCCTCAATTCAGATGCACTCCTACTCTATCCATGAACACCGGGAAAAAAATTAAGATACATCTTTACAGATTAAAAGAGAAAAAGCAAGTTTAATTTGTCCTTGTCACTTTATTTCATTGAATTTGGCTGACATGGGGAAAAGAACAAGGAAGTAAAGAATGGCAAGTAACATTGCCTATTTTGATTTGATCCAACATTCAAATGTGATATATTATATATATATATATATACTAACAAAAGTACCCGTCGTTGACTGGGTTCAAAAACAGCCTACCGAAAATGGATTCTGATTTATGAAAGTATGATAGGTTATGAAAAGGAAGGGTTGTAAAGAGATAGCTTCGAATTTGCGGGTATCAAAACCAAAGCAAAATATCATGAAAGTAAAAATAAAATAGATAAATCCCATAATTTATTATACCATACCTGTTCACACTGAAGCACTTATTACAATATTCTTTGGATTTATATTAAAAACCCTTGTTAAATGTTGTGACATATTTCCATTCTATGGAGGTCAGGCGCAAACGAACACCCAATAATTTTATTATACCATAGTTCTTCAAACTGAAACATAATTATCAAAGTATACTTACGCAGATAGATATGAAAAGTCTTTATTAAAGTTTGTGCCTACATTCATTCTATGGAGGCTAGGCGCGAACGCAGACCCCACAATTTTATTATACCATCCCTATTTAAGTTAAAACATACTTATCAAAGTATTATTATGCACATCCATATCAGAAACACTTGTAAACGTTTTTTTTATTTTTTATTTTCATACTTTGTGGACCAGGCATGTATGCAGACCCCACAATTTTAATGAATCATCATTATGCCAGATCAAACATACCCATTCCTGTGTCTTGATACATCTATCATTATATGTGATCAGTTTTCTATAATAGTCAACTATATAGGAGCCTATTCATGACCAGACACACACAGACATTCAGCTTTATATTATAGAAGAAGATATATATATATATATATATATATATATATATATATATATATATATACACATATACACTAGCAGGGCACCTGTCATTGCCCAGTCGAAAATATGCTTAAATATAATATTTTGATTAATGCAGATTTCGTATTTATTATATTGAACCCAATATATAGTAATGATTTAAAAAAGACTCGTGCACGACTACCAAGAATCGAAACCGAAACATTTAGCTTACGATTTTTTTTGTATTCTGCCATTTATGACTGAGCTATGAAGACATATTTGCTTCCTTTCTAGGGTAATTGCTCTTGAAATATCAAAGGACTTTGATAAGGTATGGCATAAAGGTCTACTTCACAAGATCTCCAGCTATGGTATAGCTGGAAATGTCTTCTCAATTATTAAGTCATTTCTCTGATAGGTTCATAAGTGTAGTGGTTGATGAGCAGAAATCAGAAGCTCACAGTATTAATGCTGGAGTCCCTCAGGGGTCCATCCTAATAGGGAATTAATTAAAATGAATGTTTAAAAGAATATGCAAATTAGCTAGATCTTTTGCTAGAGACTGCAATTTCATGACCCATATATAAGAAAGTTGTATTTTCTTTTTAAATAAATAGAAAAAAAAGGAGTTTTAATATGAATATCAACACACAAAAAAAAATTATAGGAGTATAGATATATATGTAAAGAATGGAACAATTTATGTAGGAAATCTTAAGTGCGGGAGCTGATTAGGTAACAGAACAAAAAAAAAAGAGAGAGAAGGAGAATTATTTCACTCCACCTCTAAATTTCCTGCCCCCACCCCTCAGTAAATGCAAGACAGTATGATTTTTGCATCATTCTTCAGTTGGACAATAAATGTTGACAAATCCTCTCATTTGAAAAGACCCTATGGGATTAAAATAAATTTATGAGATCGAAGTTTTTGGTTGTTATATTATTTTAACTTATGTATATAGAGAGAATTGATTCGATTCTTTAATCAGGCTAGCAGACTATACTTAAAAGCAACGTTTTGACGTTGAACCTCCAAAATATTTTTTTCCTGATTTTGTCTTAAAATTAATTAAACATTTTAAAATTGCAATATTAAGCAATAATAGTTTTTGTAAATTATATCAAAGAAAACAATATGTTTTCTTTTATATAATTTACAAAAACTAGAACACCGAATGTTGCCTACTATCCCTTCTAACAAGACACACACACACACACACACACACACACACACACACACAATGTATATCCTTTGAAACTGATTTATAATTTACAATTATTAATATATATATATATATATATATATATATATATATATATATATGTACGAGCAAACAGTCAATAAAACATATTAAAAACACTTTGAAATGAGTTAAAACATATTTAATCTGAAAAGGAAACACGTAATAAGTGGATAGTCCTTAATCCACGGAGTTTCGAAGAAATACTTTCCTTCTCATCAGAGGGTAGGAATTAGCAAAATGCGGGATCGGATTTTGCATGCAAAAGTATTTGATGAAATATTTATTTATATATATATATGTGTGTGTGTGTGTGTATAAAATCACAGAGTTTGTTTGGAATGAAACTAAACTCAGCAAATAGCAACATACCAGTAATAATATAAAGAAGAGAATTATTAATGATTTAAACTTTAATCTTTTTTTCCATTTCTAAAGGATGCAACGTTAATCATATCAAACTGCTGTCAGTAATTTGTTCCAATTTTTAAAAATGAATTTTTGCAATGGTTTTTGAATTTTCAAACCATTTTAACACCAATATGTTTTAAATGCTAAACATCACACACTGTGTGCATTTGTGTTAATAAGCATGAAAGATAACCGCGGTTAAGTGGATGTTGGCAACCTTCACGTAGTCCTCCTCTGAGTCTTTGATTGTATAAATAATCTGTGAAACATGCCAATTCATATAAATTACATTTTGTTGTTGTTTATTTTTTGTTAAGAAGCATTTGAACTCTTACCTTTTTAACATATAATGCAGCATCTTCTTCCTTGTAGACTTCAGCGCTGACTCCACCCCGCCGTGTCCTTTTTGGTATCGTGTGGTGTGGTGGAGTGGGGGACACTTCATCGTCACGTTCATCGCTGGGCGGCGTGGCAGACTTGCTTTTGACTTTGGCCTGCTCCTACAAAATAAAAAAAAAGAACATTGAAAGTTTAAGTTTCCTCAAATAGGGCTTAACTCAAATTCAACGATAAATTGAATATTACAATGAAATTTGTAAAAATCATTAAACAAAGTTTATAATTTAACATTTTTGGTGAAACATCATTAGCAAACATTGTCACTGAAATTATGTATATTTGCTTTAATTAGTCACACTGGGAAAATATTGTTAATGTTTTAGTAACTAGATATACGACACAAAACGAATTTTTTAAGATATTTTTCAAAGAAATTCCTGTATCAGACTTTCTTCAATTTAAATCATTTAAATAATCAAGATAAATGCAGAAATAATGTTAAAAAATGTGCATGAAAGAGAAATTAATTCTTTCATTAGAACCAAGATAAATCAATGTGTCCAGGAAATGACATCATGAACAGGAAGTCGATTTAGCAAAATAAGCCAATCTGATTGTTCCTTTGGTTGATATCTGTAACAAGAACAAAACCTATTTCTAGAAAAGGCCTCTTCACTCATGGTACAACAAACAGCAAAAATTGGTTGCTAATAGTCATAAAAAAAAAACTTTCTCAAAACCAAGAAAATTGTCATAATCAAATATTAATAAGTTAAATGGATTGCTTTTTTTGGTCTAAGTTGAAAATACAACACATTAACTTTATATATTGGATAAAATATATGGCATTTCATGCACACAATTCAAAATCTTCATGAGAAACTGTAATAAAAAAAAAAAAGAGGTAAAATCTTTACAAATCTTTGTGAAAGTACTCCTCAAGCAGAGGAGAAACGTTTATCGATTAGGCCATTTTTATCTTTGTTCCATCCAGGGTAGCTGTATATCTTCATATTAAAAATCAATCTTGTGAAAACTTTGCCCTCATGAGGCAGCAAGTAAATAGGGTCATTGATTGCTTTCGTTTCTTTGATCTCAGTCATAAAATGTTTTGCAGATATTGGTACCCTACACCAGAAATTAGCAATTATGTTAACTAGTATGAATTTTGGCAAGTATTACATTAGTACATGTCAGGATAACCTGGTGATATACCACCGGTCATATACAGGTAGCATGATTGAAGCGGAGGCCAAGGTTAGTTCCTGAGACTAAATGTGCTAAAAATGCAGGTGTCGAAATATAGAAGGCGATGATGTAACACAAAAGAGAAAAAACAAGGATGTTTAAGTCTGAGTAAGGAAATGAAAAAGGCAAGATGCATTCGATAATGTAGAGAAAATCTAAGTGCATGTCACCTTGATCTCTGCCTATCTGCGTTTCTCAATTTCCAAGTAGAAGAAAAAGTAAGAAGGAATTAATTTTAGCTTAAGTAGTCCCACCCCCTCGTGAACAAACTCTCTCTCTAAAATCCGTTGAAACCTCAGCAGTCTCCATTGTATTTCTATGCACGAATAGTTTTGTTAGTCTAGATAAACAGAGGAGGCCAGAGGTATCGTGGGCTAGCTGGGTCTAGCCGAGTATGGAGGGCTAGCTGGGTCTAGCCGAGTATGGAGGGCTAGCTGGGTCTAGCCGAGTATGGAGGGCTAGCTGGGTCTAGCCGAGTATGGAGGGCTAGCTGGGTCTAGCCGAGTATGGAGAGCTAGCTGGGTCTAGCCGAATAGCCCCACTTTTGCTAAGGAGTATCCGACAAAGACAGATACTACTTCTCTACCCAGTTTATGATCATGAAATCAGGGGGGAGTGTAAGGAAAATTTTGGTGTGACTGAAGTCATGGAAGTGGACTGCTAAGGGTGGCATGTGCGAACAAAACCCAATCGACGGGACACAGAAAGGCGACAAATTATCAGGTTCGATCGTGTCTTAATTTGCATGAATGAGACAATATAAGGCCGGCAGTGAAGAGGTTGGGATCGAGTTAGTCGAGTTGAGTCAAATGCAGTTTTTGAGAACTGGGCTAAACGTGTTAGAGCGGAGAATGTTGCCAAGAATCCAGTCCAGGTTTTCTTTTCTATTAGAAGAGGTCAACAACTACGAGGGGATTATAGCCAGTTATGAACGACAAAAGAAGTGACTATGTAAAAAAAACAAAAAAACAGTATGTATCCTACTTATATATAACTTATGTATAAAAAGATTTATTTCTGGATATGCAAAAGTGCGCACTTACATAAACGATCACGTGTGAAAAATAAAAGTGTGATAAGTTTTACAAATTCTTTCTCTCTGAAGGCAAAAAATTTTTAAAAACATATTGCATCGATCTTTATCTTCCCTCTTTCAATATATATATATATATATATATATATATATATATATTTTTTTTTTTTAATTAAGACCATTGTCTACATTCACCTTTCCACTTTCATAATTCGACAGAGTTACAGGTGCCTCTCTTTCAACATGAGCGAATGCAACATCTGTTTTGCTCAAGGGGTCGCCTTAGCTTTGTTAGATAAAATTTCTTTGAAAAGTTCCATCTCCAACATTAAAAAAAAAATGCAAATTTGTGTAATCTGCAAAAATTGTATGAACATATCTGAATCACATCAATACAATGAAATCACCGATGAGATCCAAATATATATTTGACCTCTGCATTTAAAATTCATGCTAAAGCCAAGGCAATGTTGATATTTTTTAGCATTGAAATTATGTTAACTAATATGAATTTTGGGAAGCTTTACATTAAAACATGTCAGGATAACCTGGAAACAAACAGTCATATACAGGTGGCGTAATTGAAGTCGAGGAGTCAAAGGTTAGCTCCCTAGACTAAATGTGCTAAAAATGCAGGTGTCAAAATATAGAAGATCATGACGTCACACGAGAGAGAAAAAACAAGGATGTTAAAAAGTCAGTCTGAGTAAGGAAATGAAAAAGGCAAGATGCATTCAACAATGTAGAGAATCTAAGTGCATATCACCTCGATCTCTGCCTATCTGCGTTTCTCAATTCCCAAGTAGAAGAACAAGTAAGGAATTAATTTTAGCTTAAGTAGTCCCAACCCCTTGTGAACAAACTCACTCTCATAAAGCCGTTGACACCTCGGCAGTCGCCATTGTATTTCTATGCATGAATAGTTTTGTTATTCTAGATCAGGGGTTCTCAACAGGGGTCCACATGGACCCTAGGCGTCCATGGAATATTTCTGGGGGCCTACAGGCAAAACATAACAGAATGGGGGTCCACAACGATATTTTGGTGATCCATGAAGAAAACCAACTCAGAATAGTTTTTATTATTAAAAATATAATTTCTACTGATCTCCATCGGCTTGACCATGGAAGAAACATTGTAATATTGTAATACAAGATATTGGTAAAGAATTATTATCACTCTAATTTAGATTATTACTATTATTATTACTTATTATCATAATTATTATAGTTGTTGTAGAATACCTTATTTGCATTAAATTAGTTTTTTTATTTAAAAATAAAGCTTAATTATATATTATTTGTTTGATTATCAAAACCTCAAAATTTATATTAGTGAAAAATAGAAGATTGCCTTATGACCAATAGTTATGAAGGGGTCCACCAAGATAAAATGAAGGGAAAAGGAGTCCATGAGTAAAAAAAAGGTTGAGAACCACTGGTCTAGATAAACAGAGGAGGCCAGAGGTCAACAACTATGAGGGGAATTGTAGCCAGTAACGAACGACAAAAGAAGCGACTATGTAAGGAAAAAACACATGTATAAACACCCTACACAACTTATGTATAAAAATACATTTCTTCATATGCAAAAGTGCACCCTTACATAAACGATGATGTGTGAAAAATAAGTGTGTGATAAGTTTTACAAATTCTTTCCCACCGAAGATAATAAATTTTCAAAAATATATTGCATCAATCTTTATATTCTCTCTTCCAATATATATATATATATATATATATATATATATATATATATTAAATCAAGACCATTGTCTACATTAACCTTTCCACTTTCACAATTCGACAGAGTTACGGGCGCCACTCTTTCAATATGAGCGAATGCGACATTTATCCGTTTTGCTCAAGGAGATAGTTAGGGTCGCCTTATCAAAATTTCTTAGAAAAGTTGCTTCTTTAAGATTAAAAAAAAGAAAATATGCAAATTTGTGTAATCTGCAAAAATTGCATGAATAAGCAACTAATTGCCAACATATCTGAATCACATCAATACAATGAATCACCGATGAGATCCAAAATATATTTGACCTCTGCATTTAAAATTCATGCTAAAGCCAAGGAAATTTCCGGATGACTTTTATGAAGAAAATAAAATATACTATTTTGTAAATGCTGTATTCATGATGTTGACATTTTTTTTTAGCATTGAAATGATCACAGATCACATCAAATAAAAAAAATATTCAAATCGCAAAAAAAAATTTAAAAAGTTGTCTCAAGTGAAACAGAAAACAATTACAATTTTTTGTTCAGGTGTAAAAGAATACGATGATTTGGTTTTGGATTTTTATTTTAAATGCGCATTTTTTGCCATTTGCCTTCACAAAATTAGTCAAAGTTACTTTTTAGTTAAAGCAAAGATAGTGCTATTTCAAGTCTATCTCTGCCCTATCGTCATTTTAATGCCAAATGATCAATTGAGCTCCAATCTATGCCCCCCCCTTACTCATCTAGTTACAATTTCCCCTACTCTCTATCTGTGCCAAAAACTAAACACCAATTCCATGAATAATGTTTTTTTTCTTAGAATTACCTGTCTGTGGAACTATATCGCAGGGCTGCTTTCCAGCTGACTACAACACGGTCGTTTTTAAGTCCAATGTAAACAAGTTCTTGTTGAGCCATCCTCTTCAATAATTAAATTTTATCCAATTTCCACCACAATTAATCATTACAATGTTGTCTCACTGACCACCTGACACTCATTAACCCCTTATCCTCAAGTGGCCTTCTGGCTTTAATAAGTGGTAACTCCCTTGTAAATAAAAAAATGTGCCAATTGTTAAGAAACTTTATTATTTGCTACTTAATTTACTGTTGTGAAGACCAATTCTACTAGTCAATTCTTTTAGCATTACAAATTCCATCTGGCTGCCACTGAAGAGGCGATAGTTCCACTGTTTGCTCCAGCAACCAACCTTCAAGTCAATTTAAAGATTGCTTTATTCGACTAAGCATTTTAAAGCATAGTCAACTGGGTAACACCAAATACTAGCTAGTGTAAAAATGCTTCACCAACAAGATCAACACATCAAATATAATAGATGAATTTGAACAAAAATATTGTACAGGGTGGGGCACTTAAAAGTAGCCCAATTTCTCTATCTTTCTCTTAATAACCAACTGACACCACAAGACAAAATGCAATTCTTTTCCTAACAAGATGGCACTACATGCCACATGTCTCACAGATCACTGATACGAGTTCATGACATGTTTATGAAAGAGAGAACAATAAGCAAAGAGGTATGGCCACCACATTCCCCGGACTTGTCATCATGTGATTTTTTTTTTTTTTATCTTTGGGGGACTTTAAAAACAAGAAGTTTATGCAAATAATCCTCACAATCTAGACCAACTAAAAGAGAACATTACTAATGCTATCAGAAGAATCACCAGAGAAGATCTATAGGCAGTATCTGCAAACGTTGTTAAACGAACCCAGAAATGCATGTATGTCAACGGAGAGCACTTCCAGCATCTTTTATATCACTACAGTAATTTAAACAATAAAAGAATGTTCCTCCTCTCTGATACATTTTTATGAGCTACTTTTAAGTGGGCCACCCTGTACAATTCTTCTCTCAATTTCTTTGCTGCAGAATCTCTTACAAAGACAATGCAATTTTCAAACGCAATATCCACATGAGTAACACCTTGGATGCATGTGTGACTTAGAATTTGATGACTGAATCCTCACAAACTCACAACACGAACGAACGTTTGCAATTACATGTTCACAAGAATTTGTTGTTTCGCCTGTTTATTTTATCGAGGTATTCAGCTGACAATTAAATTTAGAGTGATAAATATTGTTATGGTAAATTATATATTTAAAAAATATGTAGCTGAAAAAAAAACAAACAAAAAAACTCTTCAATAAGAAAAAGGGAGAGGACACTAAGACAGGAAAAGTAGAATTTCCACAGGGTCCTATTAGTACAAGGACAACATTAATTCCAGAGCTTTGTCATAATAACCGTTTTGTTGGCTCATCAGATTTCACCTTAAATAATAATCAACATAATTATACACGTACCATATCCAAACCATCAAAGACTGCTAGAAATTTAATTGTTCAGTTTTTTCTTTGATGAAAAGATCAGTGTTTACATTTAACACAACAGTTGTCACATGACTTAGCCTTTAAAGCCATAACTAAGGTTAAAGTTTTTTTTTTTTTTTTTCAGTGATCACCACTTATCAAGGCCCGGAAGCCACTCAGGGATAAGGGTTATTGCAAGTACATTACGCTAGTGTGGAGATTTGATGAAGTATTTACTTAAGGAGGCGATTCATTAGGAATTTGTTAACGTTGGACTTGAACACATCCAAGTTGTAGTCCGGTGGGAAGCAGGCAGACGGAACAGAGTTCCACAGGCGTGCAGTTCTAAGAAAGAAGTTAAGCAACAGAAAATATAATCTGAAAATAAAGCAATACTACTAACAGCAGATGAAATTTTTTTTTGATGAATCGCTACATGCAGAGCCATCTGTTGGCTTTCAAGTAAACTAATTTGATTTCAGTAGGATTATCAAGTCAGTTCTTGTGAATCTCGTTTGGATTAAAATGGAAGTGATATCCAATCATCTGTGACAGGATATTTCTTAATGCACATGTATTTCCTTCTATATATATAAATCTCACCTGTCTGTTTAAATGTATATATGTATGTATGTATGTCTGCATAAAACTTTCAACAGAAGCGATGGATTTTCACGAGATCAGTATCATTTTGAAGCTCGACCCTTTGGACGATAAATATAAAAAAATTGGCTAAAAACATTAACTCCTTCACCCTCAACTGGCTACAAGGAGAGGTGGCTTTTTTTCGCTGATATTTTCAAAAGTCATCCCCTCTTTTCGATTGACTAGCCTTAATTTTCATCACTTCTGCTTTGGTGATAGACACAACGGCAAAAACGTCACGTTTTTTTTTTCTTTTTTTTTTTCACATTCTTTTCCTTGGTTCAAGCCTGCCTACTACCACTTTTTTTTGTTTTTTTGTTCTTTGCTCCACCCCCCCCCAAACATCCAGGTAATGCCGGGCACCCAGGCTAGTAATTTATTAAATGAAAACTTTTTATTAGGATAAAGTCATAGAAAAATATGAAAATAAAATCATGTTTATATAAATGTATGTGCATTTATATTATACTATAATTTCTAATGATATTGCTTGCACATTGAATGTTTTAGTTGATGTGAGGAAGGATGTATGAGATGAGAAGTGAAATGATGTAAGAAAGGAAATAAGGTAGGGAAAGTTGTGGTGGACGGGAGATGAAGAAGAGAATAGAGGAGGAAAGTAGTGAGATGGAAGGAAATAGCAAAGAAAGGAAGAGATTAGGGGCAGGGGAAGCGTTAGAAGATAAAGCTGTGAGATAAAGAGATTAGGGAAGGAAGAGGAAACCGTGGGAGGAAGAGATTAGGGGAGAAAGAGGAAACCGTTGGAGGCAGAGATTAGGAGAGGAGGAAGGGATGCGAGGAAAATATTAGGTGAGAAGGAAGGGGTGGAGGAAGATATTAGGGGAGGAGGAAACGGTCGGCTTTTTAGTTTAAGATAAAGATACTGACATTATTAGCTCAACAGAAAAATGCTTTTGTTACAGAATTTTTTATTAATATAATGTCATTGGAACGATATTTGTCTACTTTGATTTTATTTATGCATAAAATGTATCATGTTTATATCAATTGACACCGGATTCAAAATCTGAATATATTTTTTCTCAGCATGGCAAAAAAAAAAGTTGGGTTTTTTTTTGTTTGTTTTTTTCTAAACAATCCACTAAGTTTACTAACAAGAACGTTATGCCATTTTAAAGAATACTTCTTCTAAAACATAAAACTCATACACACACATTGTATGCATATAAGACAAAGTTATCTTGTTGAATTATCAAAATCCGATCGAAATAGTTTGCATCTGACTAGCAAATTTTCATATTTTATTGTTATATCATGTTATAGGCAATATAATAACATTTATTTTTTTTAAATTTCTATTCGGTCCTAAACGACTAATAATATGAAACATTTTTTAAAAAAATAATTTAAAAAAAATCCGTGAAATGAATAACTCTTGTTTATTTCAAACTATAATAAGGTTTGTTCAAAGTGCAACCAAAACTTTTCTTTTTTTTTGTTCTGTATAATATTGGTCAAATTTGACAAAAACAGACATATCTGAAGTCAAAGTTTATTAAACGTTTTTAATATAATTTACTCTTAGAAAATAATTTAGAAAATAATAGCAAATAATGCTTAAAAAACATTAAGTTTAAACAATTATGTAAGGAACACTGAAAAAGTGTTTTAAAAATTCGTGGGAAGAAAAAAAAAAAAAAACAACGGCTAAAAAATACAAAGCATTTTCACCATAAATTGATAATAGTTTAATTACTGCAGTTTGATCACCAAGTGCTAAAAAAAATAATTCTTAACAGGTGTCCAGTTTGTGCATTAAAAATGAACAAGCTATTTCAAACTTATTTTTTATTTTTTACTTGGGGGAGTCACCACTTATCAAGGCCCAAAGGTCACTCGAGGATAAGAGTTAATGAATGTAAGGTGATAGTGTAGTAGTACTAGTTAATGGTGTAAATTGGGTAGAATTTGATTAATTAATGGTGATGACTTAACAAGAAGTTGTTTACATTGGATTTAAATGCTACCATGTTGTATTCAACTAAGAAGCAAGCCAGTGGAACAGTGTTCCACATGCAGGCAGTTCTCAGAAAAAAAGCTTTGTTTATGGAATCTACGTTTAGATTGAGACACAGAGAGTGGGGGAAATCGTATATAGTAGTTGTAACTAGTCGAGTTTTTTGTGAAAGTTTGGTAAGAGGGACCACAGATTGGAGTTCAGGCGAGTACCTGCCATGAAAATAACGATAGAGCAGAGATAGGCTTGCAACGTCTCTTCTACAGGGAAAGGAGTTGCAGGGAAGAGAAAAGAGCATCACCTACTTGGTTTCAAAGCTGGTTTTGAACGCTATCAAGGCAGGATAGGGTGTTTAAAAAAAGATGAATCTATTCAATGTGTACATGAAGAAATGAAAATATTATTTTAGACAAGTCTGACAGACTAACGAAATGCTATTTCAAATTAAAGTTTGATGAATCTACACACAGAGAATTAAGTTAAAATAAAAGTATTAAAACAATTACTATTAGTTTTCGAAAACATACGATAATAGCAACAACAATAATACTTCACATAAAAACTTCAATTAAATTGAATATTCAAACAATTTATACATCAACAATGATTTTTTTTTTGTGTTAAAAGAAAAAAAAAACAGAAGTAACATTATTTTTTGTTAATACTTAAGACAGAATATTGATCCTGTTATTAAAGTAAGGATGAATAACGTCTCAAAATCAACGACTATGGTAAACCAAGATACATAAGAATCTGTGTGCAGTTAATAGATTTGTGTACTTGTAAAATCCTCAGAGTACAAACAGTATATCTGAAATAGAATTTATAATAATCCAAGTTGGCTTGCGAGCTTGAAACAATCTTAAGAGAAATCAAAAAAGTAAATTTCCTTACATCGCTTTTTGCTCGACTAGGGTAAGCAGCATGGGTTGCACTTGAATAGTCAAGGGCGTGCTGGGGTGGCAAGGTACACGGCTGGGTCTCGTTTTGTAGCATATTTCTGTTATGGTCACTTCCTTCAACAAGAATATAAGCGCTTTACAACCATCTTGCTTAGATTCGAAAAAGGACTGAACGCCAAGGTTCAAGTCCAGTGTGTTTCAGATAAGTAATAATTAGGTGATAGCATATAATTTACTTATTGACTTGGTTGAGTGTAGGGTTGTTGAGAAATAGGAACAGTGTAGAAATTAGTTGAGACGTAAGAGAGGGAAAGTGATTACTGGGAGAGAAAGCTATATTTGTGTGTGTGTGTGTGTGTGTGTGTGTGTGTGTGTGTGTGTGTGTGTGTGTGAGTGAGTGAGAGAGAGAGAGAGAGCAAATGGTTGAAATGTACAACACAAATTACTCACAGTAAAATTAGTTGGGCTATAATCAAGTGAAAAAAAAAGGTCAAACAAATTGGGTAGAGAGAAAGTGAGACAAATTCTTTCAAGAGAGAGAGAAAAACTAGAGAGAGAGAGGAAGAGAGAAAGAGTGAATGGTGACATTCTGAGAGGAGGGCATAGGTAATAATTAACAAAATGAACTCTTAAAAGAAAAGTTTACAGAAAGTTCAGCTCTGAAACAGAATAAGAGCTTTAAATAAAACTCATGAGAGGGACGAGAGAGAGAGAGAGAGAGAGAGAGAGAGAGAGAGAGGGAAGGGGAAAGATGAAGACGCGAAAGAGGGGCAAGAGGAAAATGGAAAGACAGAGATAGAAAAAGGGGGAGCGGGAGAAAGAGGGATAAAGAGGATAGAGAAAAGGGGAAAGAGGATAGAGAAAAGGGGAAAGAGGATAGAGAAAAGGGGAAAGAGGATAGAGAAAGGGGAAAGAGGATAGAGAAAGGGGAAAGAGGATAGAGAAAGGGGAAAGAGGATAGAGAAAGGGGAAAGAGGATAGAGAAAGGGGAACGAGGGGAAGAGAAAGGGGAACGAGGGGAAGAGAAAGGGGAACGAGGGGAGAGAAAGGGGAACGAGGGGAAGAGAAAGGGGAACGAGGGGAGAGAAAGGGGAACGAGGGGAGAGAAAGGGGAACGAGGGGAAGAGAAAGGGGAACGAGGGGAAGAGAAAGGGGAACGAGGGGAGAGAAAGGGGAACGAGGGGAGAGAAAGGGGAACGAGGGGAGAGAAAGGGGAACGAGGGGAGAGAAAGGGGAACGAGGGGAAGAGAAAGGGGAACGAGGGGAAGAGAAAGGGGAACGAGGAGAAGAGAAAGGGGAACGAGGAGAAGAGAAAGGGGAACGAGGGGAAGAGAAAGGGGAACGAGGGGAAGAGAAAGGGGAACGAGGGGGAGAGAAAGGGGAACGAGGGGGAGAGAAAGGGGAACGAGGGGAAGAGAAAGGGGAACGAGGGGGAGAGAAAGGGGAACGATGAGAAGAGAAAGGGGAACGAGGGGAAGAGAAAGGGGAACGAGGGGAAGAGAAAGGGGAAAGCGGTGGGAGAAAAAAGAGAAAGCGGGGGGGAAGGGGGAAAGTGCGGGAGAAAAGGGGGAAAGAGGGGGAAGAGGGGAAGAGAGGGTAGAAAAAAATGGGAGGAAAAGTATTACTGATTGAAAAGCAAAAAGATGAAAGAGCTCGGAAAATGATGAGTAATGGATAATAGTTAAGGTGAACATCAAACAAAGTAAACAATTACTGGAGGAGGAGGAAGACAGTAATCATTCATTTGAGATGCAAGACTAATACAGCAATCCAGTGGGACAGAAACGCCAGTGCTTGCGAAAGTAAAACAAGAGCACACCCGCATAGATAAAATAAAATATAAAGTAATCTCGCTTTTTTTTTTTCAAACGCAAAAGTTCATAAACACCAATGTGCATCTGATTGCTGTAGCACAAAAAGAATTGATGCCCTATACGACACCCATAACAGAGTATTAGTAATATTGGTTTTCACCTCATAAATGGATACTTGTTAGGCCCAAGTGAAATGTGTTAATAACACTCGCAGTTATCCATCTAAATACTAGGCAGGCTGAATGTTTTATTTCAGCAAGCCAAAAAGAACATGTGTTTTTCAAGATGACTTGGTGATATTTTGTAGCATTAAGCAAAACGGATAACCTTTACCATCTCTGTGACCAGGTAAGGGTATGTCACGGGTTTCAACCCCACATTGACTGCTAATCATTCTTAAACTTGGCCGGAGCGTGCTTATTACGCATAGCATTACAAAGCAGTCACTCATCTCAATTTTGCCGATCAGGTAAAACTATGAGACATGTTCTGATTCTTGTTTCAATGATTTCAACCAGATGTTAAGAAAATCAATTAATGTCATTTGTTGAAATTAATTGAAGATTTAAATTTACCTTTTAATGAAATAAAGTCAATATGTATATAATTATTAATGGAAATCGCTCCAGACAAGGCGTGAAACCACTTGATATAACGAGCTGAAAACTACAGAAAATAGCGAATAATAAATGTGATACATACATTCTGATACAGGAAACAGCAATTCTACCCCTTCCTCAGAAACATTGTTCATGGAATGTGAAAACTAAACTGAGAGAAGCGGAAGTTATGGGACTGCTAAAAGTAAACTCGAGATATAATAGAGACCATAAGATAGTTTGTATGTCTTTTGAGACTAAAAGGCAATTTAAAAATCTATACTCCTATAAATTCGTTTTTCTTTTGTGTGTATTGATATTCATATTAAAAACCCGATTTCTTTTTTTTTTTAAAAGAAAATACAAGTTTCTTATACATAGGTTGTGGAATTGCATTCACTAGCAAAAGATCTAGTTAATTTGCATATTCTTTTAAACATTCATTTTAATTAATTCCCTATTAGTTTTTTGGGATGATCATTTTTAGTTAACTATTACGTGTAGTTATATCCATGCAGATATTCTACATTATTTATACTTGCATAATATTTGCATAAAAAGTTTATAGTAAACACAAAATTGTTTCCATATATATTCATGTATACGTATATATTTTTGTTTAACAAATTTTGCCTACCAAATTCCTCCTAGAGTTTTTCATCTACAGACATGAAACTTCATATATAAGGTATTTGAATCCATGCAAAACGTTATATTTGGGTTTTAGCCTGGAAAAAATCGGTGCAAAAATGCATGAATGCATAACGTAGTAGCTATTGGTTCATCTTTTAATTTTTAGCCTTGCAGTAAACATGTTTTCATAGCCCAGTCATTGACGGCAGAGGCAAAATAAATCGCGAGCTGAAGGTTTTGGTTTCGATTCTCGGTGGTGGCGCATGAGTCTTTTTTTTATACTTTTTAAATCATTACTATATATTGCATCCAATCTATCTATCTAACTATATATATATATATATATATATATATATATATATATATATATATACAAATGGAAAATGTCTGTCTGTCTTTTATCTATGGTAGTTAAGGAAGACTATTATACAGAAAAGCATTACTTTACATATTCACACTTTTTAATATATACATATGCACATAACCTTATGAACATTACATAGAGCCCGAGCAAAGCCAGTCGGAAGCGCTAGTATATATATATATACTTACTTTTCACACTTCATTCTAGATAGTATAGCATGTAAGAAAAAGACGAAGTTAAAAAGAAATCTTTTTACAGGAGGAAGTAATTTATTGATAATCTCTTTTGTCATATTGAATAAAGGGGTGAAATAGTAGCAGAGAAAAAGAGAGAATAGAAAGGCGTTTTTGTTCTTTGTTTTTTTTTTTTATTATTTTACATAAGTCTTTAAAAAGAATCTCAGTTATATATTTTCCAACCTACAAAAAAATAACCAAAAATACTTCAGAGCATGTTCATGACTTGAATCTGTAAAATCACAGAATGGTTGAAATCTGGAATAACAAAACTTGCAATGAATATTTGTTTTGGGATGTGCATTGACATTTCTTTAAGAGGTGCTGCCTGTTTGTCTGGTGTTAGTTTGAAATAACATATCAATCACTAAATACACCAATTTAATGTATGCATCTTATTGGTCCTCCAACAAAAGGAGGGTGAACCTCTAAATTCACCCTTGTCCGTTCGTCTGTCTACACTTTTCTCAATAACTATGCCTTGGAATTTTTTGAAATTTTGTACAAACATTAAACATGATATGAGTAAAAAAAAGTAATAGAACGGATTTTCTGGGAAAACTCCGGTTACCTCACTAGAAGTGCATTTCGGGTAAAAATGGCTAAAATTGACCTTTTGTGCTTATTAAAAAAAGTTGATGCCTTGGATATTTTATAAAACTTTCAGAAAAGTTGTAACTAACTGATTTCTATATAATTTTGTTTGTCTATACTTTGCGGTAACTCTTGGGTGTGTCCCAGGGGTTCTTTTAGGGCTAATAAAAACAGTCCATTTTGGGACCATTTTACCATATTTGTCCAAAATTTTCTGTGAATTTTGGAAGTTTTGTATGGTGCTGAACTCAAATTTAAATAGGTTAAGGCCTTGGGGACTTTTTGGGCTAAATTGAGGGAGGGGATTATGAACTTTTTTTTTTTTTTTTTTGTTTTTTTTTTTTTTGCACGGTGCAGAACTCAAATTTACGTATGTTAAGGCTTAAAACTGCACTGTTTTTCAATGTCACCAAGATTTGATGTCCCCTGGGAACTTTTGGGGCTAAATAGGGGGGGGGCTATTTTTTTATGCCTCGTTCACTGTGCATTCAGGGACCATGCTTCACTTGTTTTCAAATAAGAAACCATGTTTGTCTGTTTTTATTTACTTGCCTCCCCACGGGAACAGAATAAGACAGGAGATTGGTTTTTAACGTTGGAGAAAAAATTAAACTCCCTCAAAAACGGGACACTCTAGATCAGGATAAAAATTATAATCACCCAATTTTGAAAGATTTCTTCACTGACAGAAAAAAAAATGAAGTGTAGAATCAGAACAAATACCACACTTTGCTCCCAGCTATCATGCTTTTAGTTTGAAATAGTATTTTCAATCTATTAATACATTGATTTGTATAGGTTTCGTTTGTCTATTTTATGGCAGATAATCCTTTGGGAATATTTAATGCCAGGATAAAATACCTATTGTAAACGATTCATTAAACACACGTTGCTATTTTACCCATAGCTTGAGAAAGGAGGGGATTGATTTGGTTTGTTTGTTTTATGGCATATCAACCCTTTTCGGGTTATTTAATGTCAAAATCTAGTTATTTTGAAAATAGTATTCATGTTGTATCCAGTTATTTTGTAGAAATTTTTTATTCTTTAAGCTCTTTGTATCTTTAATTGCTAGTTTGTAGTGTAGTTTGGTTTGGTTGTTTTATAGTGGATTTTATCGTTTTTATTCCCTGCACTGCAGAACATGAATGAGTTTTGCAATGGGAGAGGAAAAAGGGTTGCAGTATTAACGTTTGGTACATTTTAAGTTAGGAAACCAGTCAGGAAGTGAGGTAGATAAACAGAGAAAGGGGAAATGGGAAGAAGGAAAAGGGGGAACACTGGGTTGTTGTTTGGGTTTTTGGTTTTGTAGAACGTAATTGAAAAAAGAAATAGAAAACAAAAAGCAGCAATGTTTTTTTTTTTTTTTTACATAGGCATCACCACATTATCAAGGCCAAGAGGCCACTCAAGGATAAGGGTTAAAGAGTGTACAGTAGAAATTAGACATTATAGTAATCATTAGTAATGAAAATTTGGTAAAGTTGATAACTTATATGGAACGGCTCATCAAGAACTTATTTACGTTAGACTTGAAGACAACCATATTGTAGTCAGCCGGAAAGCAGGAAAACGGAAGACAATTCCACAGGCGTGCAGTTCTAAGAAAAAAGCTTTGTTCATGGAATTGACGTTTAGGTTTAGGTACAGATAAAGAGTGGGGGGAATTATTGATAGTGTTTACAGCTAGACGAGTGTTTCTTGTGAAAGTTTGGCGAGGGGGGACCATAGATTGAAGCTCATTCGAACACTTTCCATGAAAATAACGATACATCAGAGACAAACTCGCAACATCTCTTCTGTGAGATAAAGGTTGTAAGGAAGAGAAAAGGACATCTCCTACGAGGCTACGAAGTCTATTTTGAACTCTATCAAGGCAGGCCAAGTCCTTTCTAGCAGCTCCTGCCCAGATGTGGCAACAGTATTCCATCCTTGGACGTACTTGGCTCTTATATAGATAGAGAATAGCATCAGCAGTGAGATATCTACTGGATCGATAGAAAGATCCCACCATTTTTTCAGCGGCCTTGGCAACAGATTTGATGTACGTGTTCCATTTAAGATCAGGAGTAATGGTCAAGCCAAGAAGTTTGTCAAAACTTGAGGCCTCCTGAAGACGAGAGCCATTCATTTCAATTGATGTCAGATGTGGATCAGAATGTTGATGATGTAAAGAGAGAAGCTTGGTTTTAGAGGCATTAAAAGTAACCAGCCATTCTTTACCCCATTGTACTACGTGCTCAAGATCAGAGGAGAGAGAATTGGAGAGAACTTGGTCATTTAGTGTCTTAGATGTGCTACCATAAATGGTAGTGTCGTCAGCATAGATGTCTACAAATGATGTAAGGATGTGATTTGGAAGATCATTAATGTAGATCAGGAAAAGAGTTGGGCCCAGGATGGACCCCTGAGGGACATCGGCATTAATACTGTGAGCTTCTGATTTTTGACCCTCAACTACTACTCTTATGAACCTATCAGAAAGAAATGATTTAATAATTGAGAAGACATTTCCAGCAATACCATAGCTAGAGATCTTATGAAGTAAACCTTTATGCCATACCCTATCAAAGGCTTTAGATATGTCAAGAGCAATTGCCCTAGAAAGGTTGCCTCCGTCGAGAGATTTGCTAATCCTATGAGATATAACTGTAAGCACATCTGCTGTAGATCTAGCAGAACGGAAACCATATTGAGTGTCACTAAGAAGGTTATTTTTGTTGAGATGGTTGATTACTTCTGTATTTAATACAGATTCCAGCAACTTACTCATGACGCACAGGAGACTTATTGGCCTGTACTGAGAGGGGGATGAGCGATCACCTGAATTCTTAAATACAGGGCATACTGATAAAATTTTCCAGGGAGATGGGAAACTATTCTCCTTAAGACAACGTTTAAACAGTTTTGTAAGTATGGGTGCTAGTTCAGGTTGAAGTTTTTTGAGTACTATAATTGGAATACCGTCAGGGCCAGTTGCTTTACTGGAATCAAGGTTTTTGATTAGCTTGGCAACATCACGTACAGATATACGTATATCACATAGCGTGTTTTCTGATACAGGAGGAAATATTGGGGGTTGGCAGCCTTGATCGCAAAGGGTAGAATTAGCTGCGAAGTTCTTGACAAAGAGTTTGGCTTTGTCTGATGCTGACGAGATTACCTCAGGTCCATTGATAATAGTTGGGATGGAGCACACGCTTCTGTTCAGGATTCTGTTTGCTATTTGCCAAAACTGGTGGGAACCAAGCCGCTGCTCAGCTACTTTGGACTTAACAGATAGAGCATACAACTCTCTTGCATTCTTTATTACTTTCTTACAATGGTTGCTGGCAGTCCTGAAAGCGGCTTTAGTTTTCATACATCTATTACGTTGGAAACAGTGGAAAAAGTGATTTCTGTGCGCAATGGCAGCAGCACATTCTGGAGAGAACCATGGCTGGCTGTTAGGTTTTTGCTGAAACTTTTTCGAGGGTATGAAACGGTCAATACCTACTGTTAGGTACATTTCGTCTCAGGAGGCCAATATTTTCAGACAGCACCGGGATAGTAGTGGGAGGGGGAGACTCATACCTTTCCAAATTGTATTACTATGTAGATTAGGCATTAAATACTGTTGGCTTTACAATGATTGCACATGATGTCTACAGTCCTTACATATTATTCAATCGTTTTATTGCAAGTGATTGCTAATAACTAGATATACCTAACAGGTGTTGTCTTTTTACTTTCAGGGTCAACTAAGTGCATATGTTAATCTAATATATAAAACTCACTGTGTGTGTGTGTCTCTCCGTTTTTCAAATTGTATCTCCTCCTAGATGAATGATCGTTGGAAAACGTGTAATAGCTCAAAATATTCCATTTTGAGTGCAGAATTTTATTAAGGGCATTTAATCGATAAAAAATAATTGCTAAAGGGTTCAAACTTGAAAGCGATAACACCTTGACGAGCGTAGCACAATGGTGTCATTCTGTGCAGGTGTACATCGAGTAAAAGAGAAATACATGTATTAAGATATTTCACAATGCTATTGAAGCTGTTGTCTCTTTGGTGCAATGGGTAACGTAACCGATTTCTAGTACAAGTGTTGCGGTTTCGATCTCCATCAGTTCCCTTTTTTTTTTTTTATTCCGATATTCTTGATTTTAAAGTTTTATTCTTGAATTAAAGTGTTATGTAATAAATACACAAGAAACTTTTATTAACAAAATACAGAAGAATGTTTTTGATTTACGTAACGAAAATGTCATATTCACAATATATGATATATCCACTTATTTGTTACATTCCAAAAATCACGTAAATAGATCAAGTAATGGCATTTGTATTAGATTTACTCCTAAACTAATTAACCGATCATTAAGAATATTAATTATGTGTATATGTTTATATATTCCTATGTCTTGGATTCGCCCCTAAACTAATTAATCGATCATTATGAATTATAATTATGGGTATATGATTATATATTTCTATGTATTGGATTCACCCGCAAACTAATTAACCTATCATTATGAATTTTAATTATGTGTATATGCTTATATATTATTATGTATTGGAATCACTCCTAAACTTATTAACCGATCATTATGAATTTTTATTATGTGTGTTTATATATTTGTATGTGTTGGATTCACTCCTAAACTAATTCACCGATCATTATGAATGATTAGCATACGTATATACTTATATATTTGTATGTATTGGATTCAATTCTATACTAATTAACTGATCATTATAAATTTAATGTATTATATGTTTGTATATTTGTATAGTCATATTCCAAAGATCACATACAGTGATTAGTTTTTAATGTATTTATGTGTACAAGAAATTTTATCAAAGTAATAAGGTACTTGTGTAGTATAGTATTCATGAAAAAAACAAAGAAAATCTTACCTGTGACATACATGAAAGTTATTAAAACCGAAAATCATGTTTAATATGTATATGTATGACTTACATATGAGAAATAAGGTACTTCTTCACTATAGCACCAAGATAACAAAACAAACAAATTCTTACCCCTGGCGTACAGAAAATGTAACAAAACAGAAAATTACATAAACATATTGAGTTCTTTCATTTTTACACTAGAAAAAAGGTTCTTATACAGTATCCTACCCAAGAAATAAGGTACTTGTACCGTATAGTACCCATATGAAAAACAAAGAAAATCTTACCCATGGCGTACAGAAAAGTAATTCAAACTGAAAATTATATAATATATTCGAGTACTATGACGTTTATATAAGAAATAAGGTGCTTCTTTAATATAGCACTATTATAAAAACAAACTCTCACCTCTGACATACGGAAAAATTCACACAACAGAAAATTATGTAAAATCGAGTAGTTTCATCTATATATTAAAAAAGGTGCTTGTACATTATCCTATCCAAGAAATAAGGTGCTCGTGTAGTATAATACTCATATGAAAAACAAATCGAATCCTACCTGTGACGTGCATAAAAGTCATTAAAACCAACAATCATGTTATATAATCGAATAGCATGACTTTTAAATGACAAATAAGGTGCTTCTTCACTATAGCAATAGATGAAATAAACAAATTCTTACTCTAGACGCACAGAAAATTTAGCACAACAGAAAATTAAAAGTATCAAGTTCTTTCATTTTTAAATTAGAAAAAATAGTACTTCTACAGTATCCTATCCAGGAAATAAGGTACTTATACAGTGAAGTACCCATATAAAAAACAAAGAAATTCTTATCTGTGACATACATGAGTTATCAAAATCGAAAATCATGTAATGTATTCGAGTAGTATAACATTCATATAAAAAATCCGGTGCTTCTTCACTATTGCACTCTGATGTAAAAAGCACTTTTACTTGTGACATACCTAAAATTTAGCACAACATAAACTTATTTAAAATAATTTACAATATGTGTTGTACATAACCCACCATAGGTAAGGACTTTTTTCCACATACGTGCTGTAAATTTCCTGTCCAATGAAGGTACAATTATTCCATACATATGTTGTGTAATATCCGTCCTAGGGTAGGTAAAATATTCCTTTGCTCAAGATGGCAAATCATACATAGACATCAAAAATTCCTCTATCCTAAGAATAACAGGCATGTTCAAAATTTTTCTTATTGTCCTCTACGGTCCCGAGCAACGCCGGGTGGCCTTGCTAGTATTAATTAAAATGTACTTATATATTTATTGCACATCAATAATGTGTTAATACCATTTGTTATTAATGCCTATTTAAAGTTTTATTGATCCTATCTTGATAGGTTTTCCTCTATCTCGTAGTTATTTTGTAAGTGGGCCCCAAATGTTATAAGCACTAGCTTTCCTGCATTGGATGCAACCCCCATGTACCATCTTCCCTTTATATGGATGAAGGCAATATGAATTTATGTCTCTGTTGAATGAAAAATATACTTTAGAGTCGATATGTACTTCCTTGCCACCACAGGAAGATGTAATACAAGGTCGGAAGGTAGAGAGAATAAAGTCAGTGCTCCTGAAAGAAGGGCACCCTGGTCTATTAACAATTGCATGGGCAATTCCGTCAGTATTACAATAAGTAATAAACTTAGCCCACACGAAAAAGAGTAGGTAAGGCTTGGGAGGATGAACCTCTTAGAACTACTCAGAATCAATATCTCAGCTGACAGATAAACGACCCTTGAAATTGCTCAGTTTTTGGTGGACTGATTGTCAAAGTCAGAACCTCAACTGGTACATTAAATATCCTTGCTGGTCACCAGATAGAAACCAAACTATTAATATTACGGTAATAATCATATGACAGAATTTTATAGATATTTTTATTTATTTCTGAAAGAAGTTATAATGCATCTGCCAAATGTGATTTATTTTTTATGAAAAAGAGACACCACATCTGCATTATAATAAGATAACATTTGATAGACATGCAAATAACAGTTTCTTTTCTTTTAAACATTTTCAAGCTTTGCTTAGTATCTTATAGAACATATGCCTTAGCTGTATTTTGGAAACAATAACCTTGTTTTGTTAACATGACAATTAGATTATTGAAGTCTTCACTATTTCAGAAACTGAATTGTTAAAAAAAAAAATTATCAGATTTCCCTTTCAGTTGCAGAATATCAAAGAAGACATTTACTGTAAACAGAAAATCTGTCTGGTAACAGTGACATTTGCAGATTTTAAAGTTCCCCACACTTTTCAAACAAAGTTTATCAAATATAAATTTTATAGCTTTGTTTTTTCTTGAAACTTCAAAACGAGACTTCATTGAACATAAAGCAAATTTTACACACACAATATATATGGGCGATAAATAGTATATATATATATATATATATATATATATATATATATATATATATATATATATATATTTAGACAAATATTATTGAATAGCACGGAATTACTCTGTTTTACAATTTTCCTTTTTATCTTCTTCAATCTCCGAATAG
The DNA here is from genome assembly GCF_053919585.1 of Euprymna scolopes. Lineage (NCBI taxonomy): Eukaryota > Metazoa > Mollusca > Cephalopoda > Sepiida > Sepiolidae > Euprymna > Euprymna scolopes. Next base: position 35,064,198 of record NC_136490.1, on the reverse strand, counting down.
TCCTTTTGTGTTCTTGAAATTGTATATGTTGGATCCATAATCGCGACTCTCCACCTCTCTGACTCTAGCTCCATATCACAACATTTGAAGGGACATGGCTGCCAACATTCGGAATTTCGAAGAATTATGGTAGAAAATACAGGAGTATTGCAGAGTGAGAGAAATGTAAATAGGCTAAGAATACTCAAAGCATTGTACATTAAAATAAAGAAGCCTCAAATAAATAATATTAATTATGAGTGCAGCCGGAACGTCTTGAAATGTTTGGTATAAATGTTTGATAATGTATATATGTGTTTGTATATATGTAAAAAAAAAAAAAAAAGTCCGCCCACCTAACTTGTAACAAATTACCACGTGACTAGGAAAAAATGTATATATAAGTAAATTAAAAAACAATCTCTACATTTATTTCTACAATATGCCTGAGGATGATAGAAGTACTTCTGTCGAAAGCGCTCGCGATTATGGATCCAACATATACAATTTCGAGAAGAACACAAAAAGGGCTATTCGGAGATTGGAGGAGATAAAAAGGAAAATTGTAAAACAGAATAATTCCGTGCTATTCAATAATATTTGTCTAAATGAGAAAATGCTGCCTATATATATATATATATATATATATATATATATATATATAGAGAGAGAGAGAGAGAGAGAGAGAGAAATAAAAAGGAACAAATCGAGTTATGTGTTCATCAACGTTTCGTCTTTATTTCGAGACTTTCTCTGGATGAAATAACTATGTTCCTTTTTATTTCTCTATTTTGTCGGGATACTATTTCCATTTTTCTCATCATATGTGTGTGTGTGTATATATATATATATATATATATATATAGCCATTCATCAATGAAACAGCTGTAATGGAAAAAATCCAGGAAATAAACGAACGTTATAAAAAAGAAAACGTAAGTCTTTGAATTTTCAACAAAATTTTGTACTATATATATATATATATATATATATATATATATATATATATATACGAGAGAGAGAGAGAGAGAGAGAGAGAGAGAGTGTGTGTGTGTGTATATATATATACACACACTTTTCCTTCTCAGTTTCTAAAATAGATCGAAGATATCAACTCAAGTAACTGACTTTTCTGCCATTTTAAAGATATCTAAAAATAATTATGCTTATCTTCATCTTTCAGTTTTTTTCAAACACGACTGCATTGAAAATAAAGCAAATCTTTTACATAAGTCTTTACAAATATACACACACACACATATATATATATATATACATGAATGTATGCAGCCACTTTTCTTTTTCAGTTTCTAAATTGGATCAAGCTAAAGCTTATCGTCATCTTTCAAGGAAAAAAGATGAAGACAGTTTGAAATATCCATCAGTTCAGATTTTTAAAGATTTCTCCAGCAGCCAAAGATACCTCCAATGCATAACAAAAGCCTTGAATTCTTTAAAAAAGTAACTTAAAAACTGTTAAGTTCAGTGATTTGTTATCAATTCAAAACCGTTTGGAAAATTTTATCCTATTCTTTTCAACTGATCAAGTCTTCAACGACAGACTCCACCTTACACAACAGGTGAACAAAATTTCAAAAACAGTTTACTTATTTCGATGAGAACTTCGATTTTTTTTAAAATAAAATAAATGAAAACAGAATTTACATAGTTAAAATATGATTTAAAAAAAAAAACACCTTTTTTTTCAATTTAAATAAAGTTAGTGACAAATTCACAATTTTTAAAGAAAAATAAAAGTATAATAAAAACACAAAAAATAATTTCCAGCGTCTTAAATACACCGCTTTCTTTGTTGAATTAAAGCAATGATTCCCCAAACGTTTTAAAGCTCCTGCAATTTGGGTTCTAGTGCTCCATCCTACTTTCCCCCTATACAACATTTGATTGGTTGATTAATGTGCATTACAAGATGCACAAAAATCCTGCAAAGTTGATCTGATTGTCTTGATTACATCAAGTATTTGAATCATTTTAAGATCATTTAATAAAACTTTTTTTTTTTTTTTCGTGTGTGTGAACTTTCTTAGTGTTATTCTTTGTCAAGCATATAGGTGCATTAAGTGGAAGTAATTTAGATGTTATGTCACAAATTTATGGAAAAATTAAAAGTATAATTTTGCTACATCACTGTACTAGATGATTTCAAAATTCTCTCCCTAGTAAAGCAGTAACACCCATCTTTTTGGTATTCCTGGTTTAATGGGCAGTTTTATTTTGGTTTCTCTGCCATAATAATCAAATTAATGAAGAAAGGATAGAACGGTTTTTGAGATTTGGATATTACAAGGATATACATATTGAGTTGGACTATGAAGTGTTTTATATATTTTTTCCCATTGTTAGTAACGCCATTGAGAGTCAAAAATGAATTTCTTATTATAGTTTATTTTAATTTTGGATTGGGCAATGACAACGTAATTCACTAGACATTAAGCTTCATTCAACATCAATTAGATTAAAGTATGGCTATTTTATATTTTTAATAGAGAGTTCTTCAAAAGGGAAGTAACTCATGCCACTGTTACAAATTGGTTTAAACTGCTCAACCTTTCAAGATTTGACAATTTCCTCATATAATGAAACCTATTGTGAAATGATTGCATTCTTTTTGCTTTTTTAGAAAATAAATTGAATAAAATGTATAGTATTATTAAAATTAAGTTTTTATGTATATTATCTAAATAAACAAAAAGATGATCTGCCTTGAGAGAAAATTGATACACTTTGAAAAATCGCTTTGCGTATTGCACAATCTCTCTCTCTCTCTTTTTTTTTTTTTTTTACAAGAGATTCACTCCTTATCAATGTACAAAGGCCACTTGAGGATAAAGGTTAATGAGTGTAAGGTGGTCACATGATTATTAGTGGTGGAAATTGGGTATAATTTTATTTAAGAGAGCAGCCATCAAGAATTTGTTTACATTGGACCTGAAGATGACCATGTTGTTAGCTGGAAAGCAGACCAGTAGATGGTTGGTTGGTTGTTTTTGTTTTTCAGGTTATTTAATGCCGAATCTAGTAATTTTGAGGAACGATTTTTTAATGGAGTATATTTGTTTTTTAAGTCGGATTCTATTTAACCCATAGTTGGGACCCTAACAGGTACTACCACTCCGGGTCAGAGTGGACCTGGGAGCAATGGCAATTAAAGGGTGGTTCCACACTCCCCAAGGCGTGCAAGCTGGGGCCTTACCATCGGATATAGTTTTAGGTCATATCCAGGACCGTTGTATAAAGGGTTCTTCTTAAAATTTTTTATAAAGGCCAATTTTTTTAAGATATTAGAGTATGGTGTGGTGATTGTTTTTATCAAATAACTCTTTAATATTGTTTTCTTTGTAGAATCGATTTCTTACTGTTACAAAATCAGTACATTCAATTAATATGTGTTTGTTTGTGAGTGGTGTTTGGCAAGGTATACAGATGGGTTGGCTTTCTTTTTTTAGGAGATATGAGTGGGTTAAGTGAGTATGGCCTCTATTTATTCTTGTTAGTTTTACTTCTTTTCTGTTTAATTTCTTATTTTGTTCCTGTTTTTTGGCATGATTTCGTGAAGTTTGTTGTAAGGGTGTTCATTCTAGTAGGTTTGCCGTTTCTCTGTTGTATATGCGTTGATACGTCTTTTTAGATCTATGTATGGAATTTTAAAATTTGCATCGATTGGGAGATTTAAGACGTTTTTGCTGCTGAATCTGCTAATTCATTACCTTTAATACCGGAATGGCTCGGTATCCAGCAGAAAATGATTTCTTTTTTACTGTTTAGTTCAGTTAATTTTTGGAGTAATTTTGCGATTAGGGAGTTGTCCATCTTTTTATTTTTAATCGCTTTTAGAGTAGATTGGGAGTCTGAAAGGATTATAAATTTGTTTTTTTTTTGTTATTGGAGGCGAGTTTGAGAGCTAGGATTAGAGCATGTATTTCAGCACTGAAGATTGAGGTTTCTTTTGGGAGGTTTGATTGTTTTTTGATTGATCTATTGAGTATTGCTGCACTGGCTGTTGCGTTATTTTGTTTAGACCCATCTGTATAGATGTGTGTGTTGTCTGGATAATTTTCTTTGCTTTTATCGAGATTATCATCATAAGTTATTGGATGAGTATGTTTCTTTTCATATTTACTTAAACTTAGGTCGATGTTAGGGGATACGATTTTCCAGGGAGGGGTTTTTTGTAGGACAGTTTCGTGAATTTTAGTTATGGGTAGACTTGCTTCTTTGGAAATCGATTTTATTCTAAGTCCAAAGGTTTTGATTGCATTTTCTTTTTGGTCGAAAAGGTGTTTATGGTTTGGATTTAAAGTGCTATCGTGTGCTGGGTTTGTGGGGTTGGCTGTAAGTTTTGTGTAGTATTTTAGACCAAGGTTTTGATTTCTAAGCATTGGAGGAGTTTCATGTGCTTCTGCATACAAGCTTTCTACAAAGGAGGTTGGAAATGCTCCTAGTGCTAGTCTTAGTCCGGTTCATGAGGGGGGAGGTATATTGAGCAGATTGTGATTGTTTTGTGTAATGTGACTTGAGTTGTAATTGCTTGGAGATTTGTTTTGACAGAGAAATTGCGTTGAGGTATGTTATTCCTTACAAGAATTGAGGTGCCTCCATTAGCATGAAGGCCTGTGTTATGGAAATAGTTGTATTGTTTATAGTTTGGTGTTTTGAAATGGTTATTGTTTTGTAGGAAGTGTTTCTTGTAAGTAGACAATGGCTGGGTTGAAGAGTGAGATAAGTAGAAGTTCATTATAGTTAGATCTTATTCCACAACAATTCCATTGGTTAATTTGTTGTGTTTTATTTCTATCCATGAGGTTGTTTAGTTTTCCTTTATTTCCATCTCTTTAGAAGTAGAGGGTTTATCTTTGGTTGGAGTTTGTGTCTTTGGTGAAGTGTTTTGCTGGGTTTTTTCTTTTTTTTGTTTGGGTCTGGACGTCGATCTGGATCTTGCTTGAGATGTTGCTGTTTTGGCTTCTTGTTCATTTTTTCCCCTCTTGATTACTTGTGTTTGGTTTCTTTTTTTATCTAGAGTATTTTCGGTTTCCATTTTTTCTAGAATTTGGAATCTATTTTGAGTGTCTATTGTTTGGTTTTCTTCTTTTCTGGAACATTCTTTATTTGCTGTTTTATCATTGCTTATGTTTTTATTAATATCTGGTGGTTGTTTTGTCGGTTTCTGTGATAATATTTTTAATGGTTCTGTTGTGGATGGAATATTATTTTCTTTGTTTGGATTTGTTATTTCTATTTTGTTTCCCAGATTTGAGTATTTTTCTTTTAGGCTATTTTGAAATTCTGGCCATTCTTTAATGTTTAATGTAATCAGTTTGTTTATCAGTTCCCTATATTGATCATGTATTTCATTATGTTGGCATGGTTTTAGTTGTCTTTTTTGTTGTCTCAGCATATGTGTTGTCGTTCATGTACGTCTTAACTATTTTTCTGGCTTCTGGAAAGGTTGTGTTTTTTTTGTACTTTACTTCTATAATTTCTCTTTCTTTTTTATATGTTTTGCATATTTTAGAGAAGACCGGGTGATCTTCTTTGCAGTTAGCACATTTCACCTCATTTATGCATTTTTCTTCGGTGTGGTCAGGCTCTTTGTTGCCGTATTTCCCACATATTTATTCCTTTACAGGCTTCTTTATGATGTCCATATTTTTGGCAATGGAAACATCTTAATGGAGCTGGGATATATTGGTCTACTTTTACATTTAAGTAGCCAATTTTTATTTCTTTAGGTATTGTTGGTTTGTTAAACATTAATATGTATGTGTTGGTGGTTATTTTATTGTTTCTTTTTATGTTTATGCAGATATGGTTGATTACTCCTTGTTTTTCTAATTCGGTTTTTATTTCTTCTTCAGTTGCTAGCAATAGTTTATAACTTCGAATTACTCCTTTCAAAGTGTTTAGTGTTTTATGGGGAAAGACTTTGCACTTGTACTCATGGAAATTCTTCATTTTGAGTAGAGATTGAGCATCTCTAAGATTGGTTCTCTCAACTAGTAGATTTCCATCTTTTGTTTTTTTGATCGTTTTTGGTTTACTTTTTGTGGATAATGTCTTTTCTATTAGGGAAGGTGATAAATTTCCAATTTTTTATTTTCGATTAATTCAATAACTAAGAATCGTGGGAAGTTTCTTTCGTCTATACTTGGAACGGTTTTTCTAGTTTTTAATTTTTGTTCTTCATCTGAGCTTGAGAGGTCAGAGTCAGAGAAATGATTTCTTTTAAAGGTTTTGAGGGGGATGCATTTGTTTTTATCAGCCATAGATTTTGGGATTTATTTTTCATCAACCACGCTCCCTACCCACCTCAGAGTCCAAAATTTGGGCATAGTAAAGGGGAAACCCATTCGCCTTGACCATGTCGGGACTATGTGGAGGATATACTCTTTTGGTAAGGAGTTCTCAAGCACTATATTTTCTGTTCAATATGTCCTCAAAAATACATTTGTTCAGATGGAGTGTTGAGTTCTGGTCTTTTCAATTGCCACCGCCTTCTAGCACTTACTTGGTTTGCCTATTTTTTGTAATCGGGGAAGAAAAAGAAAAAAAAGATGGGAGTACCTTCAAGTTTCATTTTTTGTTGTGGTAGTTGGTACTTTGGGTGTAAGTGCTAGGGCTTGGCGTGACTCGCCGATTGGTCGGATCGGGCCTCTCCAACCGCCCGTCTAGCCAAAGTAATGTGTTGCAGTGCCTAGACTTTTATGCACCCAGGTCTAGGTTAGCTCAATCACCAGGATCACGTCCTAAGGAATTACGGGTAGCAACCCACGGCTAACTGGTTGCCCCATTGAGGGATTTTTACCCTCTGCAGGGGGGGGGGCAGTCGGCTTATTCTAGTGCCCTACCAACAAGGCCAAAAAAGGGGGGACGGGGGAGGGGGGCGACGGGTTTGGGAAGTAGGGAAGGAAAAGGAAAGAAGAGGGGAAGGAGGTTGTTGCTTTTGTTTTTGTAGAACATAATTAAGTTTTACAAAAGAGAATAAAAAACAAAAACAGAAAAATCGATGTAGGTGCATTTCGTCTCAGGAAGCCAATAGGCAGCCTGATCTAGTAGCACCAGCAGGCCGGTAGAACAGAGTTCTACAGCTGGGTAGTTCTAGGACAGAAGCTTTATTTATGGAATTTGCATTTATATTTAAAAACAGATAGAGTAGGGAAATTATTACTAGTGATTATAACTAAACAAGTGCTTTTTGTGAAAGCTTGACAAGAAGGAGATCAAAGATTAAAGCTCAGTTAAGCACTTGTCACGAAAATAATAATAGAGCATAGAGAGACTCATAACGTCTCCTCTGTGGGAAGGAGGTTGCGGAGAAGGAGAAAAGTTCATCACATTCTAGGTTTTAAATTCTGTCAAGGCAGAATAAGGGTGCTCTGAGCAGCTCCTCCCCACATGCAGCAACAGTACTCTATTTTATAGCATATTTGGCTCATATATAGATAGAGGATTGTTTTGGAAGTGAGATCCCTTTTGGAGTGATAGAATGATGCAACCACTTTTTCAGCAACCTTGGCAACAAAGTTGATGTAAGTCATATTTCAGGTCAGGGGTGAAGGTCAGTCTCAGAAACTTGCTGAAGCAAGGTACTTCTTTGATATGAGAACCATTCATATCAATTTGTGGCGAAGTGGGGATCAGAGCATTAGTGATGAAAAGATGGACGCTTGGTTTTAGATGTGTTAAAATTAACCAGACACTTTTGGCCCTATTGTATCACGTACTCAAAGTCAGAGGAGAGAGACTAAGAGATCTTGGTCGTTGTTGGCTTTGGTAGTGTTGCCTATGTATATATTGACGAATGAACTTAGAATGTGATTTGGGAGATCATTGATGGAGATAAGGAAGAAATTTGGGCCCAACATGCAACAATACTTTTGATTTAGTGACAAGGGGGAAATCCAAGATTACCAAAGGCAATGTTGAGAAAAATGGAGAAGGACTGGTGTTATCTCAAAGATTTTTCCAAGGCTAGTAGTCCTAAATAAGTTAAAGGGCTCAGTATACGCAAATATTTCACTAATAGCAAAAGGAAGGAGAAATAGATTCAGTTATATCTTTCTTGTACGTAATTAGTGGAAATCACCTTACAGTCCCTAACAAAACTTTAACCCAACATGCCGAGCCCACACTAATAACCATTACACCATTTCCAAACATTTGAGAATCTGTTTTATTTTTGGTCTTAATCAGTGTCAGATAAAATGCCAAAGTCCTTCAAAGTCTGATTACAGAGCAGAAATAACATAGTGAAGTTCTCAAAGGAAACTGAAATAGAAAACAAAAGCAGAAGGCCATTAATTGTTTAATTCAAGATTCGGAAGATTACGGTCCAATGCTTTGCTTCTATGATTTGTTTAAAAAACACAAAGAGAAGAACATTTAGCTTTCTAAAATCCAAACACACTTTGAGAAGAGTTTAACAATTCCAAAAACAAAAAAAAAAAAAACTGTGATAATCTAAGAAACTTATCCCGTGAGAGTTTTAAAACTTGGACTTAAATAGCATTTAAGCTGACATAACAGATTCTGACGAGCAAATTGTCATGTTTCATCATGTCATTGTCACCATGATAACATACTTTGGTACAGTTTATATTTTTTTTAATCATATAGTTCTATGAGAACAATTGGGGAAAAAAATGGAAAGTGTTTTTTTTTTTTTTTTTTTTTTTTACTGAAGAATATACGAATTGTCTCCCTTACAGATATTTTTTTCCTGTATAAGTTTAAAAAATAGTCAATATAGTTAGTACAACATAGTTATAAGATGGACAAAAGGTGAGATTCTTCTTCATTTCATTTCCACTTATAATTTATTTCTGCTTTTACTTTTGAGAAAATCAACCTTGTTTAATCTTATAGTATTTTATGAGAAAATTGCAATATATGATTGGAGCAAAATTGGAAGTTTTATTTTATCTAAGTATGTAGCAAATATCGTAAACAAAAAAATTGCTTCCAATTTATCTCCCCTTGCTAATTTCTACCCTTCAACATTTATTTTTCCTCTCATTTTCACTTTAGCAATTCCTCCTGCCTCCTTAACACTGACTATCTGGTTTGCTAGATTAGAAAAAAACTACACGTTTTTAAATAAAATTTGTGCTTTTGTGTATTTTCTTAAATGCAAAAACTTCACATATGCCTGTCTTTCCTGCATCAATGTAACTTTGTTAATTACTTTTCGGTTGTTATTGAACTAATCCTTTTACAAATAAAATGAAAAGGTTTTATATATATATAATATCAGAATAACTCTCATCCATATGGCAGAAACCACAAGCGTTTTGTTGATATTTAAATTCTGTGAAATATAATTCTATGCATTTAATTAACAAGCAATCACAAGTAGTTTTGCTAGTTGTTTATATTTGTCAAAGTTTCTCATATTATGCACAAAAATGTGATGATAAAAAAGCTAATCACATAGACCACTAGAATTTAATGATGTTACAACACTTGAGATCTAAAAATAACTCCTAACATAGGAGAGTTCGTTAGTTTGGTTAACTTGAAAGAATGGATGTGAGTGCTTGGCTTAGTAGACATAGTTGGGGTAGCAGTATAAGTTAGCAGGAGAAAAAAAAAAAAAAAAAAATAGGAGTAAATGATAAGGATGGATTTGAGAGAAATAATGAAGACCTGGGCAGAGATTGGTTAGATTTGAAGTAAATTTCTAAAATCCAACATCTAAAACACATGTTAAACAGAGGATTATCAAACTGAAATATTTTGCAGATGCTTTATGAAAAGGTCCTTATAATTGTTAATTTCTTTAAGGTAAATGAATAATTCACTTTAGAGGGAAAAAATATAACGTTTTTTGGTTTTCTTAAATTTTAAACAATATCTCAAATTTCAAATGATATATTAAAAGTGCCAATATTATTTCATTAACCATGTACTGTGAGTCATAGCTGGCACAAGAAAAACAAACCATTAAATCATTCCTAATCAACACCTCAATGGACTTTCAACATTGAGAGATTTTTTTTATATCTCTAACAGAAAAATGATTTAACAAAGTAAAAAAAAAAAAAAAACTTGAAAAGGATCTTATATGGTTGAAAGCTTGTTCATTCATTTCTTTAAGGTAAATTTAATCAAAAGAAAAATATCTTTTTTTGGTTTCTTAAATTTCTAATTTCATTGTTCCATCATTGAAATGTGTTTAAATAGTATACGGAGTTAAAAGGTGCTCTCTTTTTATCTGTTTAACCATGAAAGTATACAAATTAAGCACATTTCAACAATCGGCACTAAAATTGAAATCAACCGAGCGACACTTGTTACAGCGATTCATTTTAATAATGATGGTTTTCTTGTTTTTACAGCGAATATAATTTAATAATATATGATTATGTAAATTTGTGAAAACAACAATACAAATAGAAACATACCCCAGGACTACCATTCACCACCAGGAAATTAAGGGAAATTTTAATATTCATGATTAACATATATATATATATATATATATATATTTATGTACCTGTAAGATGCCTTCTTGAGCCTCCATATCAAGCATATGTTTGCTGTAGCAAATGGTGACATCTGAAATGTGTGCGATACGAAGTTGCATCCCATGGACCATCTAAAACTTTGTAGCTAGGGCTGGTTCAATCCTAATAAGAAAAATATATACTCGTATCCAAATTCAGTCAACGAATATATAAAAGGTTATCGTTAAATTATTAGATAATTTGTTTAAAAAAAAACAAACTATATTACTCATTCTTTGGCAATACCAATGATTTTTTCAGTACGAATAGAGTACAAAAGTGTGAACACAGACAATATTGGGAGAGTTGTATATCTATTCCACAATATGCTGAATGAATAAATTAAACAAAAAAATGCAATTGCTGTAATCGGTGGTTAATGAAAATCACACTGGATTCATAATTTCTCTCCATCTCGCCTAAACATTAATCCAGTCTAATAATAATGCTGATTAACATTTATTTTAAAATGCTTTTAGTCATGAGTAGCCAAATAACCCAAAATCTTTCTTGATCTCTCTTGAACACTAACTATAATAATACTTAATCAGCTGATGGTATACGTATCTGATGGGAAATTCAAATTGACATGTCATAACATACATGTTCATAAACATGTTAGAAATAAAACAGTGCTCTACAGATAAATTTATCTTTAGTTGACCTTTGAAAACTAAATATTTTCGTTTACCAGTCAAACCCACATGATTTTGGGAATATGACGTCTGTTCCGTGACGAGTATATACATCATAAAGATTTTTCTGTATTTTTATTTTAAATAAGAGTAATTCTAAATATGCACTGAATTGTATGTTGAAACTTGAACGTATAAACACTTTTTCTCCATTTTATATATATATATATATATATATATATATATATATATATATATTTTTTAAAAACAGTTTTCATAAAAAAAAGAGTATATTGTTCTATTAAACTTTTATTGTTTAAATAATTTGATTTTGTTCGTTTTAAAAAAAAATAATGGTTGAAAAGACATTTTTTACTAAGTAATGAGCTTTGGAAGATTGTTGGTGAAAAAAACAATTGCCAAAAGATAAGTATTTTATTTATAGTTGGAAAAATCATTCGCAAATGCGACTGTTTCACTCACAACGTAAAGCCCTGTAAGACCAGAAAAAAATTGATGAGAGGAAGCTACTGAGAATAATGAAGACAAAAACAGTGCAAAAATTTTAAGATTCTTAAGTTCAACAAGATACACCTGAACAAGGTCGGTGGTTAAATCAACCGAAATGTATTAGTGAAAAACAAAATGAGAACAGTAATCTTAAAGAATCCATTTTAAGTTCAAAAATTTTATAGCCACAAAATAGTAAGAGAACAGACAGATATCTCATTAATATAGATTCAGTATTTCTTGAACTTATAACATTTCACCAAATTTTCAGGCTTCGACCACGTTCAACAAATCTTTGTGCTATAAGAGGCAAGAGTTGTTTAGAAGTTGTTTAATTTAATTGCCCCCCCCCCCAAAAAAAACAAAAACAAAAAAAAAACTCCAAACACTTGGAGTCATATGTTAATATAACTGCCAAATTATCAGATAACTTCCATGGATTAATTTGTTTGATTAGAAACTGAATAACATGACCCACTCTCTTCACTATGCAAGAGATGACTGTTCAAATGACATAGATCTGCTTGTAGATGTTTTTTAGAGTTCTCCTTTTTCTAGATTGATTACTTTACCAAGACTTCACTCATCGTTTTTCTGTCAACTTCTGGGAGACGGGTTCATACTTTTGCAAAGAGTATGATTGCAAGTGACTTTAAAGACTCAACAGAAATTGAAAATGACATACCAAGCCTGTAGGTATCATGGGTAGCACCAAAATTAAGTCAAGTTATTACATCGCTAAACTCACAATATGCTGAAATGTTTAAGAAAAAAATCGAAGAAAAGACAGTAAATAATGACTTAAACTTGCCAATCTTCAGGCATATGAATGCATCTTTTCTTTTTTCTTTGTTTCTTTTTAAGATAACTTCTTTAAAAAAATATTTTTTCAAGTTGGAGTCGCAAGAAAAAAAAGAAATCTGTCATTCTTAATTTTTTTTAATCCATAAAGAAAAGACAGGCAAAACAAAAGTGAACTTGTTTTTATCGTCCCCCCTCCACACACAGATATATATGTGAATAAATGAAAAAAAAAAACTATATTCCAAAATTCATGATGTTGACCATCTTAAAATTTATTCCTTTTATCCAGTTGACATTTACAGTTCTTGACAGTATTTGTTTCATAGCGCAAAATCAATCACTTAATTATTATATAAATCAGTGAATCTATTATGCCCTTAACTCATCAGAATATTTTAGAATAGCTTTTTGTCATTTATTCTCTATATTGCTCTGTAATTACATTGAGTTTCTTAAATAAGGATTGGTATATATTATAAGAAAATATATTTCTACAGAAATTTATTTATATATATGTATATATATATAATTAACAGCATGTTCACAACTTTTACCGTGTGTCTTGTATCCTTTCTTACCTCTTTTTTTTTAACGTCTTTTTGGGGCAGCTAATTCATTAATATGCAAATGAATGCACATAAAACTACACTATATATATATATTTAAAAATATACTCATGGCAAGTAAGCTACAGAGAAACGTTAGTGTTTCATTCTTGAGAGAAATCAGACTAATACTACTTTTGCTTTATGATTTTCTTTGGGGACAAAACAAAAACGTTTCAGTGTCGCTTAGTTTTAGTAAGTTTTATTCTTAATACTAATGTTACTACTACTACTACTACTACTACATACAATGCAGGGTTTTAGAGACATTATTCCTGAAGAACTTATGTTGCTCTGCAAATGTTCTAGCAGCAATAGAGTCCAATCTTTAAATATTTACATCGCATAAGACTAAGCAATAAACTGTCTACTTTTCATATCGAGTTCCTGCTGACCTCCAAGACATTTGCAAGATAAACAATTATACCTGGATACTTGACTTCAAATGTATCGATTACTATCAAGTAAGACATAACAGACGGAATATCTAACAATGGTACCAGTTTGGTTGCAGGAACTGCAGAACAGTGATTAGTATATCCTCACGTTATCTAAAGAGATCAATTCCATATTACCTCTGGCATTAATTTCAGGCTTTCATTCTTTTAAACTTGTATCTTCAGAGGCTTGAAAGTCTTGTTTACTCTACTATTAAAGCCATAAACAGTAAGAGGTAAGGTTGATGTAGGTCTTATAAAAAAACCGTACGGTTGATGTAGGTCTTATAAAAAAACCGTACGGTTGATGTAGGTCTTATAAAAAAACGGTACGGTTGATGTAGGTCTTATAAAAAAACGGTACAGTTGATGTAGGTCTTATAAAAAAACGGTACGGTTGATTGTAGGTCTTATAAAAAAAACGGTACGGTTGATTGTAGGTCTTATAAAAAAACGGTACGGTTGATTGTAGGTCTTATAAAAAAACGGTACGGTTGATTGTAGGTCTTATAAAAAAACGGTACGGTTGATTGTAGGTCTTATAAAAAAACGGTACGGTTGATTGTAGGTCTTATAAAAAAACGGTACGGTTGATTGTAGGTCTTATAAAAAAACGGTACGGTTGATTGTAGGTCTTATAAAAAAACGGTACGGTTGATTGTAGGTCTTATAAAAAAACGGTACGGTTGATTGTAGGTCTTATAAAAAAACGGTACGGTTGATTGTAGGTCTTATAAAAAACGGTACGGTTGATTGTAGGTCTTATAAAAAAACGGTACGGTTGATTGTAGGTCTTATAAAAAAACGGTACGGTTGATTGTAGGTCTTATAAAAAAACGGTACGGTTGATTGTAGGTCTTATAAAAAAACGGTACGGTTGATTGTAGGTCTTATAAAAAAACGGTACGGTTGATTGTAGGTCTTATAAAAAAACGGTACGGTTGATTGTAGGTCTTATAAAAAAACGGTACGGTTGATTGTAGGTCTTATAAAAAAACGGTACGGTTGATTGTAGGTCTTATAAAAAAACGGTACGGTTGATTGTAGGTCTTATAAAAAAACGGTACGGTTGATTGTAGGTCTTATAAAAAAACGGTACGGTTGATTGTAGGTCTTATAAAAAAACGGTACGGTTGATTGTAGGTCTTATAAAAAAACGGTACGGTTGATTGTAGGTCTTATAAAAAAACGGTACGGTTGATTGTAGGTCTTATAAAAAAACGGTACGGTTGATGTAGGTCTTATAAAAAAACGGTACGGTTGATGTAGGTCTTATAAAAAAACGGTACGGTTGATGTAGGTCTTATAAAAAAACGGTACGGTTGATGTAGGTCTTATAAAAAAACGGTACGGTTGATGTAGGTCTTATAAAAAAACGGTACGGTTGATGTAGGTCTTATAAAAAAACGGTACGGTTGATGTAGGTCTTATAAAAAAACGGTACGGTTGATGTAGGTCTTATAAAAAAACGGTACGGTTGATGTAGGTCTTATAAAAAAACCGTACGGTTGATGTAGGTCTTATAAAAAAACCGTACGGTTGATGTAGGTCTTATAAAAAAACCGTACGGTTGATGTAGGTCTTATAAAAAAACCGTACGGTTGATGTAGGTCTTATAAAAAAACCGTACGGTTGATGTAGGTCTTATAAAAAAACCGTACGGTTGATGTAGGTCTTATAAAAAAAACCGTACGGTTGATGTAGGTCTTATAAAAAAAACGTACGGTTGATGTAGGTCTTATAAAAAAACCGTACGGTTGATGTAGGTCTTATAAAAAAACCGTACGGTTGATGTAGGTCTTATAAAAAAACCGTACGGTTGATGTAGGTCTTATAAAAAAAACCGTACGGTTGATGTAGGTCTTATAAAAAAACCGTACGGTTGATGTAGGTCTTATAAAAAAACCGTACGGTTGATGTAGGTCTTATAAAAAAACCGTACGGTTGATGTAGGTCTTATAAAAAAACCGTACGGTTGATGTAGGTCTTATAAAAAAACCGTACGGTTGATGTAGGTCTTATAAAAAGCTTGTGCAAGTGATTCAATACTGACAAAAAAACTTTCCCCATCTTTTTTGACTCCATATCTCTATGAACTTCTTTTTTTATTCCACAAACATGTTTCTTTCCCACTGAATAAAAGTAAAATGCTGAGATTGATAAGAGACATTTATCAAAAAACGAGGTCTAGGTGCGTCATACACGTTCCTCCAAACTTTCAGGCTTCCACTATCTTGAATAAATCTTTGTGTCATAAGAGGCAAGATTTCTTTAGAAGTTGTCAGAAGAAAAGAAAAAAAAAAAGAAAAAAATTTACATAGTAGAAAACATAACATATTCAATAATAAGCTAAACATAATATTCAACGTCATCAAGAGTTGATTCAATTGCAAAAAAAAAACAAAAAAAAACACTGAATCCTTCTTTAAAAAACAACATATTGACCTGTCGTGAGAAATGGCACATTATCATTTTACACTTTGTAACATTATTTCATAATGAAAAGATTTTGTCAACTAATCTTAAATCTTAGAAGCAAAAAAAAAAAAAAACAACTGCATATTTGATTAATGTATAAGGTGAAAGAATCACGCAAATTTAGCATTAGACATATCAATTAATGTGCATTAAAATCTCCGTTGTTTTGTTATTGCATATCTGTACGCTTTGTGAAATAGCAATCAATCTGCACTCATTTTATTCATAAATTATATCTATGGTATAGGATTAATTGAATAAAGTCACCATTTTACTCATAGCTGAGAGAGGCAAGGGATTATACATTCATACCTTTATCAACCATTGTGCCTAATTGACATTTCTTGTCGTTGGTTCTTGTTACACCACCTCTTCGGCAACAGTTGGTGGGTGCGGTCAGGATGAGTGAGGTGGACCTAATCACTGAAGAGTGTCAACACCCCTCAAACTAGTTTTAGTTCTAAACTATTTTAATATATCTTGAAAGTTCAGCCTATCCAATCATTCCACACAGTGAATGGAGAGAGACATTCATACCTATTCACAACAGTCATAGAACAAAAACTGTTAAATATTGGTGCAAGTAAGTTTGCTAGTAAATATTAGCTAGTACATGTTGATTAACCAATATGTGCAGCTTTCAAGCTCAAAGTTAAGTGGGACCGATGGATATAGGCAGTTATGTAATTGCAATATCTAAAAATCTAAAAAAAATCTTTACTGTTAAATATTCATGTGGGTAGGTTTACTAGTAGACATGTTGTAGGCTTATTAGTACATATATATTAGGAATTAGGCAAGATGTGCTGTAGAGACAAAAAGGCCAGCTAAGATCAAAATGGTTGACACTGCCTGTATAAGTTAGGACTGTGAAAAAGGAACTCGATATTCAAGTGGATATGACAGACAGGAACAACAGAAAGAGTAGTAGGCTAAGCTTCTGGGAAGTTTATAAGAAGTGAGGACCAGTCAAGTCAGAACACAAGGTCACCTTGCTTAAACCCACTGCTTATGTATACAGCATAATCACATTGACAAATTGGTTCTCGTTAGATCACTAAAGTTAGGCAACATTGAGCCTGACCAGTACCAGATGGGTGACCATTTGGGAATGCCGGGTGCGGTACGTAGAAGGATGTTGACACCTTCCTGCAAAAACTACAAAAACCTAACATTGTCATCTTCCCTGACAGAGATCTAGATGTAACTGAGAATTGCTTGTGAATTTAATGTTCCCTTAATAGTTCCTCCTTTGGAGGAAACTGGTTCAAACCGCCTAAGGTGAATGCTGCTAACATACATATACTTCTTATGTAACACTCCACAATCTTGATCAAATTTGAACCCCATTTGCTGAGTCAACAGTCAATTTTGACAATCGTTTTGCCAGTTGTTCCTTTAATTACTAAACAGAGGACAGTGTTGTTTTTTTTGTTTGTTTTTTTTAGCAAGAAACATTAAACTCAAATCTAAACCAGATAAATACTTTTTTTTTTTCTAGCATTTATATACCTATTGTTTGAGATTTGATGTTTTCTTGTTAGGACATTGAACAATGTCGACATTTGGCCGCCACAAAATAAAAAATAAAAATTTTTAAATAAAAATGACAAAAAGTAAAAGAAACCTTTGAAAATCAATTTCTGATTTTTTTTTTTTCAGCAACAAACCACGTTTCCACCATTTTTTTTCTCAAGTAAATTTTATTTCGTTTTTATAGCCGAGCGATTGTCAAGTGTTAAGTGATGAGTAATCAGGAAAACTTTTGAAAACACTTTTATGGGAATTAAAAACAATGGCTGCCAGTTTAACAACAAAAAGAGAAGAAACAGAGAGAAATTATCTGAAAAGACAGTTTTAGAAGTATTAAAATGATTATTCCAATCACATTTAAAGAAATGATAAGTTCTATGTTTATTTGTTAAAAGGGTTTCACTTGATTTTCTGTTGAATTTAAAGAGTTTTGCTTTATCAGTTTCAATTTTTTTTTTTTTTGCAAAAAAAAAAAACCAAACCCTCAAACAATATTTGTATAGATAAAGAGTTTTCTTAATCTATCAATATCTAAAAAAAAACAAACAACAAAAAAACAGTAACCCCTTTCTTCAATCAATATATCTAAGAATTAAAAATGGTCGAGAGGAAGGTTCATTCTTTACTAAGCACCATTTTACTCTCGCCATAGATATTTTTAAAGTGTCTATCTTTATATAACCATTTCTGGAAAAAAAAAAAAAATTTTCAACAAACATTTCTGAAAATATACTCTTAATTTATTTATTGTGAAATATTTTGAATAAAAATGCAAATAAAGTGATGAATATATATAAAACACACCTGGAATTATCAAATTTATTTGTTAGAATTGAAGAATAATATATTGCTGCAAAACCAGAGTCAATTGCTCTAGCAGTACACTTACAGCTTACACATGAAATATATAACAACATACAACTGCTGATATTTTAATATCAATGCATATATTGGTGCTACTGCTCCCTTCTCCAAACACATACCAATGTGTATACATATGAATGTAAATATATTAATGATATCTTTGAAAAGTACGCCTCCACATTTAACATATTAATATTTTGAATACATTTCTAATCCATCAATATTTCTTTAAGGTGTGTCTTGTTTGATGACATCGGTTATTTAATGTCGAATTCAGTAATTTGGAAAAATGGCTTTATGCTTCAATTTCATTATATCGTCAAATATTTATTCACAGTATTTAGTTGTTTTGTTTTATGGCATATCAACCTTTTTCAGGTTCAATCATTTCGGCCAAAATGTTATTCTTCAAGTTCTTTCTATCTTCAAATATTTATTGATGGTATTTAGTTTGGCTGTTTCATTGGTGCGTCTACTACTAGTCTCTCGCTCCTAGACAAGGTTAAAAAAAGAGTCGCCAATCTGATAGGCCCTGAACTGGCATCTAAGCTTCAGCCTCTGTCCCATCGACGAAACGTTGCATCCCTCTGCTTGTTCTACAAGTATTTTAATGATGAATGCTCTGACGAACTGCAGACACTTGTGCCCCCATGACGCAGACACCCTCGACAAACCCGACAGGCAGCTAAATCCCGCCCCTTTACAGTAGAGATCCCTAGATGTAAAAGATCTTTCTACTCCGGTAGTTTCTTCCCCAGAACCGCTAGACTCTGGAATTCCATTCCAGGATCCTGCTTCCCTAACTGTACTGACATGCTGAAGTTCAAGTGCAATGTGAACCGACATCTTGCTGCCCAAATCCCTACATAGTGCCCCAGTAGTTGCTGACCCTGATAGTAGCCCCCCTACACCTGAGTGGCAATGTGCCTTGTTTGGGGTGAAAATGTAATTAAAAAAAAAATATCTATATATATATATATATATATATATATTTTTTTTTTGTAGAACATGATTGAGTTTTTGCAAAAAGAAAGGGGAAAAAAACAACAATGTTTGGTGCATTTAAGTAAGAAAGCCGATATTTTCAGACAGCCTTATCTAGTAGCACCAAAGGCGTACCTTCATCAACAAATGTTTTTGAACAGGACGAGTTCTTCAGCTGGCAATCGCCAACAGAATGTAATATAATCTCATTTTTGAGGATTGTTTCAAGACAACTCGCAAGCTTTTTCTAACATGATTGTTGTATACATTTTTCGACATACACTGGAGATTTCCAATATCATATTGAATATACCATCTATTAGAATTCGTACTATGGGAAAACATTTATTTTATTAAAAGTGAAGCAAAAAAAAAAAAAAAAGTAAAAAGTAAAAGCACAAAAGACTCCGAACCCAAAATTATATCAATTGACAACACTGAAGCTAGATTTATAAATAATGCATTGGACTGTGACCAAAAGAAATCAATACATTTATAGTCAATTCTAAAGCAACTAAAATAATTGTGAATATCGATGGGGGAAAGGGATGGGGGATAGCCATGCTTTTTTTTTTTTCATGTTCAGCTATTAATAAAGTGAAAGAAATCTCAAATATATAATTTTCATCAATCTAGTTCCAGAAAGAATTATGTATTTCACATTGTAACTACAAAAATCTATATATTATTATGCTTGTCGCTTCGACCATTGTCCACGTATTCGTAAACATAATTTAAAATAAAAATGGATTATTCGAAATTGCACCAAGCGTTATTATACAGATTACTCTTATGAAAATAGAATATCGCCAGCCAGTGTCCGGTGACTGCAGATCACAATACTCATAAGCTATTTATCGCAAGCCAATGTATGGTGAGTACAGATTACAATAAGCATGTTATTTATTGCCAGTCAGTTTATAGTGGGTACAGATCACAATACTCAAGTTTTTATCGCCAGTTAGTAAATTATTATTGTTGCATAATACATGTTTGAATAAGACAAGGCAGAAAATACTGTCCATACTGGCACGATTTCTCAAAGAGTATCTTTTATAAAAGAAGGAGTATTTCTTTTGTATTCTTTTGAGAGTGTAACAATAGTGATCAATAGATAACAGATCAACTCTTTAAAAAACTATAAGTGGTTTATCACTATGAATAGAGAGAAGAATACTAAAAAAATCTTACTTTTCAAATTGCTAGATTTACATAAAATTATGCAAATAAATCAATCCTATTCAAACTAAAAAAAGGTGGAAATGAGCGTATACAGTGGATGATCGTTGTAATTTGTTTGTATTCTTTTTAACAGAGAGTTATTGTACTGATGTGACTGTCATTGCTTGATTGACCAATCAGATGGTTCCACATAGTA
Source organism: Euprymna scolopes (assembly GCF_053919585.1). NCBI lineage: Eukaryota > Metazoa > Mollusca > Cephalopoda > Sepiida > Sepiolidae > Euprymna > Euprymna scolopes. Next base: position 35,043,468 of record NC_136490.1, on the reverse strand, counting down.
ACTCTTTTCTAGTTTTCTGCTGATAGCCAAGGTGAAGACAGATGCTTAACTAACAGCCACAAGAAAAGACACTATAAACAACCCTACCTTCTTATATACTCGAATTTGGTTGAAGAACTGTTATCATTCAATGTTGCCCACAACAATGAAAGAACAATTTACGCGCTAAACATTTGTGCATATAGCATGAACTTTCAACACTACGTACTGTTTTATTTTCTCTTCTGTTAACTTATTTCCTTCTTCATATTCATACTTTACTACTAGGATCTGTGGAAATTCCACAGAGGACTCATTCATATGTAATATATTGATGCTGGCATTCTGTAGATATTCAGCATAAATGAAGACACACTGATATTATTGTAGCTTTTTTGTTAAAACTGCAAAAGTATTTATCTAAGCTTGCAGGGCCTCCCAGCATAGCCCAGTCGTAAAGTACATTTAAATATGATATTTTAATTCTTGCAGATTTCGTATATATTATTGTAGAGTTAATGTTTTATCGATTTTTATATATTATAAATTTGTGATTTCAAAAATAAAAAATATATATATATCCATATGACTTGGGTGCATCAGATTGAATCGAAATCGAAACTGAAACCAAAACTTATGAAAAAAAAAAAACTAAAAATAAATATATAACTTATGAAGGATTCTTGATAAGATTATTTATTAGAAGAAATGAAAGTCCATAGCAATTAAACGTTAAATGGAAGTTCATAACAATTAATGTAAACGTGACACACAAAATAAATAGCACACACACACGCACTATCCTATTAATATATAGATTATAAACTGCATGTTTTAATTCAACACAAGATTAATTCCTTAATTGTCATAAAATGCTGATGTCTTTCGTCAAACCAGAAAGAGTGGGAGGGAGTTATTCTTTATGACATTTTATCTAAACGACCGACGCGCCTTTGAGTAATAGGTAAACCATCTAGACTCCTCAAATCTAAAACTTATTAAAAATGAGCTGGGAACTTTATTTAAGCTCTGTCGATTTGACTTAGCACTTTTGCTAACTGCCTCCTAATATTGTGCTAATTATTAAAAAAAAAAAAAAAAAAAATTTTTTTATTTTTAACTTGTGAGTTATCACTTATCAAGGCCTCAAAGCCATTCGAAGATAAACATTAAGGAATGTAAGGTGGTAGTGAAGTAATTGTTAATGGTGTAAATTGGGTAGAATTTAATTATTTATGAGGACGACTTAACAGGAACTTGTTTACATTAGATTTGAAGGCTACCATGTTATATTTAACTGGGAAGCATGCCAGCGGAACAGTGTTCCAAAGGCGAGCAGTTCTGGGAAAAAAGCTTTGTTCATGGAATCTAGGCACAGATAGAGAGTGGGGAAAATCATATATAGTGGTTTTAGCTAGTAGAGTGTTTTTTGTGAAAGTTTGACAAAGGGGAACCATAGATTGAAGTTCAAATGAGCACTTACCATGAAAATAGTGGTAGAGCGGAGACAGGCTCACGATGCCTCTTCTGGGAGAAAGTGCTTCATCCACCAGGTTTCAAAGCTGGTTTTGATTTCTATCAAGGCAGGATAGGGCGCACCAAGCAGCCCCTGCCCCAGATGGGGAAACAGTACGCCATTGTAGGGTGTGCCTGGCTCTTCTACAGATAGAGGATTGCATCAGCACCGAGATAATTTCTGGAGCGGTTGAGTGATCCAACCATTTTTTTTAAGTGATCTTGGCAACAGATTTGTTGTATGTGTTCCATTTCAGATCAGGAGTGAAGGTCAGTTCCAGAAGCTTATCAAAACATGGGGCTTCCTTAAGACTAGAACTTTTCATTTCAATTGAGGCATAGTGGGGATCAAAGCGATTATGATAAAAGGAAAGAAGCTTAGTTATCAATGCATTAAAATTAATCAACCACATTTTACCCCATTGCACCATGTTCTAAAGATTAGAAGAGAGAGAATCAGAAAGATCTTTGTCATTGCTGGCCTTTGAAGTGTTGCCAAAGACTGTTGTGTTGTCTGCATAAATGTCTACAAATAACGTAATATTGTGATTTGGGAGATCATTGATAAAGACCAGGAGCAGGGTTGAACTCAGGATGGAACCATGAGGGACATCAGTGTTAATACAGTGAGTTTATGATTTCTTCGTATCAACAACTACTCTCATAAGCCTATCAGAGAGAAAGGATTTTATAACTGAGAGGACATTCCCAGCTATTCCATAGCTGGCGATCTTGTGAAATAGACCTTTATGCCACACTATCAAAAGCCTTTGATATGTCAAGAGCTATTGCTCTAGAGACAAAGCCTACATCAAGCAATTCACTAATTTTGTGTGATATAACAGTTAGTACATCAACTGGAGATCTCACAGAACAGAAACCATACTGCACGCCAATGAGCAGGTTATTTTTGCTGAAGTGGTTGAGTTTCCAGCACAGGGAGAAGTACTGCATATCTGGATGGTGTCCCAGGACTCTTTTGCAATCCAACTTGTTACATAAATATTCCAGCTTTGACAGAATTGATTTCTTGTTAAAATTTATGCATGACACAAGTTCGTGTGACATCCACCAAAAGCGAACACAAAATTTATTGCATGCTTACTGTATCCCATGCTTCAACGAAGTCGCCGATAACATTAGACATATGTCCAGGAGTGCCCTTGAAAGTTATCATTGTCTTCAATAAAATGTTTGCTGTCATGAAAGTAGACATGATGAAGGAGAAGATGGTGGATATCAGTATCATCAGCCAATATTCTGACTAGCTCATTAGTAACAGTTATTGATCTCTTGTGATGACAGTGTCACCATGCTTGGACAATAAACAACATGAAAACCATTTTCTGATAATTTCTTGCCAAGTTATCAAAATGTGCTTGTTGCCAGTTAAGAAATGTGTTCTCTGCGACAAGCGATGATAATAATTACAAATCTTTATATTTTGAGATATTCTGATTGATTTGGCTTTTTGCGAGTAGAATCATTTCTTGATAAAGTGTGAAAATATCGATTCTGTTATTTGTCAGCTTGAACAGTTTTGCTGATGTTACACTTCTGTATTTTTTTAGATGAGGATTGATTGCCTGTATTAGTTGGATTGTTTAGACTACTGTTCTCATCTTGAGTATTATTTTCACAACATTCCGGTCAATGTAATCTTTGACCTTATTCAGGTGTACCATGTCGAGTTCGACAGAAGGTTTCCCAGAGTTCGACAAGTATATCTGAATAAGATCAAAAGATACATTGAAGATGAGAACAGTATGAAAAATTCAAATAATATGAATTTGACTTATTCTTCATCCAATCACAAAGTTCTTCCATACCAAAGAACAAATAATTTAGAAGTTAGCTGTTTTTTTTCTTGTATCAATATTTCTCAATTTCTGAACAATTTTACCAACAAACACCTATCTCGTATTTCGGAAGATGATTTTTTAGTGTGGCTTTATTCTCATAAACTAATAATGAGCAAATGAATTATCTAAACCACATTGAATTGAAACAATTTCTTGCACACAATCACAGCTTACAATATTTTATTTTTATCAACAAATATTCTATTAGTACTAATAATAACTTTACAATAATATTGGTTGAATGTTATATTAGACAATCGTTTTTTTTTTTTATCTCGTCCGTTCCTACTAAATACTGTGATTGATTCAACTCCACATTGTGCAAAGTAATTGCATGAATTGTTGCTGTTTTCTGCAATATACTATTAAGATGTAGGTTTAATGTGAACAACAGTTTTAAGGTTTACACTTTTTCTCAAGAAGCATAATCGTAACGTATTCTAGTCGACTAAGTTGGTTTATCACGTGTTGAAACTATAATCAACTAGCAGATATACCCAGCGTTGCTGGGTATTAAATGTAACGTTAAATTCCTTTGAAAAAATGATGTAACAAAAACAAAAAAACAAAAAACGGAAAGAAACTGAGAGATGTGCATGCGAGTATTGTTTTTTTCTAGACAGTTGACTTCTAGTTAGTAAAAAAAAAAAAAAATACTCGAGTTGAGATCAAAACCAAAACCTAAAGACAGTGAGTAAAGTACGATAACCATTAGGCCAGCTTGACATGATCTTAAAAATGTGTTTTCAAAACTACTTATTAAGATAAGGAAACTGTCAGGTGTACAATTTGCACATGCGCAGTTATGAAACAGTTGACAAACATAAAAATCTGATAACCCCCACACACCATTTTTTTCAATTTTAACCTATTAGCAGCAATTTTTCTGGATGAAAAGCGATAAAAAAGTTTTTCACATGTCTGAATACTCTATATACCAAATTTAAAGTCTGTAAATAAAAAATTTGTTGGGTATATTGGTTGAGAGTTCTCACAAGCGCACACACACACACACACATCCCCACTTTTACAGATATATAGATAATAATTAAAGTACTTGATTATAATTCTTTATTCAATCAACAAATGATAACCAACAATTTCAAATATTCAAATATAATTCAATATACAAATTCTACCAACAACTACTGGTTGTTAATAGCATTCTCATAAATTACTATGTCATACTGCTATTAATTCAATGCAACATATTAATTCATTATTCAGTACATAACTCGATGTACATAAATTAATAATTCACTGCATTAAATACTAATTAAATATACAAGTTGGCATAGTTGATGGTTAATTCATTTTATATGGTTTCATGACTTCTACACGAAAGAAAGAGGATTAATAATATGATCAGATTATTTCATTGCAAATTGCATTTCACTGTGACTACCAAGCACAAACAAATGATAACAAAAATATTAGGAAATAATTACAAACAATTGCAACATCAATTACATCTTTGCAAAAGCCTTTGGATGGAACGCTGCCTGAAATTTGTCACTTCATTGAGAATATTGTACTTTACATTATGCGACATAACTATTTCTTCCTAAGAGAAACACACAGGATGTATAGTACATTCTCAGTTAGAATAATTTACAAGATCACGAAATGGAAATTGACTTCTTTTAAGGAGAGTTCTCTATCTTTATTGGCAGGAGACAAGAGAACTGTGTATTGTTATTATACTTAACTTGGGTGTAATTCTTGCACTTCGGTCGATGTAACCTTTGACCGTCTTCAGGTCTATCTTGACAAATTTGTGGATCTTTCAGTTCTACCCAGGAATTTGTACAAAATTTCAAATGGAATCCTTTATTTATTCTGTGAGGATAGCATGCTCTTGTTTATCAGCCATGACTTAGTAGAGCAATTCATGATTGTATTCTTAGCCTGCACTGATTGAACCTTCAACCTCCAGAAAAGTGCTGCTTACAACTGAATTCTACCTATTGCGAGAATAGAACTGGAGAGGAGAACCGTACACTGAATAACCCAAAGAATACAAACTGTCAATCCTCATCTCAAAAATTCAGGAACACAAGAGAAATTGTTTTTGAATGTTTACAGCATCTGCCAACAAGTTGCTATAACGACAAATGTTGTATAGGCAAAAACACTGAAAATCTATAAAAAAAAAATATATAAAAATAATGATAATAATCTGTATTCAATAAGATCTTTGATAACCTGTGTGAAAGCTCGTTGAGAGCACATAATAATAAAAAATAGTAAGCAACGAGTTTATTAATCCAAGCTTTATTATAATGAAAAATTAGCATCTTTTTAACAGAAACTAGTATTTACTTGCCCTTCCCACTGCAGTAAGATGTGGTATAAGGCCAGCAGATGGAGAGAATCAAGACAGTGCCCCCCCCTCGAGAAAGTACTCTGGCTGATATAAAAATAGTTATGAATGGATCCATCAACATTCCCAGGTATGGGCACCTTAAGTGAATGGCATTAACTGTCCCTTTCTCGAAAAGAGGAAATATTATCAGGGATAGTGTATCTCTCAGAACTGAACAGACAATCAGCCTGAGAAAAGATGGCGTTGTGTGATTAAGTCAGTTCCTAGTTTGTCAAATTTATTGCCTAGAACAAATCTTATGTGAAATTTTCAAAGACGTTTTTTTTTAAATTATGTACCATAGAAAATGATTGTGTTCATTTCATATTAATCATGTGATCTTAATTAACATACGTAGTAAATTACATTTCAAGTGGACTAAAGATGTATTAATAATTTGCAATGTATTTGTGAGAGACAGGGGTAGTAACAGAGAGTATGCTTAACAGAATAAATGGGATGTGTAATTTACACAATGGTTTGAAATTTAGATTTCAATAAATAATAATGAGCATTTTTTTCTTATTCTGTTAATTTATTTGCATACATACATACACATAACAGGTTTGTGTATAAATTATATTCAGCAATCTAGTAAAAAAAAGGTTGCAGTATAACTAACCTCTTTATACATATTAGGAAAACTACTCGATATATGCACCATCTGGTAGCAAATATTTGCTCATAAAAATAAAATAAAGGTTTAATCCCTACCAATTTTAGTTTAATCTATCACAAAATAAGCTAAGGTAGGAAGAGTTGGTTCCATAAATCTTCCATCTGAAGGCAGTCATCAAGCCTTGAAAATGTTCAAATTGTTGTTCTTGCTCTAAAATACTGACTTTCAATAATTGTTATCAATCATGATTGCTCAGATGGCATTCCACAATGAGCCCAACCATATGTTACATCCAGCTGGCATGAAGGGGCAGGTAAATAAACAAATCACAAAAGAAGGGGCAGATAATCATAAAAGTAAAACTAATAATGGCAATAATAACAACTAATTATAATATAGGTGTAAAACAAAAAATAATTGTATTGGACGTTGGGTTTATTAATCCAAGAGAATTAACTGAACGCATGTCTATTGGACACAGATATTGGTTAAGTGTTATTTTAGTTAATTCTACCCAATAGTTGTGAGTTCAATTCCTGATAAAAGAACATAAAAAAAATGAACTAATAGAAGATATCTGTAGAGTATGGCAAACAGAATGAGAGTAGTCTACGCAGATGGATTTAATAAAGGACTCGGATAAAAACTGAAGGCAGGAGAGCATATCATCTGAAATGTTGCACTTAAGGACAACAGTCCAAAACAAATAATGTAAATAATTAACTAAACCATTATTTTTGTTTCTTAGTTTAATTAAGAACTCTTTTAGAAATTAAGTTATTGGTTTACTGCATGTACTTACATATGCAACTGAAACTTACATTTTAAGTCATATATGTAAAATGTTTTTCCATAAACAAACAAGAGATTGATGGATACAATAAATTTCTCAAAGATAAAATAAAAATCAATTTTGTTGAAGTTAAAAAGATTTGTTTTTTTTTGTTTTTGTTTTTTTTTGTTCTTGCAAGAAAAAAAATATATATTTCAGAACAAAGTCTGGAGCAATGTTCGTCTAACGTGTACCGAATATATTTGCTGTCTTTTTGTTTTGTTTTTTTAGCCTCGGTTAAACTATTTTTAATTTCTGCAGCTTTGAAAATTTTTTAAATGACCATTCTAAATTCCAACATCAGAAAAAACATGAAGAATCTAACATAACAGGTGAATAATCCTTAAAAAAAAAAAAAAAAAAAAAAAAAAAATCAAATAAGGACTATAACAGTGATATAACTTGTATAGGTTTTTAAAAATACTTTTTATAACATAATTTTTAATATCACTATTAACTTAAAAGATATCCTTGGATGTCACAAAAAATTTCAGCCTTCATCACTGGAAAAAAAGCTCTGATCCCCTTAAAAGCATTTTGTTTCTTCCGTTATTAGTGTGTATATGAGACAAAATCAAAACAAAGAACATGGAATTAAATTTTCATTCATAAACCATTTCAAAAAATAATTTAAATATTCTTCAGTTACAAAGAAAAGAGTGAGTAAGTCGGTCCTTAGTTTGGAATAGTAGCCTAGTGAGGGATGCCCTTTTCTCTTCTCTGAAACCTCTTTCTCACAGAAGAGACACTGCGAGCCTGTCTCTGTTTTTTCGTTATTTTCATGGCAAGTGCTCGTCTGAGCTTCAATCTACGGTCCCCCTTCGCCAAACATTCACGAGAAACAGTCGTTTGGCTGTAAACACTATCAATAATTTCCCCACTCTTTATCTGTGCCTAAACCTAAACGTAGATTCAAAGCTTCTTTCTTAGAACTGCACACCTGTGGAACTCTCTTCCGTTTACTTGCTTTCCAGCTGACTACAATATGGCCGTCTTCAAGTCCAATGTGAACAAGTTCTTGATGAGCCATTCCCCTTAAGTAGTCCAATTTACCAAATTTACACTTCTAACGATTACTATGATATTGTCCTTTTGACCACTGTACACTATTTAACCCTTATCCTCGAGTGGCTTCTGGGCCTTGATAAGTGGTGATTCCTTTGTTTAAAAAAAAAAAAAGTAGGGTAATAAAAATGGCAAAAATAAGAAAAAATAGGAGGTAAAAAGAACAAACATCCTTGACTAGGTTTTTACAAAGGGTCGTTCAATAAGTATAATTAATAGAGGGTCTGTGGAAACTATCATCATGACCATTTGCATATGTGGCACTATTTCTCAGTGCCACTGTTTCTAACACCCTCTGCAGCAAGGTGTCTGGCAGATGTGTTCCTAGATTGGTGACATCTTTACATAGAGTGCTTCTGAATAAATGTGGAATTGTGCCAAGAAAATTAGTCAAAGTTTTCAAAAGATGGATTACACAAGATGAAATCTAGGTCTATCACTATGATCTAGAGACCAAAGCTCAATCAATGCAGTGGAACTCACGGCATCTAAATAGCAATACACTTGAAAAAATTGAAATGGCTTAACATATTTCGATAATGGCATACATAGAAAGAGCTTGATGAGCTAAAAAAACTTTTTAAAAAAACTTTTTAAATCCGATTAAAATTAAGGAAATTATGACTATTTTTCTGCTTACCACGTTTGGATATTTTTCCCTCTTTAAGACCATATGCATTTTGTCACATTTTTTACTTTTTTAGTGAAAATGCATGTCTTTGTTAAAACAGAAGATTAAGCAATGAAATTTGCGTATAAGTGTATTTTTGTGCATGGAATCAGAATATGCTACTGAAAATCTCCAGAAATTAATGGTTTCCAAATAATCTGCAGTTAATCATAAAAGGCAAGGGTGCAGCCCTTAGCAAACAAGGACATTCTCTGAAACTAGAATGGAGTCATGATGGCAAATTCCTTGGCAAATGATATCAGAATTACAAGACCCTATTATGTTTCACTTTTGAAGAAATTAAGAGAAGTCATCAAAATTAAGAGGGAGGGTGAGGTCAGAAAAAGGTATCCTCCTCTTGCAAAGACAATGCTCCTGTCCACAATGCACATGTCATCAAATCAGAAGCACAGGCTTATGACTATGAAATCTTCCACAATCCGCCTTTAATCTCCTGACCTTGAACCCTCTGATTTACACCTCTTCCTATTCATGAAGTTGTTTTCGAAAAAGAAAGCATTTTGTAGATAATGCAGCCTTGATTTCTGAAGTGACTTTGTGATTAGAGAGCCAACCTGCGATGTTCTATATAAACGGTTTCCAGAGCTGCATTTAATGATGGAAGAAATGCATAAGTGTGAGTGATATTGAACTCTCCTCATATCTGCATTGCAATATATCTTTTTTTCTTATTTTTTTTCTTTTTAAGAAATTGCTTGCATCCTTGAAACACATGGATAAGATCATACGGTGTCTTCTTACATTTTGATGCGTCTCTGACAGAGGATGTGTAGATATCATGCGTAGATATAGACATTTTTATATAGCAGTATTATTGGCAGTAATAGCATTACTGTTCCATTTTTATATATATATATATATATATATATATATATATAATACCTAGCACCATCAAAACTTTTTTTTTACCCAGTACTAATATCAGTTTTATTCTCTAATAATTTGCAACACTTTTTTTTTTTATCGTCATGAGAACTTGTCAATAAATAAGAGAAGATTGATTTATTGTGGTGTTAAATACTCACTGCCATTGAAACAAGCGGTAAAATGGCTAAAGAAACTCAAAGTTCAAAATAATTGCTCACCAATCAAATATCAAATACACAACAAGACTCACAATTACTTTAAAGAGATTCAAAGATAGAAACTACAAAAAACACTCGCAGAGTGCATGACCCATTCTTTATCCTTGCAACAATGACATTGTCACAGAAAACAAACAATCACGCTAATACACATCTTATGCAAAGCCATAACAAAAGATTGGAAATAATTATTTCAAAATATCAGGCGGTTGTAGGAGGAGATTTTTTTTTTTTTTTGCAGTTAAAAAAATGGAGGGAGCAGGTTCATATCTTGAGTAGGTTCGGCCCCAATAGTTGCCCGACCTTTGAGCTTGGATCAAACGTAGTATTTGTTGTTTATTTATCTCTCTCCGATTGCAGCAATGTTTAACAGAACATTAGTAGCAAATAGATATCCCCCCCACCATTCTTGGTGGGAGGGGGATATCTATTTGCTACTAATGTTCTATATCATACCAGTAGGCATTTCCTGATAAGGGTGTTTTAGGCGAATCAAAATGAAAAGAATTGTCACTCGTGAAGGAGGAGATAATGCCTAAGAGAATGATTCCTAGGAATAAACCTTTCTGTATTTGTTTTGTCCTCTCAGAAATAGACTGTGGCAATTCTATTTTTGTCCTATCCAAAGCTCCTTGATTTGGGTAGCGTGATATCAATCATATTTAAAACTGACCTTATGTCTTACGTTGCTCTCGTGAGGAGGCAAACAAATATAGACTGAAGCAATTGGAACATTGTTTTCTTTATCAAGTAGAATGTCACAATTTTTGCCTGCATCTTTGGCATGCAGAGTTCCTATTTACAATGCCTCCCCCACGGGACAGAGTTAAACACCAGGGTCGTTTTTTTAAACGTGGAGAAAAGGAACAAAAATTTAAAAATTGTCTCAGTCGTGAAGGATTTCTCCTCCACTAAGAGAGAACAAGAACTCGAAGTGTAGAATCTGAAGAACAGATACTACACTTTGGTCCTGACCTGATGCAGAGTTATTTCCATTGTTTTTCATCATTTACATTTTAATAATTATTAAATAAAAAAAAATCCTTTTTATAGTTGTTCATTTCAAATAAGACATTTGGAAATATACATTTCAAACATTTATATCTAGTTTTTCATTTCTCTTTAGTAAGACACATCAACATAGAAAAATAATCCACCTACCTATGAGGAAAAAACATCAAATTAAATAAGTAGCACATTCAAAGAGGTCATCGGTTGAAAATGTAGTCTATATATTAATACCGTAGTACCTTTAGCATACGTACGTCCGTGTGTCACGGTTTCTAGATTATGAATTATTCGATTGGGAGATAGAAAGTGATAACATACTAGGGACATTAAATTAGTATATAGAGACGCTAATCTAATGTTCATAGTATATTATCACCTTCTATCCTCCTTTTTAATAAATAGGATCTCCCAATCACTGAAGACGAAATATATTTTTAACAAATACGATGCTGCTTTTGGACTGTACATGAAACTAAAATATACTTTCATGTTCTTCTTGCTAGGATCCAAGGGCAGTATCTGTCCTGTCTAAAGATGAAATAAACAGTAGATGTATGCGTGTGTGTGTTTAACCGATAAACTCTTAAACTACTAATCACATAACACTGAAATTAACAGGAAATAGTAATCATACACCAAGTACGGGTTATAACGAGTAAAATCTTTGAATGGATGAATAACTTGTACAAAATATGTCAGCAAATTGAAATGCAAAATGTTAATTTCAACTTGCCGATATATTTCTATTACTTTTGCACATAGGTAAAAGGGAATGTGGCTGACGTGCTAATGTTTTGATTTAGAGTCTTTCTTTTTTTTTCACTTTTGAAATCAGTACTATATATTAAATACAATATAATTTTCAATAGAGAATTGGCTCTGTAATAATAAATACAAAATCTGCATGAATTAAAATATATTTAAGCGAATTTTATGGACGGCAAGTCCCCCCCCCCACTCCCGTTAGTAGAGATTTAAGTACAAACCTTGATGTGGACAGTACCCCCCACACACACCCACACACACAAAAATAATGTACATAATTTAAAGAATATAAACTAATGGGATGATTTAATTTAAAAAGAAGGAAAAGTGACATAAAAGACTATCATCTTAAATGGTGAAGTCAAAACGCTTAATTTCAAGTTAATTCAACTTCACACAGTAAACGCACTATCTTTCTTATATACTGCTAATGTATATGCGATATTAGTCATAAGATTAACTAATTTGCATATTGCTTTACAAAATGACAGTCTATCAATTAACTTTTCTTTGTTCTTGTTGTTTTGATGTTAATAAAAACAAGTATTTCGGTTTAGGAATATTGCGTTTTTCCTGGGCAAATATTTAGCATTTCCAAATGTTTATTTCCGGCCTTTTCCACAGACTAACATAATTTTCAATGAGTTATGTTCTTTTCCTAAATTGTAATCTCCCCCAAGCACACACTCAAGGTCGCCTGGGCAAATTAATTATATTCTTTCTTATTAGGTACATTTAATTTTTCTTTTTTACTGTTATTTCATCCCAAACAATGCACAGTGGCACTTGGACATAAGGGGCTACTATTTGGAATCAATTCAACAGGGATTGATATATAGGGAGTTGAACAGCAAGATGTTTGCTCACACTACACTTGAACTTCTGCATGTCAGTACGGTCAAGAAAGTAAAGGAATTCCAAAGTTAAGCAGTTCAGAGGAAGAAACTGAGTAGAAGGCTTTCGAGCATCTTAGGATCTCTACAGTGTAGGGGTGGGATTTTGCAGCTTGTTCAGTTAGTCAGGTGTATTTATGTTGAGGGTGTATTCAAATTGAGTTCAACGGGGGTACTTTCCATTAAAATACTTATAAAAAAGACACAAGAACGTAACCTTTTAGTGATAAGATAAAAGTTGGAGTTTGGTTGACAGTGTGGTGCTTATTAGGTTGGAGACTCTTTTTTGGACCCTGTCTAAGAATGAGAGAGTAGTGACGGATGCACCAGCTCAGCTGTGGCAACAATTACTCCATGCATGGTCGAATGGTGGCCGTGTAGAGATATAAGATATTCTCAGTCGTGAGAAACTTTCTAGTACAGTAGAAAGAATCCAACTTCTTTGCAGCAACCTTGGCAATGTCCTCAATGTATTTGTTTCAATTCATGTTATCCGTGAATGTTAAGTCAAGGAATTTGGACAAAGTGCTTTCAGGTAGCGTATTATTAATCATGGCAATTAATAGTTGAAGATTTCTTGTAATTGTTAAAGAAAAGAATTAAAAGTTACCATCCATTTACGTTTTCATTCCAGTATAAACTGGAGATCTTCAACTAAGGTTTCAGTCATAGCCTTATACATGTGTTCATTCGTTTTCTCCTCATATCTGTTATAGAGTGTGGTATCATCAGCAAAGATACCCATCTCAGTGATAATTTTATCAGGGAGATAATTTATGAGTATCAGGAATAATAAAGGTCCCAAGATCGACCGTTGCAGCACATCCGCATTTATATCCTGTTGTTTTGATGTACAGTCATCAATGACAATCTGGAGTTTTCGCTTGTCTAAGAAGGATTTCATTATATTAAATATTCTTCTAGTAAATGTTTATATTTTCATGTGAAGACTCTTGTTCAAGACCCTCAAAAACCTTAAATATATTTAGCCTCCCCTACTGTCGCCAGTGTCTAGTATATACGTTCAGATATCTGCAGTAAAATGAGTTTGCCTAAATCCATACTATCAATCGGGGGAAAAAAGTTTAGTATCTATGTATCTAGACTAGTTCTTAATTTTAATTTAGGACTCAAAGATTTTGGCTGAAAGAGAGAGAGAGAGAGGAGGAGGAGGAGGCAAATATGGCGATAATTGAGTCGATCAGTTCTTTCACCAAAATTATTGAAAACTGGTACCAGCAGTCAGTGAAGCAAGCTTTGGTAAAACATTTGTTGAGTTTGGAGAAAACTAGAGTAAACTCTGTGGAGGATTTTTTTTTTTTTTAAATAGTATAGCAGAAATGAGATCAGGCCCACATGCTTTTGAGGTGTCTAGGTTTTTTATGATATCACGAACATGAGAAGGAGTGATTTTCAACCATCAAGTGTTACTTCTGTTCACAAAGGGAAATTTAGGAGAGATTGGTTTGTTGAGTCTAAAGTATAATATTTACACACTGTTTAAAGTTGATGGCGAATCACTATTAAATATCCTTTATTTTAATTACAAAGATTTAGAGGCAAACCGTTGAGCTAGCAGGTTGTTCTTGATTGCCGTGCAAACAACCTCATGGTTGTTGGATAGAGGGGAATTATAAATTTAGCATTATTTTGTCTATGCCGCATGGCAATGAAGAATATCGCCAAATCTGAGATAAGTTTTTACTTTCAGAATTCATTACGAAACACAACACAAAATTTGTTGCTTTTTTTTTTTTTTTTTTTAAATCAATCTTCTTAATCGATATACCTATATAAGTGAAATTGTCTGTCTGTCTGTCTGTGTATACATTCCCCTACTAAACTACTCTGCCAATTTTCAGATTACAGACTCGAGATTTGACATAAAGGGTATTGAGATTTGGGAAAATCTTTTTAATAAGTTTTTGGCCAGAAATTTGGCTATCAAGGGGTCAAAGTTCAACGATTTAACCTTTGAAAACTCTACCAAATTCCTCCGCCAATTTTGGCTTTAAACACTTGAAATTTTAGATGTAGGTTACTTGAACATGGATCAAACTTTTTAATTTGATTTGAGACCAAAACAATAAATGTTAAGAGGTCTAAATTGGGGCCCGAGTTAAAAAAAAATTTGACTTCTGCTGTCTCTACAAAATTACTCAGCCAATTTTTTTTCTAAACATTTGAAATTTCACATATATATATATATTCAGCCATAGGACAAGCTTTTTAATCGATTTTTGGTCGAAAATTTGGCTGCCAAGGGGTCAAAGTTAAAAAAATTTGACTTTTTCGATCTCTAGCAAACTATTCAGCTAATTTTGGGTCTAAACATTTGAAATTTTACATAAAGGGTATTCAGACATGTAGCAAGCTTTTTAATCAGTTTTTGAGTGAAAATTTGGCTGCTAAGAGGTCAAAGTTGAAAGAGTTGACCTTTGTAGACTCTACGAAACTCCTCTGCCAATTTTAGTTCTAAACACTTTAAATTTTAGATGTAGGTTACCTGGACACGAGTCAAACTTTTTAATATATAGATACATATGCACATAAAGTTATAAGCAGTACATAGGGCTCAAGCAAAGCCGGGCTGAATTGCTAGTTCTCTATAATATTTTTTTAATCCAATGTGATCCATTTAATATACTTTTTATTTGTCTGAAAAAAAAAAAAACTATTTTAAAAATTACGATAGGACATATTAAGCCAATGTTTGAAATTAAACTCCTCCACACATAATTAAATCGAAAATGAACAAAAGAAATTTGTATTGAAAGAATAACATTAACGATACGTCTCAACTCGATCTTCAAAATATTTTTGCCCCTCTTTCTGAAATTTCAGATCCAAATTTATTGCTTGAAAGTACCACTAAAAGCATCGAAGATTTAGCAAATGAAGTTGTTCTTGCAGCTAAGCTTTTATCTCTTGAGTAGACGTCAAACAATTTTAAACAAGCTATTGGGACCAAGTATAAGATAAGAGAGAAAGGATGTTCTTCCGAAGAATCCAAGATAGCAAAACCAAGTTGAAGAAACTTGTAAGGAAAGATAAAATATTTGTAAAAGATAAAGAGGCAGACTTAATCAATACATTACCCGCATACAAATGGTAATATGCTGCTTTAAAAAGACTACAAAGCCAAACCAAGAAACAAAGGCTTGAGAATTAAAGATAAACGCAGCAAAATCGTATATGACAAAGATGAGATTTAGGAATGTTGTGTGCAATTTGTGAAGAGCTATACATGGAGGACTTCACTGGACACTTCAAGTTGATAAGGGTGCAGAAGACACAATACCACTTATTTTGGAAGACAAAACAGAGCATACTATTCTATTTTTTAAGGAATACAAAAGTCCCGGGTTTGATAATATTTAGACACAGTTCAAAGTTGATAGCGAATCACTGCTAAATATTCTTTATTTTAATTACAAAGATTTTTTTTTCTTATAATTTGCATGTTTTCTTTTTTACAAATGGTAAAATAATTTTTTTTTATTTACATATTTAATAACGAAAATGTTTTCATATAAAAAATACTTAATTTCATAGTAAAATATTTTAAATAACTTTTTTTACATACATAATTTAAAAAAAAAAAATGTGTTTTTGTTCAAAAATATAAATTTTTGAATAGCAAATTTAGTAGATTTTTTATAAATAACTAAATATTAGAGAGGGTACTTATGCATTTTAGCATTGTTTTGTTTTAATTTCAGAAGAGTTATGTCTTTGGCAAGGGAAGTGTTACCAAACGCTAACCCCTCCACGTGTTAAGAATGGCTTTCTATTTCTATTTTTTATTAAAATGCATAAATGTTTTTTTTACATACATATTTAATGAAAGAAATGTTTTTGTCTAAAAATATTTAACGAAAATATTGTTTTGTTAATTATGTTAACAAAACATTAGTCAGTCAGCTGCTGTAATTAATTTCTCAACGATTTTATCCATGCTTGCTGCTCATCACAAAGAAATTGTTGAACTGAGAACAGATTTTCACCCTTCACTGCTTTCCTTTGCACTACGAGTCTTGAAATTTATGCGTTTTTACTCCTTTAAAAATTATGCTAATTTGATTGTTGTATTTAAGACTGATACAAGCACATTACGTCTAATCTGAATCCTCAAGGATATAAAGCAAAGTGATGTCCTTTTAGCACTTCCATTCTGCATCATTATGGCATTAGTTATTTGGAAAGCAGAACAACAAAGTAGCTCTGGCTTTTTAATTGGCCGCCATATTTTGTATTATCTGAGTTATATGGATGACATAGCTGCAACCATTAACTTTGCAGTTATTTCTGAATAACCCCGTAAAATACATGAAAGAAAGAAATCAGTCTTTTTATTAACATGCCCATAACAAATGTATGACCACTGATAAAAAAACAAAAAACAAAGAAAAACTCTTAACATCAACGGCAAACAAATCAAGTTTATTCAGCCTGGGTACAAGCGGTTTTCATCTTTGGGTAAATAACTGTAAATCACAGCATCAGCTTATATTGGATTGCCTTCACAATAAACAAAGCCGCTCTTGCTTTTAAATGTATTCAATACAAAATCAAAGTAAAAAAAAAAATCTATATGTCCTTCCTGCAGTTTTAGGACTTGAATGTGTTAACAGGACTGCAAAATTATGGCAGAAAGTAAAAATTTTCTAAAAGTCACACCATGTTCTTTATTATTGATTATAACTACATGATCACATGCAGTTGCAAAAACTCACTGGCATTCCATCAATATCCTCAGTCATCAAATGTAAAGTCTGGAAATTGTTTGGCAATGTTAAGCGTTTCAGGCAAAAATAAAAAGCCAGATGAAAGGTAGAAGAAAGAAACGGGTAGACAACGTTTTTGAGTGAACATTAACCAAGCTCAAGATCGTGGAGCTTGGAAAATATTCAGCCATTTTAGTTCATATTCTACAGTTAGCGGAGAAAACGTTCAATACAATAAATAAATATAACGTGATGCAAGGTATATAGTCATAAGACAAGGAATAATAAAAAATCAACGGCCTCATAGTTTTCAGTTGTTGTCGGGTTGTGTTTTGAATTGGGTTTGGTCCTACAGGATTTAATGTTCTATCCGGTAGACAGAATAAAATTCCAACCAGTATTTTTTGAGAATTTCTGACTTGTGTTTAAACCATCATCTGCTACATTTACTGCTTTGCACACAACCACATCATTTATAATTAACTTTCTTGGCATACATATCAGTCTTTACATTTGCTTGATACAAAGATATACTTATTTTGATGTCAGCAAGGCTAGTCCTTTAATGTTAATTGCTATGAGAATTAACTTCAAAAGGCTAATATGCCGTGAAACAGACAAAATATTGTCAGACGTCATAAAACATTCACAACATATATATACCATGGATGCTACTGATTTATTTAACAAAAGTTTGCAAACTTTTAGTATAAAAGGAAAGGAAGATTACATTCTTTTGCTATTACAAACCAAAAAGAATATTAGATTTCTAAATTTTAAGCAGTTGAAAAATTGAAGTTTTAGGCTTTTAGCTATCAACACAATTTAAATAAACTTCAGTTATATTGAATACCTCATTAGAGAAACATATTCCAAAATGAAAAAAAAAAAACATTTGGCAGTAATTTCTAAAATATAGTCATGACAGACATGTTTTAAAATTGTGCAAATCACAAATAAAATACCTAAGCTGAAAACTAAATCTTTTACCGATCCTGTATCATAATAATATATTAAAGAGCATTTTTTTTTTCCATTTGTAAATATGTCTTTGAGAATATCAGGAAGCCATATTCCGAAGAGAGAGAGAGAGAGAGAGAGAGAGAGAGAGAGAGAGAGAGAGAGAGAGAGAGAGAGAGAGAGAGAGAGAGATATAATGAAACCTGGCACGGCTAATCAAGCATAGAGAAGAGAAAAGAAAATCAGCTATCCCCATGGAATAAAGACAGGCCACAGATAGAACAGTAGTGAAAAATTTAAAGGAATAAGCTGAGGTCACAATGACCTATACTCAGTTAACACAAACAAACGCTATATAAATATAGAAGACCAGAGATGAAGACATTTAGCTTACAAACATAATCACCGGATTAAGTTAGAGTAAAAATAAATAAATAAATAAATAAATAAATAAAAACAACGAAAGAAGTTAAATATAAAATCTCCCAAATTGCAAAAACTGAATATATTTCAATCTCTGTATGCATTTAATACCTGGGTCAGACAGTGCACAACTACAGTAATATAAAAGATGTCTGATTTTAATCAATCTCTAAATGTGAGATTTTATAGCAATGATTTATCTATGCAGATAATTATCTCTTCTTCTTTATTATTATTATATAAAAGGTACTTTGTGTTTGTGAGTTCGTTCCCTATAGACTAAAAAACGGCTGGGTCGATTTTTATAAAATTTCACATGAAGGTACTTTATGTGCCTGGCAGTGTTCTTAGATATGTCTTTGCTAAGTATCGATAATCGAAATAATCCGATGAAAGAACAGGCGATTTCGACGAAAGTGAGCATATAGCGTAACATCGCAAATACATTCGAGAAGTTTTAATGCCACCCAAGCTGAAAGGCCCGACATAAAATTAGCATTAAGTTCTTTGATAGTGGAGCATGTTCAAAAAGAAGGCTTCTGTTCATAGCACAATTGAACCATAATACTTGACTTTTCATTTTAAACTTAAATTCAAGCCATTATGCATAAAAATAATTTTATAAAATCAATACTAGGTTCTCTACAATGCAATGTATACTACAATGTATTGTGGACTAATCACTCTTGGATTAGGAGGGAGGGCATGTGAAGCTTTTTCCTGGTGCACCGATGGGTGCCCAACTAGAGCGAGGCAATCAATCGACTTGATTGAAAAATGGGCGATTTCGATGACAATAAAAATATGGGAGTGTGAAACGTTTGTGATCATTCAATTCTAGGCAATACAGGGTCTCCCTGCTATATATATATATATATATATATATATATATATATATATATATATATATATATATATATACACACACACATATATATATATAGAAAAAAAATAAAAATAAGAAAAGAGGCATGAAAACAAAAACACAATAAACTAATCGTATAAAAGAACTAATGAAAATACAAACAGTAAAAATTGTACACGAATACAGTGACGACTGGGAAGAAGAATAAATAATCATTAAACTTCCAATTCAATTTGAAACGTTGTTCGAAGGAGACACTCTTCCCAACCCCCTGGAAAACCTCATTTATCTGCCCTGTATTTAAAAATTCAAAACATCGGTCCTCTCTCTCTCTCTCTCTCTCTCTCTCTCTCTCTCTCTCTCTCTCTCTCTCTCTCTCTCTCTCTCTCTCTCTCAGTACAGACCAATCAGTCTCCTGTGCATCATGAGTAAGCTGCTGGAATCTGTGTTACATAGAGAAGTGGTCAACCACCTGAGCAAAAACAACTTACTCACTGACATGCCATACGGTTTCCGTTCTGCTAGATTTACAATTAATGTATTAACTGTAATATCACACAAGATTAGTGGATCTATTGATGAGGACTTCGTTTCTAGAGCAACAGCTCTTGACGTATCAAAGGCTTTTGATAGGGTATGCCATAACATAATCTTGCTTCACAAGATTTCCAGTTATGGAATTGCTAAAAATGTTCTGTTATTAAGTCATTTCTCTGAGATTTATCTATATATATATATATAACTTAAATGTTCGGCAACAATACCTTGAATTTAAGCTTAAAGTAAAAAAGTATCATGGTTCAATTGTGCTTTAAACAGAAACACTTATTCCAAACATGCCCCTGTCATGTTTAGAGTTCAGTTAGATTTAGCAATTTAATCTTAATTTAATTATGGCATTAACATGTATTTATATTAGAATTTTATAGATGCAAAATTTAAAAAAAAATCGTTTAAAAATTTATAAACTTTTATTTTATCAACAGCATTTCCTTGCAAATTAGCTTTCAACTTTATGCTATAAATTTAAAGCAATTTGTCATTTTTTTTTCCATTCAGTTTTTGGATTGAAGTGATTACTTCACATAGTTTTCTTAAGGAAAATCTATGTTAGAAAAGTTTCAGACGTTTATAAATGTTTAAAAATATGTTACCATTGTTTTCTGTAATTATCTATATGAATTCATATAGTAAAATACGTTACGATAACATTACTGCTGATTGATTGGTTATGCAATCAACAAGATGCAAAAATTCAATTTCTTGATTTAAGTAAGCATTCTTTTTTTCCAAAAGAAAAAGAAATAAAAAATAAAATAAAAGAATTGTTTCAAAGTTAATTTGATATTTTCTTCCTTGGATTTCGAAGTAAAAACGAGATCTACTCCTAGAAAGAAAAGTTTGCAAAAGATAATATTCGGGTTTGGTATTTCAGTTATAAATAACAAAATGGCGACCAGCAAGGTGAGTAGATCTCGGGGGGGGGGATTAGAATTCCAGATAAACATTCGGACTTAATACAATGAAAAATAAAGATTTTCAATTTAAGCTGCGATTGCTGCTTTCCATCGTAAACAAAAACATTTTCCCATTCGCCATTGTCATATTTTCTTTTCAGAAATAATCTCTCATATATATATATATATATATATACATATATATATATATATATATATAAATAAATCACAGATCATTTGCCTATATCCTTCAAGATCATTTTGAATACACCTGATTTTCAATGATACAGGTAAGATTACGAGCTGTTTAAATGTCCAAAGCTACACTCAACCTCATTCATAGAAGCAAAATAATTGTGGAGATTAATTTGACATCACCTGTTTAAGGGCCATTCCTTCTAGCCTTATTTTTTCAAAACTATCGCCCTCCACCCAAAAATATAGTCTAGAATATAGTCAAACCCACGAATAGCCTCGTAACTCTTGCTTCAAGTATTTTGTCCATAGTATTCACATTCGATGAACAATGTTTCTAACAAAGGGAGGATATTTGCTGTTTACAAGGTCAGAATCAAAGACTTAACACTGACCTTAAAGTAGCATTTTTTTTCTAAGCTCCTTACATCAAGTGGCTTCAAACTTTTTTACAAGGTCAGAATCAAAGACTTAACACTGACCTTAAAGTAGCATTTTTTTTTTCTAAGCTCCTTACATCAAGTGGCTTCAAATTTTTTTACAAGGTCAGAATCAAAGACTTAACACTGACCTTAAAGTAGCATTTTTTTTTCTAAGCTCCTTACATCAAGTGGCTTCAAATTTTTTTTACAAGGTCAGAATCAAAGACTTAACACTGACCTTAAAGTAGCATTTTTTTTTCTAAGCTCCTTACATCAAGTGGCTTCAAATTTTTTTACAAGGTCAGAATCAAAGACTTAACACTGACCTTAAAGTAGCATTTTTTTTTCTAAGCTCCTTACATCAAGTGGCTTCAAACTTTTTTACAAGGTCAGAATCAAAGACTTAACACTGACCTTAAAGTAGCATTTTTTTTTCTAAGCTTCTTACATCAAGTGGCTTCAAACATTTTTACAAGGTCAGAATCAAAGACTTAACACTGACCTTAAAGTAGCATTTTTTTTTCTAAGCTCCTTACATCAAGTGGCTTCAAACTTTTTCTGGAATGATTTCCATAAGAAAAAAAATAATTCACAACAAGAAAGTGATAAATCGACTAACAAGCTATTTTAAAATAACAAGCAAATCCACAGTTAGAAGATTGTAGTGATTTTCCTCATCCAATTAACTGGATTTATCACTTTGAAATCACTGACATTCGTATGACTAATGGATTTATCACTGAATACATATATTTATATACTACCAGGCAGGCCGGCATTGCCCAGTCGTAAAATACACTTAAATATTATATTTTAATTCATGCAGATTCTGTATTTATCATTATAGACCCAATTCTCTATGGATTATTATATTGGACCATATAATATATCGTAGTGATTTCAAAAGTAAAAAAAAAAAAAGACTTGTGTATCATCAGATAGAATCGAAACCAAAACATATATTTCTCCCCATTATCCGTTCACATTTGGCCTACATCCAAAAACTGCAAAAAATAACGTTCCTTAACCTTTACCTTATTAGTGTATATACAAAAGAAAAAAGAAAAAAAAAAAAAAAACAACGGGTATAGACAACTTACGCCAGGCCAATGTTTTTTTGCTTGTTTTTTTTTTAATTTTGGCCTCTTAGCAGCTATTTTACCAGCTAAAAATCAAATCGAAAGTATGCTACATATCCAAATACCCTATATATCAAATTTCAAGTCTGTAGACAAAAATTGACAGAGTAGACCGTTCCACAGACAGACAAGGTCACTTTTATCATACATACTAATTATATGCAAAAAAAAAAAAACTTTCATATGTGATGCAAGAGAGATACAATTATTATAGATAACCTTTTCTTTTCCTTTTCAAGAAAATGGATACCTTGGAAGAAAAATAGGTTTTCTTTATTGAAACTTGTCGATAAACGATTATGGAAACACTTTGAGGAGAGAATAATAAAGCAAGCTTATTCAAACATTTTATAAGTTTGAAAGGCAAGTATTTCCACTAGATAAGCATTTATATTAGAAGAAAAGAAAAATCAATGAAGGCAATTTAATGTTTCAAAGTCAACAAATATTAGTTGCACTTGAGAAAACGAACAATACATTTCATAACCCTCACCCGTCTATACTATTTGTAAACAAGACTATACAATTGGGATCGGCTCAAAGCAAATGTATATTGGACTAAAAAGCGTGACTGTGGAGTCTGCATCTAAAGCATTGGATTCAAACCCCTTTATGCTCCTATAACTCAACCAACCTTTATTCATACATCAATATAAGATTATATATGTATATAAAATTATATAAACATTAGGAGGAAGCTATGCAGATTGGCCCGCGTTTCAATGTTAACACATCAACAAGGTTTCAAAACGAATCTTGCAATCAGAAAAATTAATCTGTTCAAAATATTAAACAAAAAAAAAAAAAAAAAGGTCGCTGAAAAGTTAATATCATGAAATATGTCATTCTTCCTTGGATTTGACTGCTCCTTTTCCCACCCCAACACATCTCCTGCAATCATTCTGACATTGTGTTTTTTGGACACAACATCTATCAACATCTCCCAATCTTCGTCATAAGCTGACAACATTCAAATGGCACACTCTGAAGTCCCACAAGTTCACTTTCTCAGATGTGAGGCTAAATTTTTCATAGGTTAGATGCTTTTCCTGGTGTCAATTCAATGTGGAGAAATGGAACCTATATATATATATATATATTTTAATTACATTTTCACCCTAAACAAGGCACATTGCCACCTTGATGTAGGGGGTTACTATCAGGGACATAATCTATAGGGGTACTATGTAGAGAGTTGGGCAGCAAGATGTCAGTTCATGTTACACTTGAACTTCTGCATGTCAGTACAGTTGGAGAAGCAGGAACCTGAAAGGGAATTCCAAAGTTTAGCGGTTCTGGGGAAGAAACTACTGGAGTAGAGGGCTCTCTTATATTTAGGGATCTCTACTGTGAAGGGGCGGGATTTAGCTGCTTGTCGGGTTTGTCAAGGGTATTTATGTCGAGGGGGCACAAATGCTTGCAGTTCGTAAGAGCATTCACCGTTAAAGTACTTGTAGAATAGGCAGAGGGATGCAACATTTCATCGATGAGACAGAGGCTGAAGCTTAGTTAACAGTTCAGTTGGTGACTCTCTTTGGAACCATTTCTAGGAGCGAGAGACTAGTAGCAGATGCACCAGCCCAAATGAAAACAATACTCCATACATAGCGAATGGTGGCCTTATAGAGGTACAGGATTCTTTCGGGCGTTAGTAGCTTTCTAGCATGATAGAGAGAACTTACCTTCTTCGCAGCAGTTCTGGCAATGCTCTCAATATAATTGTTCCAACTCATGTTTTCTGTGAATGTTAGGCCGAGGAGTCAAAAAGTACTTTCGGATAAAGAGTTTATGGCCATTGCTATTGGTGGTAGAGAAGGTTTCTTATAATTATTGAAGGAAACAAGTTCAGTTTTGGCAGCAATGAATGTGACCATCCATTTGTGTCCCCATTCCATGACAGATTGGAGGTCATCCTCTAGTGTTTTTGCCATTTCCTTAGATATGTGTTCATTTGTTTTCCTGTCATGTGTTATAGCGCATGGTGTCATCAGCATATGTACCCATCTCAGAAACAATTTTGTCAAGGTCATTTATGAACATCAGGAATAATAGAGGTCCAAGGATAGATCCCTGGGGCACTCCCGCATTTATATCATATTGCTTAGATGTACAACCATCGAGGACAACCTGGATTTTTCTCTTATCTAAGACGGATTTAATTATGTTAAGTATTCGTCCAGTGATACCATATGATCTGATTTTCCAGAGAAGACCTTCATGCCATACCCTGTCAAAAGCCTTAAGATATATCTAGAGCTACCGCTCTACCCTCCCCTGCTTTGTTCAGTGAATGGTACATACGTTCAGAGATTAAAGTTAGGATGTCTGTTGTGGAACAGGCTTGCTAAATCCATATTGTTGGTCAGTCATCAGAAGTTTAGCATCTGTAAGATGATGGACTAGAACTTGGTTAATTATGGACTCAAATATTTTGGCGAAAAGTGGGAGGAGGCTAATGGAGCGGTAATTTACTGGGTCGATTCTTTCGCCAGAATTCTTGAAAACTGGTACCACAGAAGCAGTTTTCCAGCAGTCAGGAAAGCAAGATTCATTAAGGCATTTGTTGTAAAGTTTGGAGAGAACTGGAGCTACTTCGGCGGAGCACTTTTTTAATAGTACAGCTGGGATGAGATCAGGTCCACATGCTTTTGAAGTGTCAAGATTTTTTATGATAGCATGCACCTGAGAAGGGCTGATTTTCAGATCGTCTAGTGTGGCATCTGTCCACAAAGGAAAGTCAGGGAGGAAGTGGTTAGCAGGATCCAGTGTGTAGTTGGAGGCAAACCGACTGGCAAGCATGTTAGCCTTCTCGGTTACTGAGCAAACAACCTCATGATTGTTGGATTGTGGGGGAATTGTTGATTGCCCATTATTTACTACACTGTTGTAAATTTTCCAGAAATCACAATTTCTGTGTTTTGATTCGATTTACTTAGGACTTCTTATTGCGATTTGATGCGAATTACTTAGGACTTCTATCCAGTCATGGCTGACATAACGAGAGCATGCTACTCCTATGAAGTAAATAAAGGGTTCAATTCGAAATTCCTTCCAAATTACCGAGTTCGACAAGATACATGTGGAGAAGGTCGGAGGTTACATCGACCGAAACGTGAAAATGACACTCAAGATGAGAACAGTAGTCTGATGAATCTAAATAATATGAATACTCAATCCTCATCTAAAAAATTTAGAAACCCAAAACTAATATTTAATAACGAAATAGTGATCAAATCAGTCATTTTCTTAGCACAAATTAAATGAATTAATATTATGAATATTCAATGTTATTTGTATTGATTCATTCTAATGTGCGTGCAATCTACAAAGATAGGAAACCAACATAATTCATGGAGTCGAAATAATGAAACTGACAGTCACTGGGAAAGAATATATAACAATATTCTAATTAGTGGCCGAGATTAACATAGAATGAAGCACTTCTTTGCAATAAAACCCACTTACATCTAAAGATATTTCACGTACATTATGGATAACAAAGATAACCTAATCTGATATTACCTCAAATTGCAAAAGTACATTACCAATATCAAAACTACATTTCCATATAATGGACAATAACAGTGAAGGATATGGTACTATTAATAACTGAGAAAAACCATCATAAGATAAAAAAAAAAAAAAATCGGCTCATTTGTTTACCAGTTACACTTTGTTGCTATGTATTACTCCACCTCAAAATAACAAAATGGCTTCCGTTTCTGAAGGAAATGAGTTGGATCAAAGTCTAATTTACTTATTACAGGAAAAATGTCTGGATAAAGAAAGCAAATGACTACAAAAATATACAACCAAATAGTTTGATGACCAGGAGGGAGGGGTCAGAGAGAAAATATAATCAATCCTGCTAATAAAGTCCTCATTTATAAGGATGTATAAATAGTGTCAGATTAAATCCATAGTATTTTTTTAAATATAAATAGTGTCTTTGGGATCAACCTAGAAGAGCATGTATCAATCATATAAATAATTAAGTTGACTACACCCTCCACTCCCTCTTTATTTCATCAAAGTGCTTGGCTGTACATTTTTATAATCAAGAATTGTTTTGTTCAATGATAGATATCATTTCTCTTAAATATATATTCTTTCTTTATTACTTTCATAAAGCTTTATATGTTGAACCATTTATATTCTTGATTTGTTTTAGAATTAATGTCTGGATTACTGCTTTATATATATATATTAGCAGACTGCCTGGCGTTGTCCGGTCATAAGATACGCTTAGATATATTTTAATTCATGTATATTACATATTTATTATAGAGATAATTCTCTATCGATTATTATATTAAACCTAATATATAGTAGTGAGATCAAAACTATATATATGCATCATTTTTTACCAATTGTCACAAAATTAGGATAGTATTATAATCTTCAAAAAGCCTGCAAATATTCATGCAATAGAACCAAAGATATGAACATTTCAATATTCAGTTTGGCTACCAGTATACACATACACACCACTTTTTTGGGCAATTTTACAAGTTCAAAATCTCAGGGACTATTGATCAAAATTTAACAAATGAAGGTTTGTTGGAAAGCTAATAATCTGAATTGTGTAGTGGGCTATGTGACATTTGCCCTTAAGGTATATTTGTTTACAAAAATTAAAAATTTCCTTAAAATACATAAATAAAAATGGAAAAGCATACATCAAATGCCAAAAACAAAAATCGTAGTTATTACAGTATGAAATGTGCAAGAATGAACGATTTTTGCAATTGTAAAAAAATTAATAGACAACTTTTTTTAATACTGGAGGTGAAAAACAATAACTGTTAGATAAAGAAACCTTTTTTTTTTTAAACTAACTTTTTAAAATAGGAATCAAAAAAAAAAAATTCGATTCAGTATTTTATTTTAATGCATATTTTGTTTAATACACTCGCTTAAAAGCAAATAAATGGCCCATAATATGTAAGTCATAAACGCATTTATGCAATTTTATTAATATAGAAATAGGACGAATGGAAAGAAAATGTATAAAATAAAATAAAAATAACGTTTGAACTTTTAGACTGTCGCCTGTAGTAAACTTGCTTATAGTTTTGCAAAGAAATAATTGTTAGATTTTATTTCTACCACCATAACCTTTCATGCCTTCTTAAATAGAAAAAAAAAGCATAAATAGCACTATAAAACCATTGTTAAAACAAGATCTCCAACTGGTTTGCATTGTCTTGTAAATAAAAACTTATAACATGAAAAACATCAAAATTGTCTTTTAAAAAATAGAGCAAGTTGTGATCACAACATTTAAAATGGATAAAAAGTAATATTTTGTTTGGATCTAAAATAATCAAAGAGAGAAAATCATTTATTTCTAAGCAAACAGAAAAAAAAAACAATCCTTTTCATCACAATCCAAGCTATTTGTACATAAGCGGCCATATTGATTTTGCTTTTAACACTTTGCATTGATTGGACAAAAATATGATTATGTCTATGGAAGATACATCGATACATAAAGATTTGATTGCGCTGCTATTTAATACAGTTATGTTACATCTAATGTTTTGGTTTGGTTGTTTCATTGTAAATCAACCTTGTTAGGGTAATTTTTAATGCCAAATTAAGAGAATTTAGCAAGATTTTTATGCTTCAAGTTTTTTAACATATCAAACTATTCATAGATTAATTTGTTTCGTCAGCGTATGTTTTGTAAATAAGTAATCTACAAATGATAGATCCTATCTAACCAATAGATGGAACCATGACAGTTGTACTACCAGTCTAGGTCAAAATGGCCTTGGGAATAATCGCTACTAGAATCTAGATCCACACAATCTCAAACTGGAATCTCTTTCTTTCATATGATACCTAGGATAGGTTCTATTTAATCCATATATAGAACCCTGACAGATACTAAACGATAAGAGTAAACTTAAGAGTAATGGGAACTAAGGACTGACTCTCCACATTGGGGCCTCACTACTGGGCATATTTCTTTTAACTTAAATTATTATACCCAGGTTCTAGCTGAGATAGCTTTAGCAATCAATAGAGTTGGAATGCAAAACAGGCAGAAGAAAAAAATTAAGTAGAAAAAAAAAAAAAAAAAAAAAAAAAGAAAATACTAAAAAGATACGTGCCAGGGTGTTGGCATGAGGCTAACACTTTGCTCAAGGGTATCTGAGGCAGCGTTGTGTGTGTGTGTGTGTGTGTGTATATATATATATATATATATATATATATATATATATATATATATATATAGAGAGAGAGAGAGAGAGAGAGAGAGAGAGAGCATATGCAACTTTATTTTTTACAGAACCAAACTCTGGAATAACCAAACCAAGTTTAAATCGGTCCTTTTATATTCACTTATTTACCAATAACAAGAATCCCCAAATTCAGTGCAACTTTAAAAATATTGAATTGATGATTTATAATTGTTTGTGTTTTGAAACTATGACGTAATATGTATAATCTGAACAGCTTTTCAACATAGCAAGATTTTAACACCAGCACTTGTATTCACTCGATAAATATTAAAAAAAAAAAAAATAGAAATTGGTATATATTTGGTCGATACAAATCTTATTTTTAGAGGCAGGGGTTAAAGGTCAATTTAAATATTCATTGCTCAGATAACCATCTTGGCACCAACATAACACTCTGATGTGGTTCATAGCGATGATCAGAGAAGAACATAAAAAAAAACTGATTATCTGATTATGGAAAAGCAGAGAATTAAACACATAAAAACTGATTATGGAAAAGCAGAGAATTAAACACATAAAAACATTGTGGAAAAGCAGAGAATTAAGAACATAAAAACTGATTATGGAAAAGCAGAGAATTAAACACATAAAAACTGATTGTGGAAAAGCAGAGAATTAAACACATAAAAACTGATTGTGGAAAAGCAGAGAATTAAACACATAAAAACTGATTGTGGAAAAGTAGAGAATTAAACATATAAAAACTGATTATGGAAAAGTAGAGAATTAAACATATAAAAACTGATTATGGAAAAGTAGAGAATTAAACATATAAAAACTGATTGTGGAAAAGTAGAGAATTAAACATATAAAAACTGATTATGGAAAAGTAGAGAATTAAACACATAAAAACTGATTATGGAAAAGCAGAGAATTAAACATATAAAAACTGATTGTGGAAAAGCAGAGAATTAAACACATAAAAACTGATTATGGAAAAGCAGAGAATTAAACACATAAAAACATTGTGGAAAAGCAGAGAATTAAGAACATAAAAACTGATTATGGAAAAGCAGAGAATTAAACATAAAAACTGATTATGGAAAAGCAGAGAATTAAGAACATAAAAACTGATTATGGAAAAGCAGAGAATTAAACATATAAAAACTGATTGTGGAAAAGCAGAGAATTAAACACATAAAAACTGATTATGGAAAAGCAGAGAATTAAACACATAAAAACATTGTGGAAAAGCAGAGAATTAAGAACATAAAAACTGATTATGGAAAAGCAGAGAATTAAACATAAAAACTGATTATGGAAAAGCAGAGAATTAAGAACGAGAGACTTGAGAGAATGGGAGCAGAATCTGAAAGACAAATGTATAAGAAACAAGACAAAACTATGAATTATGACTAAGAGAGAAAATAATTTATACAAAGTAATTGAGAGATCAACTGTCCGTTATCACAGTCATGAGTTGAGCTTCCACTAAGCATGAAAAAATACTCTCAGTAACCAGTAGCGTAAGTTTAAGACAACAACAATGAAAAATATAATTTCAGTTATTGGTTAAATTAGTTTAATAGCAAAGAGGTAAAATCTTTGACTGCTGATTCGTTTCAAATGGGTCTGGAAATCACACATAGAATCTCAACATGAAAACACATCTATTCACACTGAGGACGCATGATATGGCTAAACAGTTTTTACGGATGATTAAGTTAGGTATGTGTATATATATATATATATATATATATATATATATATATATATATATATATATATATATATGACTGACATAAATGAACATTTAAAATTAAAATGTTTAAATTCAACGTTATTTCACGCGGTTAATGCTAGTGTCTGTAGGTATTTAATTATTATAGTAAAAAAATAATTATATATATATATATATACACACACCCAGGATCAATTCCTAATCAATCTTCAAGAATATCAGAACAAAGCCGCTAGATGTAAGGAGTCCAAATGTGGGCTATATTTAGATTAATTTAGTTTTTTTTTCAAAAACAGGTGAAAGAGGTGACAGGAGTTCATAAAAAAAAATCTGACATTTTTGATTTTTTGTGAAAGTTTAACAATGCATATTAGGCATCAGTTAAATAAATTTCAGTTGGTTTGAATTATTGTAAATAGTTTTGGGGGAGGCATAATTTGGACACAATCTCCTACTTTCATATTCAAATATTTCAGATTTGCATCGAATTTGATGCATAATCATTCAACACCAATGAATCAAGATTTTCTGGATTTTAGTTTCTTCTTAAGACTTACATTTTAGACATTTTCTAGACTCAAAGTCATATCATAAATTTTGATCAAAATTGGAATGCGGTTTAATATTACATCATGATTTTATTAACTTCATAAGTTATACAAAATTAGGGCAAAAACTGTTCTGTTAGAGGAATTAAATTCCCTCTTTCAGGGACAGGTATTCATCTAATATATTATGTAGCAAATTATTCAAGAAATTACTCAAAAAGTTACCATTATAGATACAATTCTTTTTTCAGTAACTTATAACAATATATTTTTATTAACTAAATTGATTCTGAATATCCACTGAATACAACGTAAAAAAAAATAATAATAATCAAACAGCGATGCACACTGAATATTACATAAAATTATTGAATAAAAGTAATTTCAGACAATGTGCATTTAAGTATATATATATATATGAGAATGATACATTAACAAAGAAATTTCCTAAAAGAGTAACTATTATAGAGGCAGTTATTTCTTCACTAACTTATTAAGAATTTATTGCATCTGAATATAAATTGAATACCACTTTACAATAAAAAAAACAAAAAAAAATGAAAAAATAAAATATAATAATAAATTAAAAAGTTTTAAAATAATAAAGAGAAAGATACAAAGAATATTGCAAAAACGAATGTAATTTTTAACGATATTCTTCATTTCAATCATTGAATAAAATTAAAAAAAAAAAAAAGGCAAATTTAAAAGTGATTCAATACCTAATACACTTTTTCATGCTGTATTGTAGTTCGACACTCAATATCAAACTGGAGGCCACTCTGTAGGCGTTCGCCACATGAGTTGATTGGATATTGTGCTTGAAAGCCTGAGGTAATGTACAGCAACCTTGGTTGATGCATGATAGGGAACAAAGGGCTAAACCAGGTAGAGCATAGGAAGATGACGGGATGGGAGAGCGAGAAGAGGTGAAGGCAAAGATCAAGGAAGAGGAGAAGGATAATGTAATCTTTTGAACAGCAAACTTAACTCTTTATATCCTGTTGAAAATTGAAGCCCAGAACTTCAGTTCTGCAAAAAATTACAAACACTAAAAAATAAATTAAAAAAAAAAAAGCTAAAAATGTTTTTTTTACTTTTGTACAGATTGCTATGACATTTGTCAGTATTACTAATAAGACTATTCTTTTATGTTTTCAATGGTAATACAAACATCAAGTCTGATCAATAATCGACAAAATCCTGGTGTGCTTGATATAAGAAGAGCAGAAAGTTGATCTTGGGTTTACTTTCGACATCTGTGTAGCCCCCCCCCCTCTATTTTGTCATTTATTCCTCACACTCTATGAGCAATGTTTCTGACAAAGAAGGAAGAATTGCTGTTTTCTTGGTCAGAATCATAACACTTATCGTTAACAAGTTTTTGACTTTAAAGTAGTATTTTTTCCCCCTTACATCAGATGGTTTCATGAAGTGGTTTTCAATAGGGGGTGGGGGCACTAACAAAAATATGGAAAAAAAAAATGTATTACAAAACTGAAACATCAGGATTTTTTTTTTTTTTTTTAAATTTAATATGAAATATTAGTCATTAGGTTTATTTTATTTTATTCTTTTTTTTTTTTTTAATGAAAATCGATCCAGACAAGGCATGAGACCACTTGATGTAAGGAGCTAAAAGAAAAAAAAAAACACTTTAAAGGTAAAAAAAAAAACTGGCTATTGATAAATATTGGCTAGATAGAATCTGACCTAATAAAATGGTAATCCCCCTCCACTTCGTCAAAAACACCACTCATGGAATGTGAGGACTAAAGGAACAAAATAAGCGAAGTGAGAGTTGACATGTAAATAGCTGATCCAACAGTAAACTGACTTTACAACATTAACTTCTCCCTTACAAATAATATGAAGATATGGTTGGGTTTAAAACCTGTTGCATAAAAAAATTGCAACAGATCAAATGCTTGATATGGCTTACTTTTATATCAAAAATGTCCACTTACAGTATATATTAAACATTAGACAAGTAATAACACGAGAGAGAGAATGTGAAACCTTTTGATCTTAGTAAAGGTTGATGTTTATGAATTTGCTTATATCAATGATAAATTATTAATGTCTGACATCAGATATAACCCTAGACTCCACTGGAGGCATTATCTTTAATCTAAAACTCAAATAGCAAAATGTTTTGAAAAGAAAAATGAAGATTTGTGAAATATTTTTATTTGATTAATCTCTATTTTTTAATGTCGGTAGTTTTCAAATGTGCATGCAACCTAGATCTGACCACAATTTTGCAGTGGTGTAATTTCAGTACACGACATTTCATTATTTATAAGTTATTGTAGAGGAGCCCTCCTTTTTTTTTTTTTTATAAACTAAATCATTGTTTTGAAATTTAAATTTAATTATGACAATAATGTTTGGACATTAAATTATCATTAAAAAAATTAGAATAATTAAATAAAAATTATAATAAATTATTATAAAACTATGATTAATTTTGTTGATGCAATTATTGGATGCAAATGGTTCCTAAAGCTTTAAAATTTTTAATGAATAAAGATTTAAGAATTTGAAGTCCAGAAATGAATTCTTATTCGACAGTGTAAATGCTTCTAATTTCCTTTCAAATTTTAAAAAGTCAAAGTCATTTTTATTTTTCAACTATTAACGAGCGATTAAAATGGTTGAAGTGCTCAAAAAAAAAAAAAAAAAAAAAAAATGGAAAAGCATTCTGGTAGAATTATTATGTAATTAAATTATATATATTTTTTAAATTGGATTAAAAAAACTCATTTATGGTCACATTGAAAGAATTGACAAGAGTTCCTGGGTTAATCTATATATCTATAAAAGTGAACGTGTCTGTCTGTCTGTGTACATTTCCCTACGCAATAACTCTGTCAATTTTTAGTCTATAGACTCGAAATTTGAAATACCGGGTACTGAGATTTGGGAAAATCGATGTGACGGGTGTCAGCCAGAAATTTGGCTGTTAAGGGGTCAAATTTCAACGATTTGACCTTTAAGAACTCTACCAAACTCCTCCAACAATTTTGGGTCTAGACACTTGAAATTTTAGATATAGGTTCCTTGAACCTGGATCTAACTTAATAAAGTGATTTGAGCCCGAAACTATAAATTTTAAGGGGTCATAATAGGGGTCAAATTTTTAAAAAAATTGACGTCTGCGGTCTATACCAAATTACTCAGACAATTTCCGGTCTAAACATTTGAAATTTTACATAAAGTGTATTCAGAGATAGGGCAAGCTTTTTAATCGGTTTGAGTCGAAAATTTGAGTTGTCCAAACACCCGAGCAACGCCGGGCACCCCTGCTAGTAGATGTATAAAAGCAAAGTCAGATGGCAGGATAAAACCAACAAAAACATGAGTTGATAAGGATGGATTTGAGAGAAAGAGGGATAAATAAAGACCTGGCCAGAGAAAGGTTAGTTTGAAAGCTAATTTCTAAAAGCTGTTTAACACATGTCATCACCTAAAAGGAACGTTAAAACGAATCTCTACAATTATATAAATGCAACTGTGTGTGAGTTCGTTCCTTATAGACTCTGAAACAGCTGAACAGATTTTCTTTAAAATTTACAGAACTTTAGTGTATAAGTCTAGGAGTGATTTTAGTTAAGTCTTGTCTCAGAATATCCTTGATAATTACCAATAATCGATAATCGAAACCGTTATTTTAATTTATCTATCATTTTTTCCATGTCTTCGCTTAGCAACAATGATAGAACAATGGGTTGTGAAATTTCTACTGTGGGCAAGTTGATAGCATGTTTTTATCTTTTTTGTTTTTGGCATGAGGTTCAAACTCCGCATGTAAATTTCTTAATGTTTTTTTTTTTGTTAATTTTTTTTTTTTTTTTTTTTTTTTACACGGTGGTCACCACTTATCAAGTCGTGGGAGCCACTCAGGGATAAGGGTTATTGCAAGTACAGTACGTTAGTGTGGAGATTTAATGAAGTATTTACTTAAGAGGGCGGTTCATTAGGAATTTGTTAACGTTGGACTTGAAGACATCCAAGTTGTAGTCAGGTGGGAAGCAGGCAGACGGAACAGAGTTCCACAGGCGTGCAGTTCTAAGAAAGAAGCTTTGTTCATGGAATCTACGTTTTGATTTAGGCACAGATAAAGAGTGGGGGAAATTTTTCACAGTGGATTCAGCTAGACGGGTGTTTTTCGTGAAAGATTGGCGAGGGGGGACCAGAGATTGGAGTTCAGACGAGCACCTGCCATGGAACTAACGATAAAACAAGGATAGGCTCGCAACGTCTCTTCTGTGGGAGAGAGGTTGCAGGGTAGAGAAAAGGGCATCCCCCACTAAGCCACGAAGTCTATTTTGTACTCTGTCAAGGCAGGATAGGCTGTTTTTAGCAGCTCCCGCCCAGATATGGCAGCAGTATTCCATCCTTGGACGAAAAGAAGTTTATATAAAGTAAGTTCATAAAAGAAAAAATAGGTTCTCTAGAGTGCAATGTAGAATAACATATTTTGGACTAAGTTACTGCATGGAAGTATGTGAAGTTTTCTCCCGAGCGATTTCACAAATTTCGATGAGAATAAAAATATAGGAGTGTGAAATATTCGTTGATCATCATTCTATCCCGGGCAACGTCGGGTCTCCTTGCTAGTATAATAAGTATTACTAAATCACTTGGAAAAGAGATAAAAAGCAGGATTTAAGAAACATTTTTTTTTTTAAATTATATTTTAATTTAAAATTAAAACGAAACTAATCTCATAAAAATCTAGAGAAGTGAAAATTAAAAATAAAACATCAGAGACAGAAATTTCTCTCCCGGTTTCCTTTGAGAATGCACAATTTTAACAACCTTTTATCATTCGAGATGAGTTTGAAAATTTCCCTTTTCTCACAGAAAATATGTTGCCAGTCCTTTGCTTCTCTGACATTATTTTCATCAAAGATGCCTGAGTTTCAATCTCTAGTTCCTCCTTAAAAGACATGCACAGCAAGAACTAGTCTTCTACTACAATTACGAAAAACAAAACTTTCCTTTTTTTCCATTGTGTGTTTCATATCAGACAGAATTTCCATGAACAGAGTCTTTTTCAAGAACTTTGTATCTTGTGAATACATTAGCATGAGATTCCTTCCCTTCTGGCTACAACATGATCATCTTCAACGTCAATGCCAACATATCGTTGTCATAAACCGTCCACATGAATAATCAAATTTTGTACATTCATCATTTTCAATTCTCTAATAATATACTTCAGTATTCAACTAACAGTAGCATTTAACATTGATGTGGTTACTTATTAGATAAAAAGAAATCATTTCTCTTAAACTTTGAATCACATTTTGTCTATTTTTTATCAATAGACATTCTGAAGAAAAATATGTAGCCAATAAATTTAAAGACTTTGTAAAAGAAATTTATTTTTTATTTTTTTATTTTTTAAAAATATTTTGAAAGTTGCATTGGGCTTATTATTGCATTCAAAACCAGTTTCCGTAATATGGAATATATTTAATGTGTGTTCTCAATTAAACAGATGTTAAAATTTAATTTTTTTTTTTTTTTCAATAATTTAATAAATTTGATGTAAAATTAAAATATTTCTTAATCAGAAATTTACATAAGAATTTTGGATATTTTTTTTTAATTATTATTTTGATTATTCGGGCTACTATTTTCATCTTTGTTATTATTTTCACATTTCAACCAATAAAACTCCAAATCATCTTCAGGTGCATTTTTTTAATCTTTGGAATCTTTACGATGACTTCAGGAAACTTGATGGAATTTAAAACTTAACCATTTATTTAATCCATGAGGATAGATTGTCCTCGTTCTGTCAGTCATGACTGCATAGAAGTCTAAAATATTTATATTATTATTATTGTTGTTCATAGTAAGGATTAAACCTTCAAACCACAGAATACTATCACTTTGAACTGATTGTTAATAAGTGCCTTTATCTGTTACACTACATGTCCTGGAAATACTGGAAAGTAATGGATGATTAAACGATCAAAAATGAGGATTTGATCACTGAATGCAGTTTTGTTAGATTGAAGAAAATACTACATGAGTAAATTGTGTCTCAGAATACAAATTACAAAAAGAAAATAGAGAACTTTAAAATTTTGTTTAATTCTATTTTGATGGCAACCTTCTGTCTCTTGAGACAATGGCATTCTGCACCTAGTTTGGTTCACTACAGTGTCTGTTGTGACTAAGTCCAATTTTAGATTTGTAGCTACGTTGGCAGTTGCTGCAGATGTAGTCAACTGTAGGGATGGTGGGGTGGACCTCTCTCGCTTGTGGATTCTCTTAATTCTATAACCAATAGTGAACTTGGAATATTAAATCATTTCCAAATAGGAAATAAATTACACGCTCTCGACAACAGCTTGTTCAAACTTTACTTTTAAGACGGGTGAAAACATTAAGTTGAAGTATCTGAACCTCATGAGAGGCGGAAAGAACAGATTGTAGAAGCCATAAATGAAACACAGACCGTTCCGTCAGCAAAAGAGTCTGAGAGCAAGGTGTAAATATATTAAATAGATTTTTTTTTCTTTGCAAAGCAATTCCAGATGAAGAGAATCTATTTAGCCGACAGAGTAAACATTAAAACGGTAACATGGCATAA
Source organism: Euprymna scolopes (assembly GCF_053919585.1). Lineage (NCBI taxonomy): Eukaryota > Metazoa > Mollusca > Cephalopoda > Sepiida > Sepiolidae > Euprymna > Euprymna scolopes. Next base: position 35,005,505 of record NC_136490.1, on the reverse strand, counting down.
TCTTTCATCTAAAAAAGACATAGTTGCATGCAAAAGCGAAATCTTATAACAGAAGAAAAAAATGGTTGGTTAAACATTGGAGAGCTTACATAGTGAAGTATGCATTGCTCGAGGAGTTTGCAGGAGGAAATTGTTACTCACAAGAAGAAATTGAAGATAAACACCTGAAAAGCAGAAAGCCTTTCAGCAATGCCATTTCTCTTTGACGCTAACATTATAAGCTAGAGTTCAAAACATTGATTATATTAACACATGTATTGTTAAGGACAGAGAGGAAAGTCTTGTATTGGACACTTTACACTTATATTCAGATACTAGCAGGGACACCCGACGTTGTCCAGGGTTGAATGATGTGGATGATGATCAACAAATGTTTCACACTACCATGTTTTTTATCATAGAAATCGGTGAAATCGACCATTTTTCAATCAAATTGATTGATTGCCTGCTCTAGTTGAGGACCTATCATGGTGCACTGGAAGGAAAATTTACATGCCTACCCACAGAGACTAAGTCCACAATACATTGTAGTCTATATTGCACTGTAGAGAACCTATTGCTGATTTTATATAATTATTTTTTTATATATATAATGGCTTAAAGTTTATAATACAAAACTCGAGTATCATGCTTAATAATAAGGCATGATCAGGCAAGATAGTGTCTTTCTCATTCAACTTTAATGAATAGACCTTGAATTATTTTATTTACTATTAAAGATTTATTGAAATCAAAAATAAAATAAAGGGAAAAGGACACAAAGTTTTTTTAAAAGAATTCTTTAAATACTATTAACAACAAAAAAAAGTAAATATGACCGTTTTGAATTATTTTTATCTAGACTTTCTCAACGAAAATAAAAATTCTTATTACTAAATATCGGACTTGATATAATATATTATTTTCAAATCTCTCTCATAGGCATTATGTTGCTAGTCCCAGTGTTTTTTATAAATATTATTATGGCAGGAGTTTTGCAGAATTGTATGATCTATTTCCTGCTTTTTTTTTTTTTTTTGATCTAACTCATTGGTCTAGTGGCCTCCATCAATTTGCTGTTTTGATACCTTATTGTAATAACTGCAAACTTATGGAACTCTTCTGACTGTTTTTCTCCTACCTATAGTCTTGGTCTATTCGATATCTTCTGTCTTTGCGATAATCATCTAAATTCGTGTTTTTTTTTTTTTTAGCTTAGCTCCTTAGATCAAGTGGCTTCATGCTTTGTCTGGAACAATTTCCATCAAATAAATAAATAAAAAGATAAAATAAGATGCTGTATTCAACTTTATAACTGATAGGATCTTTATTAGTGTCATGTTTTTTTTTTTTATCATTAAACATTACAGATCAATAAAACACGGTGATATGATTTTGTATTAGATATAAAGCGGACTTTAATAAAATCAAGATAAAAAGTAACTGTCATGGATTCAAGAGATAAATTTCATAACTGGGAAAAACGTGTAAGGAGGAGAGAAAATGGAAATAAGAGACTATATAAGAAAGGAAGAGGTGAGATTTCATATAGAGCCGAGAACCAACACGCACCAAAATGTAGTTCTGAAGATAGTAGCCAGTGTTCGACACTGTCTATATCAGAATAAGCAAAATGTGTTTATTAAAATCGTCTGAGTTTTTACTTGTAATTAACAATGATATAATCTCAGAAGAATTCCTCATCAATTTTACCTAAAGTGGATAATACAGCGACCAAGAAAATTTATCTTTTGAAGTTCTTAATCCTTTCATCCGCACCAATATACTAACCCCTCTAAAAAGGAAGGGAATGGGACGTTTCAACATGGTCGTTTCGACCCAGCTGATTCGACAGAGGGACAATTCGGCATCGATCACGCCAGTTATAAAAACAAAAAACAATATGAAAATATATCACTTTAACTGTTTCAAGAAAATTCATTTTTTTATAAAACTCTTTTTGGCTAATTATTTTATAATTAATTTTGTAAGGATGAAAAACACAAAAAATATTTTTAAATTTATTTTTTTAAATTAAGAAATAAATATGAAAATACAATCTTCTTATTGACAACTGAATATTGTCTGTTTTTGTATTGCGTTTTAAATAAAAACGCTTTGAAATTTTTAATATTTATATTGATTTAATTGGTTTTCTTAAGGAAAATTCGTGTTTTTTGCAAAAAATTTTTAAAGCTAAAAACTTTAAAATATTTGAAAACTTTTTTAATTAATGAAAACAATATAAAAATATAATCTCGTTGTTGACGACTGAGTATTTGTTTTTGTGTTGTGTTTTAAATAAACATGGTTATTTATCATTTTTTTTTTTTAATCAAATTAATTTTTTTTTTCTTTTAATAATTTTTATTTCAATTTTATTCAAAGAAATAATAAACTTAATTTACCGAACAAATTTTTAAAATATATATAAAAAAAACTGACTATAATAACGAAGCGTTAATTTGACGTCGAATCATCCCCCACTATCACCAAATCGAGCACGTCAAAACGTACCAAACCCCAAAAAAGAATGCTATTCAATATTTGGATCAAAACATTACTACTAACTCAGAGTGTTCTAACAATAGCTAATGGTAACATCAGTTTTTTTTTGTATAATGCATGTCATTGCTAAGAAAAAAGAAAAAAAAATGCATAGAAAATGGTTTGGCATCGTTTAGTATTATATAAAACTAATTATTATCTTCTTCAGCTTCTTAAAAGAAATCTTTTCACAATCCAGCAATTATCCCAGTCAATTTGATCTATCTCGGACAAGGTCATGTGATTCTTCACCTTTTAACTAATATTTGCTGTATTTGTTTATTTAGGTCTACCAATGAAAATGTTTTTTCTACTTCCCAGTTTCTGTCTGCCTTTCATAGTTCAGCCAATCTGTCCACATTAGTTTTCTTCTTCTCCAAATCTGTATCGAATGCTGTACATCTACAATCCATAATTACCCAATTCAGGAGTGAATGGCCAATTTCAGAAAAAAAGGAGTGGATGTATTCTTTAAAATACCGTTTTGTTTTTTGTTTTTTTGTAATGGATATGAAGAAACAGGTCGGAATGTTGTGATAATGGAGGTAAGAATGAGATCAATGAATTAGAGGAATAACTCTTAGAATAATGAGGATTCATCTATTTCAAAAACATTCACTGACACTATATTAAAAAGTATAGATATTAAATTTAAGTTGTACAATTTCATGTAAATATGTAAGACTGCCTGACTTCAAAATTTTGCAAATAAAATTGCCACTTCTGTAAAATTTCATACATTAATTCACAAATACACAGCTAATATCAAACTTTAAACTACTTCAAGCAATTATAACATTATTAATTAGGTTTTCATAAAAATCAATTTAATATTTTCATTATATTCTTTACAAATATTTCACAAATGTGATGTTGGTAGTGAAAGTCTTTTCTAAAAATACTATTAATGACATATGTTAGATCTATTCCCTGCTTCCTTTGTTCCAGCTTGTTTGACGTGTTTATCTAGTCAGCTCCATCAGTTTGTCTCTTTAATATTTCATTGTACAGTAGAACCCTGGTATACAGCATTAATCCGGTCCTGAGTTAGTAAAATCGCTGTATGGCGGGGCCTAAGCAAAATTTTATACAGTGCATATTAAAAATTTGTAACAAAATACAATACAGTTTATAATACACATGTATATAATCAAATACCATTATGAATAACACCGTGAGGTGGGGCAAATACTGTAACCAGGGGCCAAAAGAAACATTGTATTCCATATCATAACCTAAAAAAAAAAAAAAAAAACATATCCCGGGGCCCCTGTATCCTGGGGTTCTACTGTAATTAATTCACAAAACACAACCAATGTCAAACTTCAATTAATTAAACATATTAGAAAAGAATTAAAAAAAAAAAAACATTTAAGACCAGACTAAGATATTTACAGATTCCAAATATCATTGGTTTTGTTTGAGGACAACCCTTGACAACTGATGAGTAGACAGACAGATTTGCATACCTTTGCTTTACATATATAGATTAGGACGCGTCAGAATTTAAATAAAAGACTACTCCTTTTTTTTAGAAATGCTTAAATGGAAAAGAATCATTCAGATAGGCATGTTAACAAAATGTAAGCAGAATGTTATATTCATTAGCTGCTTAGCAACATAGCATTATTTTGTAAGATGTTTAGCCGGAACAAAATCCGGCAGCATAGATAAATAAGAAAGGCAAAAACTGCCCACATATTTTCCATTTATCACAAAAAGATTTTTCAAAAGAAAAACATGTCAAATCTCTTGCGATTAATTCTGCTCAGAAACTTTATAGGTAAGCGGATAAAAAACAAAGAATTTAAAGATGGCAAAAATAAAAATATTCTACATGAATTCTATTTAGCTTTGTCTGCTCTTTTTAGTGCTCTCTTTCCACAAGCAATTCTGTCCCTTATTTTTTGTTGAAGTTATACTACATAATATAACTAATCAAAAGAACTCCAATTTAGAATAATAAGTTTATAATTAAAATACATGATGAAAACAAAACAATTATTAGTTACTTATCAGACAATGCACGTTTTATAGAGAGTCATTCTACAAGACTACTAATTGCACTGAATTGTCCTGGAACAGGTGGAACTCAGTTTTAATATCCGGGTTACACAATGATATAAAACTGTAATAAATACGGTCAGTAGGATGGTATCTCTATAGTAAATGACCATGGCCTACACTTCATGATGAAGAGATTTAAGTTCAAACTGTGTCAGCAATTACACTATTCATATCTAGTAATTTTTTAGGAGACTTTTGATTTTAGTGTACTCTGCTATTAAACCCAAAGATAAAAAGAAAAAAAAAATGGATTCATATAGTAACTATCTTGCCTTGCTAGAGTCCAAACCGGCTTCAAAACCTAGTAGGTGATGCCCTTTTCTCTTCCCTGCAACCTCTTTCTCACACAAGAGCCGTTTCGAGCCTGTCTCTGCTCTATCATTATTTTCATGGCAAGTACTCGTCTGAGCTCTAATCTATGGTGCCCCCTTCCCAAACTTTCACAAAAACACACTTGACTAGCTACAACCACTATATACGATTTCCCCCACTCTCTATCTGCCAAATTCTAAACACAAATTCCATGAACAAAGCTTCTTTCCTAGAACTGCCTGCATGTGAAACACTTCCATTGACCTGCTTTCCAGCCGATTACAATATGGTAACCTTTAAGTCCAATGTAAACATGTTCTTGTTGATCTATCCCCCTAAATAATTAAAATTCTACCCAATCTACACCATTAACGATTACTAAACTACCACATTATCCTCGAGCCTTGATAAGTGGTGACTACCTTGTCAAAACAAAAACAAAAAAACTCAAGTCATTAACAAAACAAATGATCCAACAGTTCAGAGGAAACTAACACAACACATCGATTCTATGCTGGTAACTATTGTTTTAATGTGATAAACAGATTCACTTGAATTGTATACTTCATTTGCTCGTGACCAAGATTGGAGTGAATCAAATGTCATTTTTTAAACTCAACTCTTTCTTTATAGTATAGGGTTGTGCGAAAGGGTTGTTAATCTCTCAAAATATACTAATAATATTGAAACAATCAGCAAAGATTCAAAGCTTTATAAAATATCACAAATATGATGCCGCATCATTTGGTGCCATGAAAGCAATGGTGTTGGTGTACATATTGACCTTTTCAATGTGTAAAAGTGTCATCATATTCAGTTTAATGATAGTTTTACATGCTGCTTGGAAATTTGCATCTTAAAAACATGGACTGCATTGGATAAGCTGCGGTCAGTAAGGACTTCAAGGCTAATTGACAAACTGAAAAGGCAGTTCTTCAGAGCAGTGGTGAAGTCTGTCCTTGTTTACAGTGCTAAAACATGAACACTCAGCAAAAAATTGTAAAGAAAGCTAGACGGCAAGTACACCTGTATGCTACGAACAGTGTTAAATATATCTTCGCAAGATTATCCCACAAAGCAACAATTTTATGGCAACCTACCTGCCATATCTACTACCATCAGGGAGTGACATCTACGATTTGCTGGTGAGAAATGTATTGTTGTGAACTCCACAGCACAGGTGTACGAACATAGGATGATCTAGATCCACGTATATCTAGCAAATCGCACATGACACTAACTGTAATCCTGAATATCTGGTGGAAAACAGGGAAATATGGAGAGAGAGAGAGAGTCACATTGGTCCAGGCAAGGAGCCGGACCAGATAAAGAGATAAATAGATTACATGCTGCCATGTGTTGGATGGCTTTTAGAAATTAACTTCCAAACAAAGTTAGCTCTTTATTACTATTTCAAATTCGTCCTTATTACATCCTCCCATGTTTCCTTGCATTTCCTCTGTGAATTGACGTTGCTTTAGCGGTTCTATGTCTACTAAGCCAAGAACTCTCATCTATTCTTTCAGTGTGACCATACCATCAAAGTCTACTGTTCTGCACACATCTTCCTATACCATCAAGATCTACTCTTCATCGAGGACATCAGATCTAAGCCTGTCTGTAAGACTCATTCTACATCCATCATATTCTTCTCGTTCCATTTGTCTCCATCATCATCATCTTTTCTTTGATGTTCGCTTTGTAGGTGTTGGACAATTCAAATAAGAATGAAAAGAATATTAGAAACTCAGAGATTAGAACACATGTACTGAGTCAACCGTCAACACAATATAAATGTGTAAATATTCATGAAGGGAGGCGGGAGTGACCCGTACCTCAACAATTCAAATTCATCTTATTTCCACTGGTCACCTGCCCTTGTTGTTTGTTGACTTGAATCCTAATAATGTCAGTGACAAAATTGAAATCGTACACTAATATTTTTTTCACAGACAATCATGAGATAGGAGGTACATGTTTAAAGGAAGCTAAACAAGAGATAATATTTATTCTTTAATTTTTTTTTTCTTATTTATTATGTGTCTCAAGTATGTGAAAACTAAAATGGTCTCTGAATTTATATATCTTTGCACCAGATTTATGAAACTAGAAAATGCAGTTAAATATTGACATTCATAATATGAGAGCACAGGAGAAATTATTTTTATATTAAAACAAATTTTAATTAAAAAAAAAATTATTTAAATCTACAATTATTCATATGATTGGTTCAATTTGTAAAAGATACATATTTGTTTCATTAATAAATCTATTATATAAATCTGACTTGTCTGTTTGTATGTATGTTTTTATGTTTGCCTAAAACTTTTCTCAGTGACATCGGACCAGGTCGAAACCTGTACTGTCTGAAAGGGCGATGTCTCAGTCGAATAATATGTGAAAATTAGAAAAACCATTCAATTATTTCCTATAGAAATAGTCATTCGCGATGAGGGAGGGTAGCAAAAATTCGTTCTTTCATGACAATTTAGCCAAACACACATGTTCTTTCTCGAATTGGTTTCAATAGAAAAAAAGTTACTTCGCTGATGCAATCGTAGAGCAATGGTTATCATGACAGCATCGTTGTCCTTCACGCTGACATATCGGACATTTTTTTTTTTTTTTTTTTTTTGATTTTTAAAGTTTTGATATTCAAACAGGGTTATTTATGCCATTTTTTTTTATTCACTTATTCTTTGTCCCTTTTATTATTTGTTGTGATTTACCCCCCCCCCTCCCACCTCACCACACCCAGGCAACGCCGTGTACCCCCGTTATTTCATCTTAAGTTCTTTTCAAGTGAATATATTAAGAATACTTCCCTTATTTTATGCTTTAGTCCTCACATTCTATGAGTGATGTTTCTGGTAAAGGAGAAAGGATTGACATTTTCTATCTAACATCACTAGCTAGTTTTTTTTTTCTCTCTCTTTATTTTTCTCTTTTAAATAACTTGCATCAAGTGGCTTCATCTTTTGTCTGGAGCAATTTTCATCAAAAAAAGAATTTGAGAGGGATCTGAAAGTTGTGATATGATATTAAATTTTGAAAACAAGAACTGACAATGTTCATTTTTCAGATTCAATAAAATCTTGGATCATATTTGTTTTTATACTAAATCCGAGACAATACATCTTTTGTGCAAAAAAAGTCAATATCTATATTTCTTGCACAAGCTTTACATATCATTCCTTTTCTCAAGAAGGATCGAAGAATTGCAGGTGTCAAGGTGTTGTAAGAAATGAAACACATGGTTTCATCTATATAAGAAAATATCTTTCGAAATACTTCCAAATCTGATTTGACATTTGAAATCTTGTCGAATAGACATTTGCGGAGTAAGAGTATAAATTACAAATGAATAACACCAGACATTAATTTATTATAAAATGTTTAAGAAAAAATAGGTATGCAAATTCAACATACAAATTACAGTATTTCAAAAGACTATGCTGTATTATAATAGAATTCCGTCTAAAAGTGGCTTTGTTTGTGGAAGTATAGTTCTGTGCAGCACTGTAAGGTTTACCCTCTCAGGTTAAAGCTTTGGAAAGTGGACCTCACAAGGGGTCAGTTTATTGCTTAAAATGATAAGATACTACAATAAGGTTGATTGGGATGTCATCAGGGATCACATCAGAGATGCTCCATGGGGAAATATCTTTTCTCTCCCTGCTGAACAGTGTGCAAATGAGACCACTGAATCGTTCAAAGTAACAATTGGAGCACGTTCCCACACATAAGTTCTATAGCAAACCCCACTCTCCCCAATGGTTTACTTGCGCAGCTGTTATTGCTCAAATGCAGCATGCATACTGCAGATTTATCTGACATAAATCCAGTACAAATAGACAAAAGTATATAGAAGCTATAACTAATTGTAAGAAGGAAATAGCCACAACCAAGAGAGAATATACTGAAACCACCAGAAAACGCATTGAAGCGCAGAAATTAGGAGCGCATGACTTCTGAAAAATCTATAACAGTGTAGTAAATAATGAGCAATTAACAATTCCCCACTAGCCAACAATCTTGACATTGTTTGCACGGCAACTGAAAAAACTAATCTGTTTGTCCAACGGTTTATCTGCAACTCTACTTTGGACCCAGCAAACCATTCCTTCCCAAATTTTTCTCCGAGGACAGAAACTACATTAGATAATCTGAAAATCACCCCTTCTTAAGTACATGATACCATAAAAACAACTCAAAAGCATGTTGATCTGATGTCATCCCGGCTGTACTATTAAAAAAATGCTCCGCTGAGGTTGCTCCAGTTCTCTCCAAACTTTTCAACAAATGCCTTGCTTTCCTGACTGCTGGAAAACCATTTCTGTGGTACCCGTTGACAAGAATTCTGACGAAAAAACTGACCCACTAAATTATCGCCCCATTCGCCTCGTCCCTTTATTCGCCAAAGTATTTGAGTCCATAATTAAGCAAGCTCTAGTGCACCACCTCAGAGTGGCTAAACTTCTGTCTGACCAACAGTATGGTTTTAGATAAACCCGTTCTGCTACAGATATTCTAACTATAATCTCTGAGTATGTATACCATACACTGGATAAAGCAGGGGGAGGCTAAGGCAGTAGCCCTAGATATATCTAAGGCCTTGGACAGGGTATAGCAGGATGGTCTTCTCATGAAAATCAGGTCCTGTGGTATTACTGGACAAATACTTACCATAATTAAATCCTTCTTAAGAGAAAAATCCAGGTTGTCCTCCATGGTGATACATCAAAACAAATATGATATAAATGCAGGTGTATCTCAGGGATCGATTCTTGGACCTTTATTATTCCTGATATTCATAAATGACTTCCCTGATAAAATTGTCCCTGAGATGGATATATTTGCTGATGAGACCACATTCTATAAAAGACACGAGGGGAATATGAATGAACACGTATCTAAGGCAGAAACCCTAGAGGAAGACCTCTGGACTGTGGTGGAATGGAAACAAAAATGCATGCGCATATTCAATGCTGCTAAAACTAAGCTCCTTTCCATAACCTTCTCAAACACTAATAGCCATGGCTAATCATACATTACCTGAAAGTAGTTCATTCAAATTCCTTGGCTTAACATTCACAGGGAACAAGACTTGAAACAGATACATTGAGTGCATTGGCAAGGCTGCTACAAAGGTGGCCTCTCTCTACTGTGCTAGAAAGCTACTTATGCCTAACAGTATCCTGTACCTTTACAAGGCCACCATTCACCCATATAGATCCCACACTATCAGCTAGGCTTCAACCTCTGTCCTATCAACAAAATGTTGCATCTCTCTGCCTGTTTTACAAGTACTTTAATGGTAGATGCTCCAACAAGCTACAAGCCCTTGTACTCCCTTGGCATAAATACTCCCGACAAACCTGACAAGCAGCAAAATCCCACCTCTACAGTGGAAATCCCTAGACGTAAGGAAGCCTTCTTTTTTAATAGTTTCTTCCCTAGGAGTGCTAGACTTTGGAATTTCCTTCTGGGTTCCTATTTCCGATTGTACTGACATGCAGAAGTTCAAGTGTAATGTAAACAGACATCTTGCTGCCCAGCTCCCTACATAATACCCCTACAAATTATGTTCCAGATAGTAGCCCCCCTATATCAATGTGGCACTGTGCCTTGTTCCTATTTACTTGCCTCCCCACGAGAGCAAGGTCGGTTTTTAATATGGGGGAAATTCAGTTCTCAAGAAAGGGGCGTTCTGGATTGGAACAAAAATAAAAATTGTCTCAGTCATGAAGGACTTCTCCATTGTCCCAGAACAGAAAAGGTGAAGTGTAACATCAAAACAGATACTACACTGTGATCTTGGCCCAAATCCAAGGAAGATTGGGGGGGGGGGAGGGTGAAAATGCAATAAATACAAAAAAAAATTGTTAATCACTTTAGTAAATTGCCAATTACTTGAGGCGCCCCTACTTAGGAATGACAATGAAGCTACGCGGACATATATTGTAGACCAGAATGCACTTATCCTAGTGCGTTAGCTTCTTAAAGCCATAGCTGACATTGTGTCTAACCCTCTGGCGTGAAGGGAAATAATACATATTATTGATTTAAATAACAGTGACCCGTTTTGATGATAATATAGGTGTGATATAAAAAAAAAGTTGCTTTTATTCATTTAGATATGCAGGTGTGTTTGTGTGTGTGTGTGTGTGTGTGTGTGTGTGTGTGTGTGTGTGTGTGTGTGTGTGTGTGCGCGCGCGCGCACTGGATGCCTTCATTATGTGCTAAATGAAAGAATAAAGAAGAAAGTTGACAGAATTGATACCATTCACTCTCCCAACCCCCTTCCGACTTTCATTCACTGATCTACAATTTCAGACAAGTAGAAAAGGTGAAACTAAAGATACAGTCTAAAAAAGAAGGAAGGGTGCACACACACACACCTACATAATACATACACACATTTCTTAGTTCGGTTGTTTCTGATGAGTATCGATTCATCCTTCGATAATGTACCAATGATTTTGGAAAGATGAGGCAAATATCTCATTTGAATCCATTTTCTGTGGGGGAGGATAGATTTGAGAGATTGAACATTCAACTGAAATCTTCTCTTCCTTCTTTAGTTTTATGAAGACTAGAAAATATAGACTTGAAAGTTGAGAGACGAAACTGAGAGACAGGAGAAAGAGAGAGTGTGAGACAGACAAGCGAGAGAAAGCTAGATGTGAGAGAGAGAGAGAGAGTAAGACAGGGAGAGAGACGATGGAGAGAGACAAAAGAGAAAGAGAGACGATGGAGAGAGACAAAAGAGAAAGAGAGACGATGGAGAGAGACAAAAGAGAAAGAGAGACGATGGAGAGAGACAAAAGAGAAAGAGAGACGATGGAGAGAGACAAAAGAGAAAGAGAGACGATGGAGAGAGACAAAAGAGAAAGAGAGACGATGGAGAGAGACAAAAGAGAAAGAGAGACGATGGAGAGAGACAAAAGAGAAAGAGAGACGATGGAGAGAGACAAAAGAGAAAGAGAGACGAGGGAGAGAGACAAAAGAGAAAGAGAGACGATGGAGAGAGACAAAAGAGAAAGAGAGACGAGGGAGAGAGACAAAAGAGAAAGAGACGAGGGAGAGAGACAAAAGAGAAAGAGACGAGGGAGAGAGACAAAAGAGAAAGAGAGACGAGGGAGAGAGACAAAAGAGAAAGAGAGACGAGGGAGAGAGACAAAAGAGAAAGAGAGACGAGGGAGAGAGACAAAAGAGAAAGAGAGACGAGGGAGAGAGACAAAAGAGAAAGAGAGACGAGGGAGAGAGACAAAAGAGAAAGAGACGAGGGAGAGAGACAAAAGAGAAAGAGAGACAAAAGAGAAAGAGAGACAAAAGAGAAAGAGAAACGAGGGAGAGAGACAAAAGAGAAAGAGAAACGAGGGAGAGAGACAAAAGAGAAACGAGGGAGAGAGACAAAAGAGAAACGAGGGAGAGAGACAAAAGAGAAACGAGGGAGAGAGACAAAAGAGAAACGAGGGAGAGAGACAAAAGAGAAACGAGGGAGAGAGACAAAAGAGAAAGAGAAACGAGGGAGAGAGACAAAAGAGAAAGAGAAACGAGGGAGAGAGACAAAAGAGAAAGAGAGACAAAAGAGAAAGAGAAACGAGGGAGAGAGATAAACAAAGGAGAGACAAAAGAGAAAGAGAGACAAGAGAGAGAGAGAGGCAAGAGAGAGAGAGAGGCAAGAGAGAGAGAGAGAGGCAAGAGAGAGAGAGAGAGGCAAGAGAGAGAGAGAGGCAAGAGAGAGAGAGAGGCAAGAGAGAGAGAGAGGCAAGAGAGAGAGAGAGGCAAGAGAGAGAGAGAGAGAGAGAGAGAGAGAGGGGCAAGAGAGAGAGAGAGAGAGAGGCAAGAGAGAGAGAGGCAAGAGAGAGAGAGGCAAGAGAGAGAGAGGCAAGAGAGAGAGAGAGGCAAGAGAGAGAGAGAGGCAAGAGAGAGGCAAGAGAGAGAGAGGCAAGAGAGAGAGAGGCAAGAGAGAGAGAGGCAAGAGAGAGAGAGGCAAGAGATAGAGAGGCAAGAGAGAGAGAGGCAAGAGAGAGAGAGGCAAGAGAGAGAGAGGCAAGAGAGATAGAGAGGCAAGAGAGAGAGAGAGGCAAGAGAGAGAGAGAGGCAAGAGAGAGAGAGAGGCAAGAGAGAGAGAGAGGCAAGAGAGAGGGAGAGGCAAGAGAGAGAGAGAGAGGAAAGAGAGGCAAGAGAGAGAGAGAGAGAGGAAAGAGAGGCAAGAGAGAGACGAGAGAGACACACACAATAGAGAGAGACACACACACACAATAGAGAGAGACACACACACAATAGAGAGAGAGAAAAAAAAGAGAGAGAGAGAAAAAAGAGAGAGAGAGAGAAAAAAAAGAGAGAGAGAGAAAAAAAAGAGAGAGAGAGAGAGAGAGAGAAAAAAGAGAGAGAGAGAGAGAGAAAAAAAAAAAGAGAGAGAGAAACAAGAGAGAGAGAGAGAAACAAGAGAGAGAGAGAGAGAAACAAGAGAGAGAGAGAGAGAGAAACAAGAGAGAGAGAGAGAAACAAGAGAGAGAGAGAGAGAAACAAGAGAGAGAGAGAGAGAAAAACAAGAGAGAGAGAGAGAAAAACAAGAGAGAGAGAGAGAAAAACAAGAGAGAGAGAGAGAAAAACAAGAGAGAGAGAGAAAAACAAGAGAGAGAGAGAGAAAAACAAGAGAGAGAGAGAAAAACAAGAAAGAGAGAAAAACAAGAAAGAGAGAAAAACAAGAGAGAGAGAGAGAAACAAGAGAGAGAGAGAGAGAGAAACAAGAGAGAGAGAGAGAAACAAGAGAGAGAGAGAAACAAGAGAGAGAGAGAAACAAGAGAGAGAGAGAGAGAAACGAGAGAGAGAGAGAGAAACGAGAGAGAGAGAGAGAGAGAGAGAGAGAAACGAGAGAGAGAGAGAGAAACGAGAGAGAGAGAGAAACAAGAGAGAGAGAGACACAAGAGAGAGAGACACAAGAGAGAGAGACACACAAGAGAGAGACACAAGGGGGAGAGACACAAGGGGGAGAGACACAAGGGGGAGAGAGAAACAAGGGGGGAGAGAGAGAGAGAGAAACAAGGGGGGAGCGAGAGAGAGAAACAAGGGGGAGAGAGAGAGAGAGAAACAAGTGGGAGAGAGAGAGAAACAAGTGGGAGAGAGAGAGAAACAAGTGGGAGAGAGAGAGAAACAAGTGGGAGAGAAAGAGAAACAAGTGGGAGAGAAAGAGAAACAAGTGGGAGAGAGAGAGAAACAAGTGGGAGAGAGAGAGAAACAAGGGGGAGAGAGAGAGAAACAAGGGGGAGAGAGAGAGAGAAACAAGGGGGAGAGAGAGAGAAACAAGGGGGAGAGAGAGAGAAACAAGGGGGAGAGAGAGAGAAACAAGGGGGAGAGAGAGAGAGAAAGAAGGGGGAGAGAGAGAGAAAGAAGGGGGAGAGAGAGAGAGAAAGAAGGGGGAGAGAGAGAGAGAAAGAAGGGGGAGAGAGAGAGAAAGAAGGGGGAGAGAGAGAGAGAAAGAAGGGGGGGGGAGAGAGAAAGAAGGGGGAGAGAGAGAAAGAAGGGGGAGAGAGAGAAAGAAGGGGGTAGAGCGAAACAAGGGGGGGAGAGAGAGAGAGAGATAAACAATAGAAAGGGGGAGAGACAATAGAGAGGGGGGAGACAATAGAGAGAGGGGAGAGACAATAGAGAGAGGGGAGAGACAACAGCGGGGGGGGGACAACAGAGGGGGGGGAGACAACAGAGGGGGGGGAGAGACAAGACCGAGAGACGGGAAGAGACAAGACCGAGAGACGGGAAGAGACAAGACCGAGAGACGGGAAGAGACAAGACCGAGAGACGGGAAGAGACAAGACCGAGAGACGGGAAGAGACAAGACCGAGAGACGGGAAGAGACAAGACCGAGAGACGGGAAGAGACAAGACCGAGAGACGGGAAGAGACAAGACCGAGAGACGGGAAGAGACAAGACCGAGAGACGGGAAGAGACAAGACCGAGAGACGGGAAGAGACAAGACCGAGAGACGGGAAGAGACAAGACCGAGAGACGGGAAGAGACAAGACCGAGAGACGGGAAGAGACAAGACCGAGAGACGGGAAGAGACAAAACCGAGAGAGGAGGAGAGACAAGAACGAGAGACGGGGAGAGACAAGAACGAGAGACGGGAAGAGACAAGACCGAGAGACGGGAAGAGACAAGACCGAGAGACGGGAAGAGACAAGACCGAGAGACGGGAAGAGACAAGACCGAGAGACGGGAAGAGACAAGACCGAGAGACGGGAAGAGACAAGACCGAGAGACGGGAAGAGACAAGACCGAGAGACGGGAAGAGACAAGACCGAGAGACGGGAAGAGACAAGAACGAGAGAGGAGAAGAGACAAGAAAGAGAAGAAGAGAGACAAGAAAGAGAGGGAGAGAGACAAGAAAGAGAGGGAGAGAGACAAGAAAGAGAGGGAGAGAGACAAGAAAGAGAGGGAATAAGAGACGATAGAGGTAGGGAAAGACAGTGGATATGGTAGAAAAGATGAAGAAAATGTCCGTTGAGACAGACCGTTGCTTATTATTAACAGATGTCAGACATATTAAATTTAATCTTCAGGAAAAACAAAATGGAAAACGAAAAAGATAAACGTTACTACAAAGTTCGAAGTATCATAAATTTTATAATTTATTTGCGAAAGACGGGTTGAAAAATTTTTTAGATAAAACAGGTATTCTTGAAGATAAATGGCGTTTATTAAGGAAAAACAAACAAAAAAATCTTCAAATCGCAAATTGATAATTCATGACAATTTGAAGACTGGGGAAAAATTTAAACAAATTTGACCAAGAACATTTCATTTTCACAAAAAGCAACAAATGTTAAATAGCATTTGCTTTTTGTTATTTCTTTTTCATAGACAATTTTTTTTTAATCCAAATTGATAAATCTTTATAGAAAACTAGCTGTATCTAGTCAGTGCCGTCCGAGATGAAAGCATCTTAGTATTTAACTTTTATTTTCACATCTTCGAACTCATACACTTATACAGAAAAAAAATAATATTTTAGTTCTAAGACATTTTAACTTCAATTTAAAATATGACTTGTCCCTCTTAGTAAGCTTTAAAAAACTCAGAAAAATGAATTAAAATTCGTAACTAACTCCTCACCTGAGAAGAAACAAGAATTCATACTTTTGTAAAATACTGTAGCCAATGTTGTTCTTGTGTGCATATTTTAGTGGTAGGTTCTTAGCAAGAATATATAACCCACTCACAGGCTTTTTAAGTTCCTTTGAAAAATACAACTGGTCAGTTGAAACAGGACACAAGATTCTTTAGGAAAAATAATGTCCACTTTAGATGGACGTTACCTGCTAAGATATATTTTCATGTCCAACATGCAATCTAATACTGCAGATAAAACTTTTTCTTTATTTCTTTTGATGTCATTTGGAATTTCACGAAGACTACAGATGATAAAATCTACATAAATCCATAAACTTTAGAAAATGGGAGAATATAGCTAATAACGAGAGCAGTGAGGTTTCTGAAATTGGTAGACAAGTTCAGATGCGAATTAGAGTTGGTGAGCCACAGCTAAAGTGAGAGGATCTCCTTTTGAACTCCTAGTTGTTGTTCTGCATACATTAATCTTTTACTTTTATAAAACAGAAATTATAGATTGTGCCAACAAATGTTAACACAAACATGCAAGTTATTAATTATTAATAACAGAGTTATCACTTCAGTTAGATAAAACCCTTTTTTTATTCCAACTAGTGTTGGGATGATTAATCGAAATTGGAAAAATGGGGGATTTTTTTTTTTTTTTTTTTTAAACTATCTGAATCAGTATCAGAATGATAGAACGATTCTTGTCCCCCCCCCTTAATTTTTGTTTGCTTTTGCTTAAAACGTAAGTTTCCATTTCTGGTACTAGTGGTAAAATAATAGATATTTATTGATTTTAAAATACCAGTAAAATTAAAATCTATAGATCAACCCTCACAACCGTGTTTTTACGTTTGTAAAAATATACGCACTTTATATATGGGTTATTACTAAGGCTAGGACAAGAGCATATTCTTTTCATTGTTTTGACTCGAGTGTGTATCAGTTGATATCTTATATGCTTTTATAGAGTAATGTGGTTCTCGTCTAACTGTGCCTAACTGTGTTGGATATATACTCAAGAGTCATGACAATGAAAAGAATAGTCTGTTGTCATAGCCCTAGTTATTACACTTATCTGAAAATAAAAACCAAAACAAAAAAAAAACTCTATAGTTAAATATTTAGATTTTAAAACAATCGGAATCGGTATTTGTATCAGAATTGGGAATTTAGAACAGAATTGATAATTGTATTGGAATCGGAGAAAAATATTAGAATCGTCCCATCACTAATTCCATCGAAATCAAACCTATTAATTTGGGACAGACCACAGAAATGAAGAACCTCAATCTGGCAACAGGCTATCATGCCATGCTTTTCTCAACAGAATAAACGCATGAATGAACATAAATCTAATAGGATTTAAACTCAGCTTGCCGATTCCATAGTCTTCTTCAATAACATACACAACTTTATTCTAACAGAGTCAGATATATAACAGTACAAGTAACCAAACACTCGCTTTCTAATATAACATGGAAGAAACTTTTCAATGATCTCATTTTGCATGCTTCACTGAATTCTCCAAGAACTGATAAATGACAACGACAGCTGACAATATGAATGATAAAAAGATAAAAAAGAATATTCCTGATCGAATTGTCACTTATTTTCATTTGTCACTTTGTGTCAGAATATTCTGATTACCTTCAGGCTGATCATGTTACCAAAGTGAACAACTCAATTTTCAGGTATGAGAAAAATAATAAAAAAAAAAGTAGCAAAGCAAATGTCATCGGGGTAAGATTCAGAAACATTTCTTCAAACAATAATAAAACAACAACAAAAAAATATATATATTTCCATGAAAATCCATTTCTACTTGCAGTTCACAGAAGTATATCCTGAGGGTCAACTTTAAGCGACCTAAATGGATGAACAGGAGCAGCGGAACTTACCTGTAAAATAGAAAAGAAAGGAAAAAGGTTAATGGAAGGAGAAAAAAAAAAAAAGTGAGAATTTATTTCTTAAAACAATCAGGAAATAGAAATAAATGGACAAACCTGGCAGAGCTAATATTACTAATATTTGCCTTCTTTGTCAGATTTTATTTTAAGAAAAAAAAATCACTTATAGATTAGTAAGCCATACCCTCCTCCCCTTCAATGGTCAAATCAAAATCAATTCTTGGATAACATTCACTGAATATTGGTATTAAATTTGATCAGCTTTCAATCTCCTCCAAAGTTATTTCCTGCAGATAAATATATAGATATTTGGTAAATAGACAAGTAAAAAATTTTTTATATTATTTGCAGAATGGTACTTACTTTTTATCATTAGACATGTGTGTCGGTCAAATATTTTCAATCATAATATCAAAGAGATGATCTATTATACGAAAACAGAGTTAATCAACGTTATGGCCCTTTTCCTATATCTACACTCATATATAAAAGTCATTTTGTGTGTATGTGCGTGTTCCTTCCTTCCCCATACGTTCTGAAACGGCTGAGCTTATCTTTTGCAAACTTCACACAAAGGAAATTTATGCCTGCTAATGTTTTTAGATATGTTTTGTACAGAAATTTATCTGATAAAAATCAAATAAAAAAAAAAAAATCTGATCTTAAGTCTTTTCTCACTTATAGATAAAAAAGAATAATTTTTACAGGGGAAGATTTTAAGTTACACCAGCCAAGGAAAATAATAAAATCTCAGCAAATCATTTCTTCTTAAAAAAAAAAGATTTATTGTCATCTTGAGATACAGCCAAGTGGTAGAGATTAAATGATCCCCTGTTCAAGCCTGGGTGTACGTCACCATTTTATTTTTAATTTTTTCTTATTAATAAGTTCAATTTACAATAAAAGAAGAGGTACAATTTAAAATCGCCACAAATCATTTCTTTGCTTGCATATTTTAAAACTAAACGTTAATCAGAAGTGACTTTTCTAGGGCATTCATCCTCAAGCCCAAACATCAGCTAATGTGATATTGTAAACAAACACAGACGGAATTTGGTAAATGACATTACAATTATTATTTTTTAATGTTTTTTTAACGAATTAGTCCACCGGGCCAATTAGTCCTTGTTATATATAATATTCAATAAAGGATTGATTCTATAATAATGCATATGCAATCTGCATAAATTTAAATATTTTAATTTATGCAGATTGCGTATGTATTATTATAGAATCAATCCTTTATTGAATATTATATATTACGAGGAATATTTTGACTCGGGAACATATTGTACGATCAGCCAGTTAGTACTTTAAGAACACAAAGTACATGCTAAAATATGTTTTAGTTCTGGGATTGAATTATGTTTGAAAAACAAAAAAATTGTTTTTTTCTAATTAGATTATAATTAACAGAACTAGTCATCCATCTTTCACCGAATTGTATTTCTTTCACCATCTCACACTCAACGCTGATTCAACCACAGTTTTTAATGTTTCTTAGCATTTAGAGAAAGAGTCACTTTTTTTCCCAGTTAATTTACATAGCATGTTTACACATACTGTAAACACACCTGTAAACTAGATATCTAAATATGTAACTTTACTTATACCAAAATAATAGCACATTTTACATCCATTATATAAAGGATGTCCCAAAAGTAATGCCTCTTATTTTTTCTATTCTGTTCAAATGGATCAGAGAGGATTACAAATTATATTGTTATGATGATTGAATTTATGCATTCATGACCTGAAAGTTTCATTTCTGTTGTAGCTATTGATGGTGTGACACTAAGAAAGCAACCTCTGTCATAGATGTGTGTCAGAATCAGAGATGCGTCATTGAACTCTTTCATGCAGTAAAAATTGTACTGATCAGTATTCACCGGTGCCTGTTGAAGGTTTACGAAGCCGATGCAGTTAATGTCAACGCAGGAGATGGGTTCATCGATTTCAGAGTAGCAACAGAAATGTGAGTGACAAAGCACACTCCGGACGCCCATGCAAAGTCACTACTCTATCGCTGGCAAAAATGCATTGAGAATGGTCATGACTACGTGAAAAAATAAATTCTGGAGCACAAAAGGGCGCCCGACTTAATGTGATACCACTTCTGTCTTCATAACTCAACATTCTTTTAGTAAAAAAAGAAAAAAAAAAAAGAAAATAGCATGCATTACTTTTTGAATGAACCTTGTACATAAGGATAATATAGAAGCTAATAGACTTATTTTTAGTTTCATAGATATATGGCAGTCTATGAAGCTTTTGAATGAAATCAAAATGGAACACATGATGGTAGTGTTAGTGACGCAACGTGTCATGAGTATTCTAGTAATACTCTAAAATGAAAATAAATTTAAAAAAAAATGAACAAAAAAAGCAAATAAAATGATTACAAATTGTAAAGTTAAAAGGAAAATTAAAACTGAAACAAATCCAACATAATTCAAAAGAATATAAAATTAACAATTTAAATAAAAAAGAAAAAGATTTAGAAAAAAAAAAAATGAAATAGACGGAATCAAGTAGAACATTCCATCACGCATGCATAGAAACGTGAATTTGGATTCTCACTTAAAGATTCGCAATTCAAAGATGGCTCCTCAATTACTCTATAATCCTGTTTGCTACACAAAAGCATTTTAAAATCTTTAGTTATGCTTGATCAACTTTCCACTTAAAAATTTATCTTTTTTAGAGACAAAATTCATTATACAGACAGACTTTGTTTATTCATCAAAATATTAACACGAACATTATAAGGATTCTATCTACTGGATGTTCAGGAGAAATTTGATAATATTTTTGATATTCTTTCGCTTCATAACTATTTGAAATCCTATTATAAATTTCTGTACTGTCTGTGGGTGGGTGTGTGTGACGCGGTTTAAGTCAGCCTACAGACAACCCACCCAGGCAATTTAGGTACCAAAATGAAGCTTATGACCTAGTGGATGTTTTAGTGGTATTTATATCCATGTTTGGTGTATGGAAATGCAAAATAAATGCAAAGAAATGCAAAGTAGTAGTGGTGATAGGAGGTAAATCGGTGGGAGTAGCAGCAGAGACAAAAATAGTAGTAGTGATAGGAGTTAAATTGCAGGGAGTAGCATCAGCAGCCGTTAGGCAAAGTGGTGGTGAGAGGCATTAAATCGGTGAGAGTAGCAGCAGCAGTCAACGATTAATATTGGTTGAAAAATACAAGATGTTTGTTTTTTATTTTAAAAAAAAATTACTTCCATTTTCTTTGTCTGATTAACAAAACAAAAAAAAAAAAAGGACTTGCTCTGATTTGCAACCAAAAAGAAAAAAGAAAGTAAAAAGATTTCGATTAATATTGGTTGAAAAATGCAATATTTTTATTTTTTACTTTTTAAAAAAAATTACTTCCATTTTCTCCATCTGATTAAAAAAACAAACAAAAAAAAAAGGACTTTCTCTGATGTGACCAGGGTGGCCAGTTTAGACCACCGGTCATTAAATAAAATAATACTTTTACCCATGTATCTCATACTTTTTTTTTTTTCGTTAATATTGATTGTGTACTGACTCGCTTTTCTTTCACAATATGCAGCCATCTGGCTGCAACGGGGCTACTTGTATTTAAAATAGCGGTAAAGTGCAGCAAAAAGTTATTTCTGTGTATTATTTTTGTGATTAAGAGCCAAAGACTAAACGACTGAAAAACGCCAAATATTGAAAGAGATGTGATTACTTGATTTTTACTCTTGATGAACGACAAATCTAGTAGGCACGGAAAATGTACAACAGTTTCTGCTGTTTATCTAAGCAGGTCATTTAAGCAGCCTGTGAAGATGTACAACCACTGATTCTAGAAACTTCAAAAGATAAACTAGATTAAAAAAAAAAAAAAAATTCCTCTTAAACTTGAAAAAAAAAAAAAAATCCCTCTTAAGCTTGGGGTAAAAAAAAAAAAAAAAAATCAATATTTCCCCTAAGTTTTTATTTATTTTAGACACTGGCATGATGTTTTCTTTAATAGAAAACATCATATCAGTGTGTCTAAATTGAAATCGGTTGCTTCTTATATTTTATTTCAGGTTTAAAACATGATAGAGTTTAATTTTTGCAAAGGTCTTAAGGTTTTACACTCAACAGTTGTCTGTCATCACATTTCTAGAATGACGTGCCTAAAAAAGATTAATTATGCAATGTGCAGAAAAGATAGCCTACCTTTCGAATGCATCATCATGACCAACTTCCCTCAAACTGTGATGCTATTGGGTGCCTTTCCAACAAAGGCCATGCAATGTCATCTTATGTCTTCCTAAACAGGATTCAATTTAGAGTTTCTATCACTGTTATCAAGCGCTGAGTAGAGAGTAACTGCAAGAAAGGCACATGTGTGGCAACAGGATTCATCTCTATATCAGATCTTTGGAAAAACCCATAAGTAATGGTTTAAAAACTTCCATGACTTTGCCAGTTCCGACGTTAGCCCTCTCTATTAACTAGTCTGATTGCAATTATCATGTGTTGGGTCAAATTTAGAAAGACTGCAGCTGTATCGCTTGCAATATCAAAGACAAACAGATTGTCAAGATTAAAGCGGTGTTCAGGTGTCTCTTGGTGGAGACTGAAGGTTGTGTACTGTAGGTTCAGGTCCTGTCTGGAAACCGTGTTGGAGACTCAGATTGACTTCTCTAAGAGGGCTGCATTGAAAAACAGATCCTTTAAGCGATGCAGCTTGATATTTTGTGAATACATTATTGTTCAAAATATGACGTTTTTTCCTTCCTTTCCAAAAAGTGTCAAATTTGTCTTCAATATGCTGTATACTTTTATCATAACTATTTTTAATTTGCCTTTAACTAAAACATTTAACTTAAATCCATATTAATAGAAGACGAACGTGTATTCAGTCACTAATGATTTTTAATGTGATTATATCTATGAACATGACATTTGTCAGGAATTATTTCATAACTATACAGATTGTCTGAAAGTTATATAATTTCATGTTTGTTTTCAATAAAGTTTTTCTAATAAACTTTAATTGAACGCACAAAATTATATACACAAATAATGAAAAAAATACAAATAGGCTATTCTATTCTAAACAGCCTAAGATTAATAGTATTGATTTTAAGACCCATGAAGAAGGTGTGCATGTATAATTTGTATTATTATTATGTGTATCACTACAAAATGTTATAAGGAGAAATAAGTATCGATTTTCAGTATTCAACAATGCTCAATACCTGAATAGAGCTAGATAGTAAGTTATGAAGACATATGGGAATCAAGCAATACAAAGGCTTATGTGCTTTATCCTTGTAAGAAATGGTCAGGTTAATGATTCCTTACAGGGATGAAACGCAAAATTATACACATTAATTCTATTGTCCTTTTATATATATATATATATATAGCAAAAATAGGACAAGAGAATTACAAATGAATAACACCAAAAAAATTTATTATGAACCGTTTTAAAAATAGTCATGCAAATTAAGCATCCAAATAGCTGCATTTGGACATTTCCTCTTGAATATACAAAGAGTATTTCAAGATAGTATGTTGTATTATTGATTTATATAACAAACCGGTTTTGAGAGTCATATAGAAGTGATAACTGTAATTTGCATTTATTCGTTTATATATATGTCATGCTACTCAGATGCACCACAAAGTGACCTGTAGTAAAGAATACAGCTTAAACCAATACATAAATAAGCGTAATAGATCAGACAGGCTTCGAAATATGCTATAATACAGTTAAGTTTGAAAAACAAACAAACTATATATATATATATATATATATATATTGTTATTGTTGTTATTTTTCAAGCGATACATACGGTTAATATTGGCTCCGCCTCGGAGCTCATTTTTTTTATTTACTTAGAAAGTCGCCCTTTTAATTTGGACGTATATAACATTTTTATTTATTTATTATTTTTTAAAACAGTAATCTACGTACACGCGTGTTTCAAGGTCATTACCTCTCCTCAGCGTAGTTCAACTGTTTCTAGGAATCGAACCTCAGATCATGTTTACCACAGTCCGGTGCCTTAACCGTTAGGCCATAATCCCTAGATTAATTATACTGTTTATTTTTATCGCTTATAAATTTAGATTTTGTTATTGTTGTTATTTTTCAAGCGATACATATATATATGTGTGTATGTGGGTGCAACACAAATTTATGGTTTCCAAAACTTCTACTCAGCTACCCCTCTCTCAAAAAAACAAAACAAAACAAAAAACAAACACCTTATTAGAAATGGCATGATTACAAAACAAAATAGAAGGCGTTCACACCAATTGTTTAGCACAGGTATTATTTGATATGTTGGCAATATTTCTTCTTTTGGGAATCAGCTTAATTGAAGCTCTTTTATCACAAAGACAAGAATTTCACCGAAAATTAATTAAAAAAAAAAAAAAAATTAATGTGGGGAATACACGAGATCTGTCATGTTTTTATAACATCAATATTACAATGGAGACACGTAATTATTATATAAATTATGCGATCAAAAATAAAATGAATAAATACTTGAATAATGGGGAGATAATTCCCATGTTGAAGTTTTTGTTTTATGTTCCTCCTCCTTTTACTGACACAAAACATCCGGTTTGAAAAGAATCGATTCAAAACAGATAAACACGCAATGGTTAACCATTTGATTCATTTATTCGATATTCTGAAGTTTGTTATATATATATATATATATATATACATACATAGCTAGCTTCCTTCAATCTTGAATACTACTGTAAGGGTGCCTGCACATGAATTTTTTGTGGCAAAAGTTGCGCAATCTCCAACCACACCTCTCCTGAGCTGGCACTATTAAAGACCAGTGGCAAGTAAAGGTTCAGGACGACTGGAAATAATGTCGAGATAAGTGAAGAGTACATACAGCGCCTAGAATTCCTAAATAGTCACCCATCTGGTACTAGCCAGGCTCAACATTGCTTCACTTTAGTGATCTAACGAGAACCGGTGTGTCAACCTCTCTCTCTCTCTCACTCACACACACACACACACACACTGGACATTGAAATTTTAATGAATATTATTTAACTCCTTACTAGGAGGTTAGACCCAAGGTCAGGTGTGGTTTTAAGAAGCCAGCGGTATAAGATGAACACACTCTGGCCTACAACAATTGCCTACACAGGTCTGTTTGCATTTCACAGTAAGGGCGTATCAGATGATTACCAATGAACTAATCCTATCTCAGAGAGGAAGTAAAGCCTGGGATGATCTCTTAGAACGTAACAGAACCATACTTCAAGTCTTACAGCAACAAAGCCATGTCAGATTAATTTGTATTATAATTCTAATAGGTAATATTGTACACTTAACCAAAATTACTTGCACTAAAGATTTGGATTATACATAATGTAATTCATTCCTTATTTTTAGCTTCTGAAACATTGGGTTATATTCTTCTCAAGTTATACACAAGAAAATGTGATGATAGAAATCTTGCTCATACTGGATCAAAGGGCATATTTTGTGAAGAGGCATCATTGACAAATATTTATTTATATTTATAAAATTCAAAATAAATCGTGAAGGAATAGAAAGAAATCATAGGATGAACCTAAAAAATTTCACCTATAGCTGTTTAGTTTTGGGCACATGAAGAGATATGAGGAATGAACAGTGATTTCAACAAGATGAAGCAAAGCCTTACACTTCAAAATGATTGGTTGGAATCGCTATGGGGACACTTTGATCATCGCTTCATGAGTAATAGATGTAATCCTGAATGTAAAGCACACTCTGCAAACTCAGTAATCCTTCAGATGTTTATCTGAGAAATTATCTAAAAGATATTGCCTATAAAAACAATCTGCAGAATATTCCTGAACTGAAGACGATCATCACAACCCAAATCAAGGCAGTGCCCAAAGAGCAGTGGGTCAGAATCATTGATAATTTTGCATATTATATAAAGGGATGCATATTTGGAGGATTTCATTGAGTGGCAATAAAACAAGGACTGTTGAATATTCATGACTGAAACTTGGTGGACATGCCAGGCATAAATTGAGATTCATGTGTACCAAATATGGTTGGATTACAAAAAAGATTGTGATTTTTATTCTCGATTTCATGAATGGCACAAAACTACTAGTAGAAATCCTAATAACACATTAATCTCTACATATTTTCATAATATTTGATGTTAGTTGGATATCATGAAAGCTTGTTTTCATGTGGAATTAGATAAACCTGTGGTTACCTTCACAAGAAAAGAAAACCATGTAAGATAATGAGGATTTTCCTCATAAATTTATCAAATTAAATTTCCCTCAAGTTTTTATTTTTTTTTAATTTGTTAGTGGTTGATCTCAAATATTCATCATCTGGAAAAAATACTCAAGCAAAATGAAAATATGCGAGATTCCAAAAATTAAAATTATGTCGAAAAAAAAGTTTTGTAACTAAAAAACACTTCAAGAGCAGATTCGCTAAATTTTATGCAAAAACTTGATGCTAGTACACATTTGCCATTTATTCTAACAGATTATACTATCATGTATGCACCATTTGGGAAACAGTCGGTTTGATAACACAAATATCCTCATAAAATAATATAGTAAAACTTAATTTTTATACTAATTCTTATATATTAAATTCAACCATAATAATCTATAGATGTAATTTTGAGTTGTAAGCCATCTTAGTTTAAGAAAAAAAGAGAAATGTTGTTCCAAACAAAATGGTAGTATCATTCCAGAGAAACTTTGTATTATAAAAAGCTGGCAGATGAAGAATAGTTTCCTGTAAACAGCTAATCTGAAGATACAAACAGCAAAGTTCCACCGCATATGAAGGTGGAAAGTCATGTGCAGGAATTCCTGAAGATTCAGTATATTTTATGGAATGATTCCGGTTTCTGATTGGTTGTTATTAGAGCATGATTCCATCTGATTGGTCAGTACTTATCACGTCTGTCTATGAATAGAACTTTATAATTTTTTTGTAATCATGTACTCTTAATTATACCATTAATATTGCAGTATGTGATCATTATATAATGTGAATCTTACATCACATGATGTACAGAAAACCTCTGCATGAAATTCATAAAACAAATAGTTTTAAATTGTTCAATAAAAATTGATGACGAATTTACATATTTCTATGGAAATATTTTAAACTATAGTACCTGCTACCCGGCGTTGCCCGGTGAACGTGTGCCCCCCCACCCGCCTCGAAAAAAGTTAAAGTATGGTTGTTGTTGTTTCTGCTGCTGCCTAACCCCTAACCTCCTCATGTTACAAACAGCTTTTAGTATAGACACCCCCAACTCCTCGGTAAGAATGGCTATCCGAATGTCAAAAAAGGGTGGAGAGAGTTGGTGCAGTAAAGGTATCGAGCAACCCCCATCCATAAAAAATCAGCCAAGAGAAAAAAGAAAAAAATTAGAAACAGTAGGCATGCCAGGTGGAGAGACGGGGGGGGGGGTGGAAAACATCTATTTAGCAGTTGAAGCTGTGGTAATTTTTACTGGTTAATCACCGGCCTCTAAAACTAAAAATAGTTTGTCTGAAAGTTTTAAGAAGTAGAAATTTTATTTAAGAACGAAAATATGTAATCCTATCCTAAGGAAATAAAATGAAACTTCTTTCGTGTATTTATCATTGATTATTATTCTTATTAATTACTTCAATAATTTCACTTATCACTGTAACCCAATAAGAAATAAAACCAAAATAAAAAATAAAAATGAACCCAAAAAAGCAAACAAAAATAAAACACCCCAAAAACAAATGAAGGTTTTTCGTTTCATTTTGATAAAAAAAAAATTTTTTAATCAGATAATAAAAAACTGAGGAAATAACACTAAATGTTCCATGCAATGAAAATAAGGAAACATGTTATGTAGTGGGGGTACCTGGCGTTGCCCTGGTGTGTATCGGTGTTGTATTAAGGATATTGATCAAAAATAAAAATAGAAGTAAAACAGGAAAATGTAGAATAAGCAAACGGAAAAAAGGCACATAAATAAACCTGTATAAATGCTAAAAACTGTTACATCGGCGCGAACTTGAAATCTGTATGATTCGACTCGGGCCCCTTTATTCACTGGTCCACGGTGGTGTAATTGAAATAACGTTTTTTCTTACTATGTAAATCAAATCAAGAAAGAAACGCGAGACATGTATGCCTGGTTGCTGAGGGAACGATTTTTTGGGACCGTCATTGAATTTGTTGTGCGTTTAAAAGTAAAATAAAGAAAAACATCTTAGAGTACATTTATAAATAATGAACCCAACCTTTACCCCTCTCGCCCCCCCCCCAAAAAAAGAAACGAAAAATACAAGAAACGTATATTATATTTTTTATCTTGTTAAGTATTTTTGAAATGTTTTTTAGTTGGTTAAAATGTAGTTGAGCTGAATATAAGACGCTTAAACCGGATATGATAAAATGAAAGCTTCAACATAATTGTTTTTAATCTAATAAAATGTAAATAATGGTAATCCAAGTAATGGAAAATGGCATGTTTAACTTTAAATTGAATAAACGATTTATAATAATGCGTGGCAATTGAACGGCCAGAGTGATTTCGGGGTATGGTGTTTGTTTTTTATGTTTGTGTATAATCTGAAATAATAGAATGTCATAGTTGCAGCCAATGAGAACAGGCGAAATGTTATGGGAGAGAAATCATTATTTTCGAATAGTGAAGTGTAATGGTAGTTGTAAGTGTATGAGTGTACAATCCAGTTAATAAGGGTGTCAGGTCAATATAGTTATAACGAGTATAGAAGTACCCGGTCCTGTCCGGGAGAGTGGGAGGATTTTTCAGTTAGAGGGGGAAATATGAACTACTTTGTCTTTAGATCTTGGCAATCGTGATGATATCGTTTGTAGGAATTAATATAAGATTTTATTATAACAAATGTATCTGTAATGGCGTTCAAAAGTTACATAAGATGGTGGGTGAAAGTTTAGACAAAATAAATTTATATGTTGCATCTGTTATTGCAAATCTACCGTAATTTGTTCCAGAGGGGAATTTCTGCAATCAAATTATTATATAGAAGATTTTGATTGTTTTAAGGTAGTAACTGTTGTGTTCAAGTTTAATAGTAAAAAAATCATAATTTCCATAAAAAATATTTTAGTTTTCAAAGTGAAGAATTATACTAGTATTAGCATATTTTCAAAAGAGTAGAATTCTTCTGATACTGTCAGTAGTAGATTTTCAAGGAATTGTATTCTTACTTCCAATACTAGCAATAGCATATTTTCAAAGTAAAGAATTCTCACTGAAGACCTCTGACACCAGTAAATTATTTTTCTCAGAGGTTCTATTTAAATTGCTAGGCATATTTTTAAGATAGTTAAATTCCATCACTAGAAACAAGTTATCTTATAATTGCCAACAATATTAGTTTGCATTAAATCCTTTCTCCATTGTAAAAATAAATAAATTAAATTAAAAAAAATTAAGAAATATATAAAGAAAAAAAATTAACAGGTTTATGTTTTGAGCTTTGATTTCCCTTGAGACAAATTCTGTTTGTGGCAGAAAAAAAGAAAAACTTTCGTGATTGCCAAGAATTACAATTCCATGTTATCTGCAAATTTATTGCTTCTGCATTTTATTTTTCTTTAAAAGAAGCATTGCCCCGAAAACAACTAAACTTTGAATCATTTTCTATTAACACAAATATTCTTTTGTTATGCATCCTCGTACGGTTTCTCCAAACAGAAATATCCTTATTTTGGTGGATGAAGAATAAAGAGAAACGGTTTATTTAATTTGCTTAAAGATAAAAAGAAATTATTAAAAGAGTAAATAATGTCATTGTCTGCTAGTTGACATTTCAATCGGTATCACACATTAAATTTTCATTAGCGGAATTAATTGGAATTTGTTGGTAAATTCCACATAGAATTGATATCCATGTTTTCAGACTATCCTGGAGAGACTTTCATATGCTCAATCCTCACTGGCGATTCCCCCAAACTCTACCATCAATATACGGCCATGTGGACATCTTGGTAAAAGACAATTATATATAAAACAAATCAAAATGCCATTTCCACATAACTCTTAACATTCTATCGGAAATATTTGAAGCACAGAACTTCAGTTCTGTAAGGAATTTAGTAAAACAAAGAATAGAATACAATGGCCAGAAACATATTTTTTTTTTTCATTTAAATGTTCATAATGCCTTTACTTTTGGACAGATTACCATAAAACTTGACATGACTGGAAAGAGTTTGTTGTTTAATACCCTACACTTTAATACACTACAAATCATATTGTTATCAAATTACGACTTATCAGAAACAGATATTTTCCGATATTTTTTTTTTTTAAATCTCAAAATAACGCATATGGAAAATAGTTGTCTAACAATTACAAAAACAATGAATTACTGAAATAAGTTTCAGTTCCTGGATATAAGTTTCACAAGCATTCGAGTTATTAACCTTCAATTTAGAAATTTTAAACATATTTAAAAATAGATTTTTTTTAAAAATGGTTATAGTTTCATGCATTCTCAGACAGATTAGGAATTAAGCACCACTTCCAGTGAATATGATTTTGATATGAAGAAAAACATTGGTTTAAGCATCTTTTCTTTCTAATTACTCTGAACTCAAACTTTAAGAAATCAGTATAAATTCTAGTTAAGTTTAGATTAATTTAAATATTTCATTTGAGATCTTTCAACAATCTATTTTTTTAATACTATAATCGTATCAGTATTATAATAAAAATTAAAAAGAAAAAATAGTTACAATATTGATATGCTCTAAGAACGTGTCCAATAATTACTTTTGCTAATGAAATCCTAACACTTACTTTTTCATTAAATATTAAAAAAACAAAAAATGTTCATAAGTATGTCCATGTAAAAGATTTAATAAAAATCGCCTAAATCCTTATCTGTATAACATACTTTCAGATTTAAACTCAAAAAGGAGTAACAATTTTTTAGAATATACCCCACCTCCATTTTCATTATGAAATATTTTGAATTTTTCAACAAACACACACACACACACACACACACACACACACACACACACGACGATCTTTTACAATGTATTTTTTATGATGTAAAATTGGTTTAATTGTAATTTGTTGATACATTCAGACATATGATTCTATGCATATTTATATATAATACTATACATGATTGTGATTTGCTGGATGTAGGAGAGGCTCAGTGATATTTGTTTCCCCCCTCTCACAGTCAGGCCTTATGTGAACAACATGCTCTCATAAAACCTTCACAAACTGATATCTACCATAACTTAAACCGGAGAAGAGACAGAACAAGAGACAGAAATCCTTTGATTGTGGGAAGAATGCCTATCATATAACAAGAGTTGTCAACGATACATTGTTTATACTAATATTATGCAAGTATCATTTTGAGCCCTAATGAAAAACTGAAAATAAGCATTCTCATAAATTGAGTTTTTATTAATATATTTTACGAGGTCTGGTAATACTTATATAGAAACGAGGAGGAGAAGGGGGGGGGGCAGTGTACACTTCTCTTCAAAGTTAGATTTTAAAATAAGCATCTTGGCTTTCTTTCATATATTGAAAAATATGTAGGGATGTATTTATATTCACAGACGGGAAATTGCTATTTTGTACTTGCTGAAGATGAGATCAGGAAAGCAATGATACAGGATGAATTTTGTTTTTTTTGTTGTTTTTTTTTACAAAAAATTTTTTTTTTAATATTTTTTTGTATAAAACTTTTTAGAGGGGTCACACGAAATCGCCTAAAAAAAGTAAAATCTTTGTTTCTTTCTAATTAGAAACTCATTTCTGACTAGAATTACGATTCGAAAATTAACAGTTTCGATGTTTATAGCTTCAAAATTTAAAAAATTCTTTCACAAATTCAAAGACCAAAAAAACAAAATAAAAATAATTGCCGTCTTTGTTTACAAGCTATTATTGTCTGCTGATTTACTGCTGATACTAAGTGAAAGTAGTCAAACTGCTATTAATCAAGGATTTTTTTTAAAAATAAAATTCTGTGTCATGCGCCTTTCTTATGGATTTCCCCCCAAAATTTTCTAGGCAACATATTTTTTTTTGTTTTTAACATAGGAGTCACCACTTATCAAGGCCTGGAGGCCACTTGAGGATACGGGTTAATGAGTATACAGTAGTCAATGGAACAATATCATAGTAATCGTTAATAGTGCAAATTTGATAAATTGGATTACTGAAGACAGTTCATCAAAAATTTGTTTATGTTGGACAAGACTACCAAATTGTAGTCAGCTGGAAAGCAGGCAAACGGA
This sequence comes from Euprymna scolopes, assembly GCF_053919585.1. NCBI lineage: Eukaryota > Metazoa > Mollusca > Cephalopoda > Sepiida > Sepiolidae > Euprymna > Euprymna scolopes. The sequence continues at coordinate 34,973,270 of NC_136490.1, read as the reverse complement.
AGAGAGTTCCACAGTTGTGCAGTTCTAAGAAAGAAGCTTTGTTCATGGAATCTACATATAGGTTTGGGCACAGATAAAGAGTGGGAGAAATTATTGATAGTGGTTTCAGATAGACGAGTGTTTTTTTGTGAAAGTTTGGCAAAAGGGGACCATAGAAGAGAGCTCAGACAAGCATTTGCCAGGAAAATAACGATAAAACAGAGACAGGCTCGCAACGTCTCTTCTGTGGGAAGGCTTTAAAGTCTATATTGAACACTGTCAAGGCAGGATAAGGTCTTTCTAGCAGCTCCTGCCCAGATGTGGCAACAATACTCCATCCTTGGATGTACCTGGCTTTTATATCGGTATAGAATTGCATTAGCAGTAAGATATCTGCTGAAGCGGTAGAAGGATTCCACCATTTATTATAATTACATTTAAATTTTTTGTAAATTTAAATGTTTGAAAAATTTTTCATGAACACTAACTGAACCACAATGGTCAAACTTTGATAAACGACTATGACCAAACTATTTGACTAACAAAATTCGAACATACATTACCTTAAAAAAAAAAAAACTGTCGCCTTGATTTCTAAGTTTTACAAAATTCCTAACACTGCTTTTCTTTCAAATTGAGTTAATTATAATTTTATGTGGTCATACTCATCGCTCAATGAAAAAAGTGATTTTTGGATATTCATTTTTTTTATTTTACCATAAAAAGTTATCAAAGTAAAAAACACAAATAACATTAAAAACGTATAAACAAATAAATTTCCTTTCGTTTTTTGGACAATATTTTATGGGTTTATAATGATTTTATGAATGCTTTTCCAATAGAAATCCTTCCAGATTTGGTTTTGGTGAGGTTTTACAAACGGTGAGCATTGCCATTTATTACTAATTATTACTATATATTAATATATATCTATCTCTATACTTATTACTTGTATATATTAATGTTTTTACTTATTACTTATATTTATTATGTATTACAGCTAGGTGATATTCTCGTTCAGCTGCACATCTAAAACATTAACCAGGTCAAACATTTGGTCATAAAACTTCTACGGCACTCATGACCGCAATATCTTTGCCTGTTTCTGAATAAAACACTTAAATATCACATTTATGTCTAGGTTGAATTCTGAATTTATTTGGTTTTTCTGTTTTATGGCACAACAGCCATTTTGGTTTTATTTAGTGTTGAACCACAGCACTCATTGTAAACTATTCATTAAACAAAGGTTACTATTTCACCCATAGCTGGAAAGCTTTATCGATGGTGTAAACAGGAAAATGAATGCAATAGACCCAATTGAAATTTGAACTTAGCCAATTCTTATAGCCTATGATTGAAATCAACACTGATATGACCCAGAGTATTTCTAACATTTCTACAAAATTAGAAATATTACCTACAAAAAATTAGCCTAAATATGATATCATTTATATTTTTAAAAAATATTGTACTTGAACTATTGCTAAAAAATTATTAAAAATAAAGCATAAAAAAATAAGTAAAGAATGAGTTATCTACCCCTATTACTTGAATAATGTAAATAATCTTTAATCACAACTTTTGAATTTGGGAGCAAACTAATGAGTACCTTTTTGATAGTCAAAAAAACAGCACGACTTTCATAACTATCAGTTTTCATTTCCAACACTCAGAATTGCTAAAGTATGGAACAAACTGGCTGCTGGGAGACACATCCTTTATAACTATTATGCTTCTTAGGATTCCCCAGAACTGCACCTGTTGACCTCTTCCATACACACATATGAACTTGTGATGAGATGTAGTGCATCTGAGTACTAGAAACGATTTCATCATTTCAAAATAATAAGCCAAGATGAGGAAATTAGATCAAAACGCGTAAACAACAACACTTTGCCACAGAAATATCACATTTTTGTTTTGAATCGTGCAGTATCAAAAAAGGCTTAGAAATAGATTATTATTTTCAGCTATCCCAATAAAAGACAATTTCTAATCAAGAAAAATATTCTTCAGGCAACTGACAATAAGATTTTATAGTGACAGCGAGAGAACAAATATAAAATCCATTATTCTGAAGATAAGAATTGATGAAAAGCACGAGATTGCTCTGTGTCAAATTAGATTATTAACAGAAGAAATAGATTATTACATATTTCTTTGATTAAAAAAAATCATTATTTACATGCCTCCCAACCTCTTCTCAAGAGCTGGACACGACACAAGGTCAGGCTTAGTGTGCAATATGGTAATTATTGAACACTACAACATGTTCACGGCCATGTAGCATTCAGTTACAGGCACTAATACAAACTCATGAAATCTCAATGAAAAATCCTTAGACTGACAAGTGTTAAGTTACAATAATGTTATATCTCTTTCTAAATTTTTGAGATAAGTATTGGTTATTTGTTATTAAAATCATACTCAATATAAGAACAGTAGTCACATGAATAATAATTATTCATCCTGAGCTCTTGTTCCGTCAGCCATGACTGGATAGAGGTCCTAAGTAATTCACAGACGTATATCTCGGTCGCCCACACTGAAGATGGAACCTTCAGGAGAATATCACTTTTACAATTGATTTTTCCCAGTACTCTAACCACTGCGCCACGGGTCCTTGCGAGCAATTCTAGTACAAATTTTAGAAGCCTTAAACCTACTTTTTATTTCTAGTTGTAAATATCGCCATTTATCACTAATTATTACTATACATTAATATATATCTATCTCTATACTTATTACTTGTATATATTAATGTTTTTTACTTATTACTTATATATATTATGTATTATTTATAATTACATCGAAAGAAGGTCGGAGGTTATATCGATCGAAACGTTGTGAAAATCACACTCAAGATGAGAACAGTAGTCTGATGAATAATAGTACATGTTATATCTCTATATAAAATAGAGTAGGTGTATTTATATTTATAAACTTCTGTGTGTGGGATTTACTCCTAAATTAATTAACTGATCATTATGAATTTTAGAACACAGTTGCTGAGTGTAAAGGTGAGTATTGTGGGTTATATTTAACTTTTGTTTTATGCAAAAGGGGAACACAGAGAGTGGAAGGCTTTCAGATATCTTAAATACTTGTAAAATTTCAACAATAGGTATTTGGCATCAATTAATAAATATTAGAATAAGGATTCTTGACATAAGGTTTAGTATCATTAAATCTTGATTTTACTTGTTTTAAGGGGACAAAACTGGTGTAAAAACTGTTCTGTTGAGAGGAATTCATTTCATCTACCTTAAGACTGGTATTTTTATTCAGATCAAAGTATTTTGTGTTATTTGGGCTATTGTTCTCATCTTGAGCGTTATGTAACTTCTGATCAGGTGTACTTTGTCAAACTCGGGAATCTGCCCGGAATTTCAAACACAACCCTTGAAGGTAGTATGCTTTCAATCCCTCAACCATAACCGGATAGAAGTCTTAAGTAATTTGAAATTGTATTTAGACTTCTACTTGGTCATGGCTGATGGAACGAGAACATGCTACACCTATGGATTAAGTAAAGAATTCTATTCAAAGTTATGTGCAGATTCCTAAGTTTGACAAGATGGCCTTTGGCTATGATCACAGCGCAGTATCTGTGTTATGTTGTGGCGGGCAGTGCCAAGGGTCAGAACGATTATGATTAATTGTTAAACTATTTAAGTTAAAACGATATTCAGAAAAATGTTTTAAAAGAAAAGAATGTTAGTTAAAATATTTATGTTAAATATTTAACTGGGAAATTTTGTTATGAATTAAGGAAAAACTTAAACAAAGCTAGTTTGGAATTTTATTTAGTAAACAATGATGTGGCTTTCGTGACAAACAAGATTGTCCACTCTAGCTAACGTCAGAGAAACGTAAGCCAGGAGAAATCAGAATTAAGAGTTAGTCTGTAACGAGAAATCGAGGAGGTAAGTTGTGAGTTAGCTAGCCACTGGGTTAGAGTGAACAGGAGTTGTCTCTGTGGTTCGATGGAAGAATCTACAGACCAACTAAGGAAAACGTAAGGTAGATTAAGAGCTGCAAACTCCAAAACGTGGAAGATTTGGAAATAAAGATCTGGAAATGATAACTCAGTGTTTATGGTGTTCCTTTCGGAAAAGGATGCCTTCATTTCAGGTGCCTGCTGCCAGAAGAGAGGGAGACAATGAATAAGGTATGTGTCAAGAAGAAACCATTGTTAAAGACTGTTCGTTATTGTCGTGGATATATGAAAAAGCTCACATACACATGGAAAGACTATTAAATATACACGTAAAAGGTCGACACATACTGACACCCCATGTACAAAGATAAGTAACTGTGTTTATAATTCTAACTATTAGATGATACACGCGCATCGATTACAGAAACACGTATACCTTGTATACACTAGGCATACATAGACAAAGTTATATAAACCTGAAATACAACATTTGTACGATTTGGTAATACAACAAAGATACACCTAAAGAAGGTTGGAGGTTACATCCGCCGAAACATTGTGGAAATAACACTAAAGATGAGAACAGTTGTCCGAATAATTCAAATAGAAATTATCAATCCTCATCTCAAAAATTCAGAAAGGTAAATCAAAGTAAACTGCCACTTGATTACTGGAAATGAAATACATCTTATGCAATTTTGTTGCATGGAACCAAAGGAGAGTAAAAAAAAAAAAAAGAGGAAAGATAAAAGTGTCGAGATGAATCATAAAATATTTCTAATAAGCCAAATTAGTATTGATCATGAGAATGTAATATGTACTATTCAACGCTCTTATTTGAATGATCGTATGTAGATCCAATTAACGACTGCATGCTAATTGATATAAATTATTGCTAGATAAATTTCAAGTAGTTTAAAACTGAATATCACACGGGTTTCTTGAGCAATTACATTAAGCAATTCAATTTTCGTTCAATTTTAAAAGGAAATCAAATAAAAAAGGAGAAAGAATAAGGAAATACAGTTGATTGCACTTACGCATACTTGAACTTAGATAAATTGAAATATCAATTAGGATTTTTTTAAAATATGTTTAAAAAATTCATTTTTAATTAAAAATTGCTTTTCAGGATGAAAGCAGAAATACTGGCATCCTTTGAAATCTATTTATTCATTCTAGTTTGGTGTTCCACAAATAAAAATCGATATTTAATTTGGGATCTATCATATATTTGAATTAGACTGAGTGCTCGATGTTGCTTGGGTGTTTGGAGGTGTGTGTTTAGCAAAAAAAAAAAAAAAAAAGTGGTAGTAGTCAAGCAGCCTCGAACCCGTACCGCAAAGGAGGAAAAGAACGTAAGAAAATAAACGTGACGCCTTCGCCGTTGCCATCCATCACCAAACCAAAAGTGACGGAGGTTTAAATTAAGGCTAGTCAATCAGAAAGAGGGGATGACTTTCGAAAATATGGGCGAAAAAAAAGCGACCCCTGTAGAAAAGTGCCCATTTGAGGGTGAAGGAATTATTGTTTTTAGCCAATTTTTTTTATATTTGTCGTCCAAAGGGTCGAGCTTCAAAACGATACCAATCTTGTAAAAATACGTTGCCTCTGTCGGATGTTTTAGGCAAACATACAAACATACATACATCATTCAAACAGGCAGGTGGGATTTATATTAGAGACTAGCAGGGGTGCTCAGCGTTGCCCAGGTGTTTGGAGGTGTAAAAGAAAAAAAAACGTTTTGGTAGGCAAGTAGGCTCGAACTCGAAGCCTTGAGGCGAAGGCAGAAAAGAAAGCGTGATAACTTACCGCGAGGCTAAGAGGGCAGCAAAGTGAGAATGGTTGAAATTAAAAACGAAGTCTGGCTTTCAAGGTCAAAATGAAATCATTTCTGTATATTTGTTTGTTTCCCCAAGATGTTTGGGAAAACCAGCTCCCCACAAAAAGGGGAGTGTCCAAATGAATAGCAATCGTTTGATATGACGGGTTTTGCCTGCATTGATCCAAGCTTATTGCTTTTCTGGACGTCCCTGGCATGAGTGCAAGGGAGACTCATTTGCTACAGATTTAGTTTCGCTTTTATACGGAAAAGCCTTAATAAGTGGTGATGCCGATGTAAAAAAAAAATTTTTTTAAAAACACACAAAAAAAAAACACTCGGAGAGTAAGAAATAGCACAAAAATAGCATATAAAAGTCACTCGAATAAAAGATAGAGACGACCTCCTTTCGTAAATCGGAGACATAATTAATCTAGAGAGTATATAAAAAGTTGTAAGAATAAGTTCTCAACAAATCGTTTTTATTTTTTTTTTAGTATAAAAATATTCTTAATGGTAAAATATAACTAAAAATAAATAATAAAACAGAATATTATTCATTTTACTGTAAAATGAATCCTCATTTAAAATTCTTACATCCGTAGCAATTCAATCTTTCAACAAATTAATTTCACTGGAATCACCATGGAATTTCCAGTGAGAGGTTGGGGTTACACTAGCCAAACATAATTACTCCAGCTTTTCTAGTTATGACTCAATGCACCATACCTATTACTTACCGTTTTCGAAATGACACGAGAATGACCTTCATAGTGTCAGTTTAGAAGCAAGCTGTAAATTAAGGTCTCTGCTCATGACTGAAATCCTTCAGAAGCATTTATCAAGTGAAATTAATAACCTGGAAGGTTTATCATAATTTCATATCGTTCTAGAAATATTAGATAAGATTCTCCAATAAGGAGAAGGAGAGGGATAACGAGGGAAATGATATTTCCTTGCTATGAATATGGAAACTACCATGAAAGGAAATCCATTCTATTCACAGCCAACAAGGCTTTATTCGTGTTCAAGATAGATTGTGAAATAGGCACATGTAATGAAAAACGTTCACATGAGTAGAACCAAAATAAATTCAATAAGGAGGAAAAGGAGAACGTTGCCCTTTATGCATCTTGAAGCAAGATCGTGATAATAAAAAGGAGATTGCTCAATATTGATATGAAACTATTTCATAGAGAATGCTTACAAGAAAAGGAAAAACAGGCATTGGATAAAGAGAAATGAATGAGAAAGAACAATTTGAAAGGTGTATGCATATACAGGCTGTTTGAGTAAGTCGATGGCATATTGTTAAAATTATGTTCTATAGAAGTATACAGGTTCATAAAACAGGGTTGTGGAATCGGGAAGTGAAAGATTTTGAGTTCTAAAAATTCTCACTGATTTCTAGAATTCACAAATATACAAATCCAATTCCTCATTTTAAACATTCAGACTCAATTTTTGTTTGTTTGTTATTCAACTAAAAATCGTTTGAACAACTTTTAGTGATTTATTTTAATCATTTCAGCCCATGTTTTATCCCATTTTTGTTTTTGTCTTATCAGCAGCTCTATTTTCCTATCTCTCACAATTTCCAGGCTCATTAGCAACAAATTTACACTCATAAAATAATCTAAATATCAGGAATAATGTTTTACTCTTTTTATATTAAAACTACTTGTATCTAGCTAGTGTTGTCCCGAGAATTAGATTTGATATTTTTCAACTACATTTATAAAACAGAGTAAAAACTCTGACTATGCATTCTTAAGAATCTGACACAGAATTCTTCCAAAACCTCCATCTGCCTGTACCGTACTGAAGTGGCATTAACCCTCACTCATCTGGTACTAACCAAACTCAAAATTGCTTAACTTTGGTGATCTAATGAGAACTGGTGTATCAACGTGATTATGATGTTTAAAACTTTCATCTCCTTGTGACCAACTCTGCAACCTTACCGGAAATACTTGATTTTTGAGTTATAAACCATTGATATAAATATTAATCAAGATTCTATATTGTAAACATCTAACATGTACAATGTGTGTGATAGTGAACTGTTATTTTAACACATAGGATAGATAAATACTATCCTTGTGACAGGATCGCAGGTAAAATAAATTTGGGTCTGGCATTGCCTTACACACCAACAAACCCATGAAAAAAAATGGCACCAACCAAATATAAAAGCAGAAGAGCTCTGAAGAGAAATCTAAGCATTATGATCTGCAGTCTGCAGCAGCTTTTTTGATAGCCAACAGCATAATGCAAATGTTCACCATTCTTATTTCAGGTAAAACATACAACAGACCAAATGCACGTAAAAAAATAGGATCAGTATAAAAATAAATACCAAACGGATGAAGGTAATGCAGCACAAAGGAAATTAACAATGAAATGCTATTACAAAAGCAATCCCCAGAAAAAGAGGTTTCTTTAAACATATAGAACATAATCCTAAAGAGAGAGAGAGGTGTTGGGATCCCTATTTTGTAGGAGCTGCTGTATAGATATCCATTATTCTGGCCTTACTAAGCATAAAGAAAAACAGGTTATCATAGTTTGGTTATAAAAACAAACTTCCACAATTTAATCAATTTTATTTAGCTTAATCAACAGATCTGATTGGGAAAGAGTTATGAAAACAAGAATACAAAATATGTTGAGCGTGTAGACATGTTATATGCTATACAAAGAAAGTTTGAGTCCAGGTTTTGCATCTCGTCTTTAGCCAAAGTCATGGCTAGAGTTGAGAAAGGAAATATGATGTCTAGTCACAAACATTAAAACTGTGCAAAAATTGCGGGGGGGGGGGATTTAGATGGAAGCGGAAGCTGCTTCCTACACAGTGTTCTTATCAAACAAGGTTTATATATATCATACTGCAAGTGAGACATACAAATGCGTTCTCATTGAACCATGTTCAAATCATTCTACAAGTGAGGACATGCTTGTGTCAAAGAAAATTGATTGTAATGTAATTGCTACAACCCTATATATCAGACTTGTGCAGTAAAACAATTTTTAGTTTTCATATGAATGTAGTTTTCATCTTTTTTTTTCTTTCTTTATACCTTGTTTTCCAGTTGGGTTAAAAAAAAAAATTTAATTTAGTAATTTTTCCTTTCTAAAGTCTTCTCTTATATGATGCCGATGATTGATTACGATTTTAAATCTCATTGAATTATGCCACTATGGTAATAAACATGGTCAGTGTGTGATGTAATCAATCTCTTATGTTAGTTGTTACCTATTGAAATTCACTATAATTAATTTCAATACTTAACTCCCTAAAATAGTGAGCAGGGTGAAAGATTTTATGAAAAATTTATTCATTCTAATTCTTCAATATTCTTATAGCATACTTTTGTTGCAAATGTGTGTGAGGGAATGGAGTACTTTAAAAAAAAATCAGAATTTGAAATTGTTTTTTTTTTATATTTGTATACAATTTGTTTTTTCTAAATTGTTAATTTTGCTTGCTTAAATGGGGAACAATTGAAAAATACAAAATATTTTTAAATTATTGCATAATCTGGATATAAATTCTATAGAACAATATTGGAAATTCTAGAAGTGTAAGCCATGTTTAGTTTCATAAAAGTTTCAGATGGTTCGTTGTTTTAAACAAGTCTTGAGAGGTGACTGGTTTGCAGTAGACAGAACAGTTTCCGATGGTTCGTTGTTCTAAACAAGTTTGGAGAGATGACTTGTTTGCAGTAGACAGTTCCACAGAGCCAAATATTCTTACCGTGTCGAGACAGAAGGGAGGGGGGGGGGTAACATGTGAAATTGCTCCAGAAAAGGTTTAATATTTATGAAGCAATTCTGGTTTCTGATTGGTTGGTAGCAGAACGTGAATTAATTCGATTTGTCAGTTCCTAGCAGCATCGTTTATAAATAGAATCGTCCGACTGTGTGGGATCATACCCAATTACGAGTCCAAAATATCACAACAAATTTAGTTTTAAGTTACATAAGAATAATGTTACATAAAAAAAATATCAGTGAGAGCAAATAAAAAATTTGTTAGTAAAATATTGGAAACAAATTGTTAAAATATGTTAAAAGGTTTTAATGTTAATAATGAAATACATTTTTATTCATATTTTAAATGAATTTTGCTTTATCGCTAAATTTATTTTCTTTTGCATACTCTGTAATAAGTAGGGCTGTGACAACAGAATATTCTTTTCATTCTTTTGATTCTTAATTATATATCCAACACAGTAAGACAATCAATCAACTGAGAACCACATTAGTCTATATAAAAACATATAAGATATTAACGGATATATACTCAAGAGTCAAAATAATGATAAGAATATGCTGTTGTCACAGCCCTAGTATTAAGTTATCTTCTTTACAACGGTTATAATTCATCCCTCTTATTAGAGTGGATCCCTTTATTTACTTCACAGGGGTACTTGTTCCATCAGCCATGACTGGATAGAAGTCCTTCAGTGACATTCAGTTGGAGATAAAAAAAAGCCCTCTCTCCTTTTACCAAAAACATACAGTTCAGACACATAAAAATAAAAAAAACAATAAAGCCACACGCTAATACCACAAACTCTTTACTTCAAAAGATAGGTAACCCCATTCCACTACCATTTTTTAAAACAATAAAAGATTTTTTTCAGTTCGAATTGTAATTTCATACTTATCTGAATAAAAATGAAAAAATAAAAAAAAAAAGGGCTAAAACATGATTTCAAGTAAAAACTAAGATATTTTATAGTGATACCAAAACAGATCTAATTGTAAATAATAAATACATTAGGAAATCAGCAAATACAGGTCCTCTAAGCAGTTGATAGTGAAGTGATATAAAAGTGATATATTTTACACAGAGTAAATTACCTTTTTCAAACTGCATCAAAACAAATTAGCACAATAAATCCAGTATAATCTGAATTCAGCACTTCCAGTTCCTGGATATGACCTTAAACTATATCTGATGGTGAGGCCCCAGCTTGCGGGCTTTGGGGAGTGTGGAGCCACCCTTTAATTGCCATTGCTCCTAGGTCCACTCTGACCTGGAATGGTGGTATCTGTCAGGGTCCCAACTATGGGTTTAATAAAAACCGACTTAATATATATATATATATATATATATATATATTCTATTAAAAAAATTGTTCTTCAAAAATCACTGGATTCGGCATTAAATAACCCGGAAAGGGTTGATATGCCATAAAACAAAAACCACCAACGAAATCCAGTTCCATGATCCTAGATATCAATTAAGTCAGGCATACACTGGATGTTAACGTGAAGGCTAATATAGAAACTCCAAGTGAGGAGAGGATCGTTCTAATTTGCAAGGAAAATAAAGGAATCTTCCTCAATAATAACTTAATGAAACCTCTCAAACTAGCCAGCTGAATATTAAAAAAAAAAGAAAAAAGAAAAAATCAAATGTATGAAACAAGTTGTTTTCCTCAAGTTTGATTACTGTCTGAATCTTGGACAGTTTCCGAACACATCTCACACACACAATAGTAATTAATGCAGTTCTTTCTTATCCGTTCCATAAAGGATGGGAGTGTTGGAATGCAATTTCATTTTTTTGTATCAATTGGTTTCACACTTTTTCTACAAAATGGCTTATTGGCAGGCAAATAAATATCGAAGCGAGACATGTCAGTGAAATTAGTGTATAAATAAATTGTTATCAAAGTTAGTACATGAATATGCAATGCAGGCAGAAAAGAAAAATGGAAAACATGGTAAACAATGAAGCTTTTGTGTTAATCACAGAAAGAGATCTTTTTCTAATTTCCAAGGGAGATAATTCACAAAGTCACCCATGGACCACAGTTACAAAAGGCAGTTTCTCCTTGAGAGCAAGAAAAAATAAATAAAACATGTAACAAAAAAAAACAAACAAACAAACAAAAAATCTGTTAGACTAATTCCATTGCCAGTAGGAGTCAGCAGAATATGGCAGGAAAATTACCATTTTATGTCCAGTTAGAATTTGTTTTTCCTTTTCTCTGTGCATCAGATAATGAAAATATGAATTGCATAATAGAATTCATGTCAACTGCATTCACGAAATTTTTACATGATATCAAATTCCTCAAAGGAAGAAGCGATTGAATTGTAAAAACAAAAATAAGTCAAAATGATAGAAATGATGAAGATAACAATGGAAATGTTCAGATTCAATCCCATCCCCAAACTAAAGGGGGTGGGAACTTTTTTTTAAATGTCATTTTAACTTGTTTTAAGAATTAATGGAAGTACTGGGGTGTTTTTATTGAATCAACACCTCAAGAAAAATTATTCAAACGTTTATATAAAAAAATTCAATAAAACTAGATAAATAAATAGAATGAATTAAATTTGGTTACCAAAAGATCTGACATAAAAATTGCATTAAGATTCATTTTGCTTCATACTTATCGAGTTCTTTCATGTAAACTTTTGATGTTATTTAATTTTAGGAAGTTCTTTAGAACTTCATTAAGACCAGAAAAAAAAAAACATGAATAAAACCCACGGCTATGTGAACTTGTAACAAATAAAAGAAAAAAAGAGATGCAGTTTAAGTATTATGATAACTATAGGGGTTTCAATAGCCTAAAAACCTGAAAGCATAATGAATTTCCCAACCTGACCCACAATCCCATAACAACCACCCCTCCCCGAAAGTTAAAAGTTAAACCCCAACATCTGGAACATTCTAATTTTTAAGAAGGTGCCATGTTGAAAAGTTAATGAAAAAAAAAATTACTTGCCCTACTACTAACCCTAGGACCGAATGGGAAGCCTCAAAAAACATTTTTAACACGACTACTAACCCTAAGTCCGAGTGGCAAGCTCATACCTAAACAAAAAACTTATATAAAAAAGGGAATCTCATCATCACCAAACACAAAATACTGAGTTTATCTTTCATAACGGAAACAGTATCTGTTAACTGCATTAAAACGATAGAAAGGTCCAGAAATATGGGATTAATTTATGTTAAATTTTTATAGGAAAATGATCCCAGCTCTATATTCTAAAATAATTGCTTTTTTTCTTCAAGTTTTTCAGTGTGTGAACAACTCGCATCCCTGTCACTGATAAAATCTAATTTTTATTTAAAAATTTTTATTTATTTATTAGGAATTTAGTTTGTATATGTGTCAACCAAAAACATGGAAATGATAAAGGCTGCTTACTCTACCCACATTGCTGCTCTATGCAAGACTTTCCAGGGTGTAGTCCAGCAGTCTGCCATAAGGGCATTCAAGAGAACTATTTTAAGAACTACATCAGAGCATAAAGCAACATCATAGATCCGGTAGGATTTGAACTTGGCACAAAACCTTTTTTTTTTTTTTTTTTTTTTTTTTTTACATTACATTATGCATTTTTTTTTTTTTTTTGAGGTTTTGTTACTAATTTTAAGTTTATTTTTATAATATTTATAACGGTAGGGAAGAAACAGTAAGATCCGAAGAGCAGAGAACTTTACTAAAACTCCAAAATATCAAAAATATATCCAATTATTCAATCAACTATTAATATACTTAGGAAGATAAAAACAGAAAAGAGAAATGCTGTCATCGATCCCAAATCTAGCTACAGCACATAGAAATTGTAATGTTCTGTTACATTTTGGATTTTAGACCGAGGGGGGGGGATAAAATTAAATGTCCGCTCACCCCTATACACGTGTAATTTGTATTCGTTTAGAACTAGGATGTTGTGTAATTTTCTCTTAGGATGAAAATGGACACACTTTTTACTTTAGAAATTCTGAAATCATTTTCTGTTGTTGTCATTTGTTGATTTTTCCATTAAATCATTTCTACAATTTGCACTGAATAGTGCGTGTATACTTTGAGCTGTAACATATTTGGAAGCCATTCGTGTATAGAGATTTGCTCCGTTTTTAGTTATGCTGTTTATTCTTATATTAAAAAGAGTCATGGACAATAAATTGCCTAGTGGGATTTTTTCATCTTGGTTTTTCAGGTTAGAGGAGATCAACAAAAGCTTTTAGTTTTCTGTCAGATAAGATGGCTATCAAATGTGCTAGTCTAATTTTCACAGTGAGATTGTGCAAATATCTCATAACATCATATTTCTCTGTTGTGTGTGTTTTTCTAGATCAAAGAAAATAGCCGTAAAATGTTCACGATTCATAAATGTCTCACATAGTTGTTTCGATGCTGATTAAGTTATAAACCATTTTAGTGGTTTCTTCAGTAGTTGCCTTAAAAACCTCATCTCATCAAACCTGAGGACGGCTACTATACAATGTGACACTATGACGTGTGTAAATATCTTCACTGGACAATCTGTAAAAAGTCGAATATCCAGTATAGCAACAAATTCTGGGGACATATACCAGATAGAACAGTTGAAAAGAAATCACACCTTCCATTATAACTATGCAATTCTGACAGCTATGTATCTAAAAAACAGAGTTGTTACACCTGGCAATAATATGAGAAAAGAAGAAGAAAGTAACAACCCCAGTTGAAGTCAGTGCCCCTCAAGGATGCTGGGTTAAATGGAGCTGAAAGAGAAGAGAAATATGAATAACCTACAACATGAAAAGAAATTGAAATTTTGGGAAGATTTCGATCATTCTAGTAATTGTATGAACAACCAGATTCATGAAAAAGAATTTCATAAAGTATTGTCAAATATACCCGGTGAACCAAGTGTAAGAGAAATACAAACAATTACACTTTAAGGGACAGTCTCGGTTGGAGTGTCTGAAAAAGCATGGGAATGTATGGTATTTGGTAGGATGCCCCATCCTCAGAATATATAAAGAAAATTAAAATAAAGATCTTTTTATGAAGCCTTAACTCAATATGAGTAGGAGGGTTGTAGAATCGGAAGTTTTAAAAGGAGTCAGAATTGGACGTGTAGAAAATGTTAAAAGTCGAAATTTAATTTTTTCATCATTGAAGAATCAAAAGACAGTTAGAATATTGGAAGATTTTAAAATAACAAGTAGAGTTTGACATTTTTTAATCCTAGAAGTTGACGCCAAAACTTTTGGAATTCTAACAGTAGGAATCTACCAATGACCATATACCTTCTGATTCTTCAATCCTCTTAAGTAGAATTTCCCCCCTTTCTTTTTCTTTTTTTTTTTTGGTTCCAAGATTTTTTAGTTAAGGTTTCATTTATATTCAACATTTTATGTGGCAATTATAAATTCTTGTTTAAAGTTTTGATTTGAAAAGATTTTAGAAAATGCTTCAGCTATCGAATTTGTTAGACGTTCTATCAGTTGTATCACAATTGTTTTTAGAAATGTGTTTTAATGTTTTTTGGTGTTTGAGGTTTAGCCACAATTTTCTTCATTTTCCGAAAGTGCTTTTAGTTTCATAGTTTAATGCAGTTTTATCACATATTTTTCTTTTTTACTGCTATTATCATCCTGCAGGTCTTACGCTGTCTATCAAATTGAAGCTTCTTGGGGGTTTTTTTTTCACCTTTCCTGGAGCTGCTATCTGCAGTCTGATAGCTTTTTTTTTTTTTTTTTTTGCATTTGATATCAGTCTGTTAGGCTTGTTCTATTGATTTTTTTTTTTTTTTTGCGCTATTACAATTAACATTTCTGTGAAATGCTCTCTTATAGCTTGCTTCATACATGGTAACTTTCTTATTATTTACATTTTTCTTTAAATATTTCTCAGTTGAATTCGAAACGTTTTTTTTTCCATCTTTTGTTTTTCTTTGTTAAACAATATGGGTTCTGCGTTTTTGAGGAGGATTGAGTTTTATCATATATTCTCCAAGTAAAGTTCATATAAACTGTGGGGATTGTATACGGTTAAACCAATGATCACGTGATTTGCATTAAATAAAGTGATATATCTATTTGCACTTATTAAGTTGGTATAAATCATTTCTCTTGATAATTTTTTTTTTTTTTCTAAAATTTTAACCTTTACATCTTCACTCCACAGGAAATCGTAACCATTAAAGTCCCCTAAAAGGGATAAAAGATTTAAATATACTTTTAGATTTATGGTATTTTAGTGGGATGTATATTGAGCATAAACTGATTGCTTTGTGTAATGTTTCCTTGCTGGCAATCGCTTGAATTTAATTTGTAAATTTAATTCACTTTAGGGTGTATCGTTGATGTTTACATTAGAAATTATTATTATTCAAATAAAAACTATAATAGAAACATCTGGCAATTGCCTCCTATAGATAATAGGCCCATTTTAATGCTGGATCTGTTGCACAAATAGTAGCTTGGGGGGAAAAAAAGTTATATAAAGTTATCTTGTAAGGTTAAATAGCATTTAAGCTGATACATCCTATCTTTAGTCTGACTAGCAAATTATTTTTTTAATTTATTGTTCTTGTTGTCCCATGTTATTGATACTATAATAATTTACTTCACTGCAATTATTTTTTTTGATTTAGTCCTGCCCGGACAACTGATAAAATTGAAATATTTTTCAATTATTACTTAAAAATCAAAATTATCAAGGAAAATAACTTTATTAACATAAAGAGTTGTCTCCCTTACAACTAAAATTTTATTCATTTTTCTGTCTAATTTAAAAAAATAAATAAATGTAAGCTAAAGTACAGCTAATGTATGTGTGTGTGTGCGCATGTGTTTAAGCAGCACAAGTATCATTAAATAAGTCTTGTTTTGTTTTTCGAATAGTCTACTTCTTCAATCCTCTTAAGTAGAATGATTTTTTCCCCAGATTTTTTTATATTTACACTTCATTATAATGTACTTCACAGCATTTTTTTTTTTTAATTTAGTCCTGTCTGGACCACTGGTATAATGGAAATATTTTTTTTATTATGATTTAAAAATCAAATTTATTGAGAAAAATAACTTAATTAATATAAGAAATTGTCTCCTTTACAACTAAAATTTCATTTATTTTTCTGTCTAATTTTTAAAAATATGCAAGTAAATATAAAAATGTAAGCTAAAATGCCCTCACTGCGTACTTGGTTTGGTACAGCTAGTGTGTGTGTGTGTGTTTTTAGGCAGCATGTATTTATTCACAAAAGTGTCATTAAATTATTTTTTTTTTTCAAATAGTCTAATATTTGAATGAAATTGGTTTGTATAAGTTTCATAGGTTTCTTGTTTCATGAGTACTTCAGATTTGATTTATCAAATCAACATCGGGTTGGGTTAGTCTTGGGGTGCATACAATTGTCTTTTACTCTTGAGGTATTTAAACAGCGAGTAATTTATGACTTTAAAATGAGTGTTGTATGTGAACGTGATGATGTGCAAGACTAGATTCAAAAGGATGACGCATAATCACGTTCTCATGCAGCATCTCACATGATGCTAATTTTAAAGTCATAAATTATTTGCTGTTATACAAACTCAACAGTAAACGACATAGTTGTAAAAATCAAAAAAAAAAAAGAAAAAGAAAACAAGAGACCAACAGGACTTGTAACAATCAATTTGACTGAAATATTAAACAGACTATTAAAAAAATTAAGTCTCATCAAAAAAGAAATCTGTTTTACTTAATAACATTTCTCTGAATATATTTTTTTTTTTTACTGAATTGACCCCCCCCCAAACGTTCAACAGGATCATCTCTGATAAATAACATCAAATTGCCCGAGGTATTCAATTAACTTAACCGCAGTTCTTTATAAAACAAGTATGCACGAGTAGTAGTTTAAACTCCAGGTTTTGAATGCTATTAGCATTTGGTCAGGCCACCCACCGAGGAAGTCTGCTGATCAGGCACAAAACTTCCACCGACGTGGTTTTCAGCACTGATGAGATGCCTGGAGGTTGGCATCAGTAGGTGTAATATATTCAAACAGATTCCATGGATCTACATAAAACGTTATAAGGACATATATTTTATATATCTACTTCAACATAAGTAGAGCTAGGTAGTAAATTATAAAAATAGATGTACAGCAATTAAGCAACGCAAAGGCTTTTGTGTCTCATTCTTGTCCATTACTTTATTATTTCATTTATTTCTATACATAATATAATTCTTGCAAAATATACAATTAAGAGGTAACCTAATTTGCATTAAGGAAAATCGATTTTACTAAATAGCTGTATGTTAGTTAATGTTTCTAGCGAAACAATTGTTTTAAGTCTTCTATTTAAGATTGTTATTTAATCAACTTTAAATAACAATTATATTGATAATATATTGAATTTAATTTGATTTATTTGAAATTATTATTTCCGACATTGATGTTTTAGAAACAGGTCTAGAGTTATTTGCCCTGCAAACTTCGAACCATAAAAAAAAACCAAAAAAAAAACCAACTCTTCACCAAATAAGATAATTTGATAATCTCTAAGTTTCTAGCGAGAAAAAAATAATTCCGTGTGGACCGAAAAACATTTTTTTTTTCTTTTTTTTTTTTTTTTTTAAATATTCAAACAAACAAACAAAATCACTTAGGAATAAACTGAAAGGATTTCATTCTTTTTATTATTTTTCTTGAGACGGCTATGCAGAATCTTTGAATGTTCCGGGAATTGAAACTTAAGCCACACTTTTAGACCCCCCCCCCAAAAAAAAAGCCAGTGAGAAAAGTGCCTTTACAAAAAAAAAAAAAAAAAAAAAAAAAAAAGGCCAGTGAAAAGAATTCCATTTTGTTCTTAAACTTTTCACAAGTCATGCATGTGTTAATGCTTATAAACGTTATTTTTACAGGGTCACAACGTCATAGGTTGTCATCGTACAGTGAGCAAAATCATTTGCAAATTACCTTTTCCATTTTTTCGCATTTCAGGCTACGTAGCTTTTTTTTTTTCTTCTTGTTTTTGCGGTTGCTTGGGCACTCGCTATTTGTATTGAAACAAAAGTTATTTTGATTCAGTTGTGGGGGTATCGATGTTGCCCACAATGAAAATGATTAATATCCTTAATATTGTAGGTGTGTTCCAAATAGAACTTCATGTTGACCTGGGCAACGCCGGGTAGCCATGCTAGTTATTAATAAATAAACAGAAGCTAAGTTTAAATGGTGATTTAGGGTGACGTGTCGCGGTTGATGATGGAAATTTGGAAATCTTTTAGAATATTAATTTCCTTTTCTATCTTTGGTCCTTTTCAAAAAAAAAAAAAATTATTTCTTATGGATTTATATGGGTCGCTAATGAGTTGTTTAGTCAATCTATACCATTCAACAAAACACATGTAAGATGTACTATATAACTAATAAAATGGCATGTTATATAAATATACTTGTGGTGTTAGAATTGTTTATTAATGATATATATGCTCTGAAAGTGTAAATCCATTTTTATTGAGCTTAAATAAATTTGTCAATTTTTTTTAAAAACAAATGTATTGAATATATACATTAAAAGTATATATCTTCTACTATGAAAAGGTATATATATATATATATATATATATATTTTATATTTTGGCAGCAAGTCATTATTTAGACATGTCTGATTGAACATGACAGAGTTATTCCTTTCTCTCGATCTTTCTGGAAATCTTTTCCATTTGCCGAACGATCTTTTTAATTTCGGCAGGCATATTATATAGAATGGCACCCAAAAGATGTTGTTCGACTATATTTTTCTCAAGCGCTTTCTATTGGTGCATCTGATTATCGCCATGAGCAATTGTTGTTTTCTTCTTTCTTTTCCTTTGAGGCTTGGTGTATTTATAATTCTTTTCTTTTAATTGGCTATAAAAGGTGGGTGCAGGAGGATTGGGGGCGAATTATTTTTATTTTATTTTCGATTTATATATATATATATATAAATATATATATATATATATATATATATATATATCAATCGGTGCCATAATTTGTAATTAAACAATTAATTTAAATGAGTATCATTTGAAGATTATTACAAAGGCATGAAACAGTCGCTGTTTCCAAGAGTTGTGAAAGAATTTTATCTGTTGTTAAACGTATAGTATTGCAAACACTCAAATGGATTTAACGATCGTTTCTGAAAAGGTTGCACTTAGATATAAGCACATTATAAGACTAAGGTCGGCAGAATTGATGGCAATCTCAGAAAGAAAGGAGAAAATGACTTTAGTGAATAGGTCAGTGGTTGCAGTGAATAGAAGAGTAGGCCAAACAGGTTGATGCTTTCATTAGAGCTGATAGCAGAATCATGATTACCAAATTATGCAAGCTTTCAAATCAACTACGATATTGTCTGCAATTTATTGCAATCTCTTATGGACTTATAATTCAAGGCAAAGTTGGTTTCCAGAATGGCAACATATTTGATGCTCAAGCAAAGAATGCATAACAAAGAAAAGACCAATTTATTTGTCGCTTTCATGTTCACTAATAAAGTAACCATTTTTCGATTATTTAATGCCGAACACACAATACCTATTCTATGCAATTCATTCTAAACAGTTAATTGCTATTTTATTCAAAGCTGGAAGGAAAACTTTGTGTGTGAGTGTGTGTTAATCATTTACTTGAAACGTACTCGGTTTGTATAATGGATTAAAAAATTAAAAAATCTTCTGCATAAATAAAGTTTTTTATAATGAAAAAGATCTTTTTTACATAAATTTAGTAAATTTTGAAAAAAGTTAAAGCTTAATGAATGCCTTTTTATTGAGTTCCAGAGCATATGTAGTGTAGTATATTAATTTTCCAAGTTCCAAATATCAAGTTACGAGTAACTGAGAAGGAACGGCTGAGTGTGTAGATTACATGAACCATGTAAGTTGTCTAAAATGGTGTTTTTATAAGTTTTTTTTTTAAAGGTCTTTTAAATATCTGAAGAGTACTTGACTAAGTATACAGCAATAACATAATTTTGTAGACTTGTTAGTTACAATACGAAACAATATTGTAATGGATACCTTTTGAAAATTAATAAATGACCAAACGAGAAAACTTGATATTTGTAACTTGGGAAATTATTATACCACACTATATATGTATGCATGTGTTAGTTATGTATATATGTTTATATATTTATAAGTACAAGATTCAATTATTTATAAAGATTTCTCGCTTGTTTGAAGCCTGAAATTTTAGATATATACCGGCAGGCTTTCCAGCGTTGCCCGGTTGTAAGATACGCTTAAATATGATAGTTTAATTCTTGCAGATTATGTATTTATTATTATATTGAACGTAATATGTGATAGTGAGATCCAAACTAAAAACAAACATATATATATATATATATATATATATTTGACTTGGATGCCATCAGCTAGAATTGAAACCAAAACATACAACTCTCCACCCCCATTCCTTAGCCTCTGAACCACGCATATGCATATATATAAATTCATCTGTCATCTCGTTTTTGTTAAAGATGGAATCACCCGATTATGGAAACAAGATGCATGCAAGTAGAAAGCAAACAAGTCCAAAGTTTTAAGATTATATGCAAACTGTGTTACACTAGCGTGTTGGTGGGAATAACAAGACGGTCACGCAATAGAAATAAAAAACAAAGAAAAAATTTAGGTCTTCAGGTTCAAGTCTGCATGTAAACTAAACAAGAGAAGAATTGGGACTCTATCTCAAGACACCTGTTAAGTGAGGATATACAGACAATGAACGCTTGTGTAAGAACAGAAGACTAATACAACGTAAGGAGTTAAAATTAAGTTTATTTTACAAAAAGCATAGTGAGAAATAAGAATTTTTAAAAAATCGCCAGGACAGAGTTCTTGTAGCTAGGTTGTTAGTTGCTTTTGTTTTATGACATATCAACACTTTTCAGGTTATTTAATGCCGGATCCAATGATTTTGAAGAAAAAGTTTTTAATAGAATATGTATATTTTTTTTTTTTCAAGTTAACAGGTACTACCACTCCAGGTCAGAGTGGACCTGGGAGCAATTGCAATTAAAGGGTGGCTCCACACTCCCCAAAGCCCGCAAGCTGGAAGCTCACCATTGGATATAGTTTAAGGTCATATCCAGGATCTGTAGCTAGGACGAACAAAAGAGGATATATACAATACAAAAACACCAGCTTGAGAGAAAGAAAGAGCTTTAACTTTTTAGCTGAAATATCTTAAAAGTTTATAAAAATAAAAGTTAAACTGTTTTCAGTACTTGTAAACAATTGAGGTTGGCGTGCAAACACCGTGGGAAAAGTTCGAATGATTTTCATCTGTTCACTTTATGTGGCTATCTCATTGATTGTCTATCTTTCCATATGCCTTTAGCATTCAACAAGATACATTCAAGGCGTTTTCTTTATCTTGCTGTTCGTATCGATAACAGATGAACTGGTAACTTCCAGCATGCACAGTGTTTGCATATCTTTCATCTAAAAAAATGAGTCGACCTTTTGTTTCCTCTGTTGTTAGAGGCGGCAAGATTCTGACCCAATACCGCATAAGACTTTCCTTTTTTTTTTTTTTTTTAATTTCCAGCGAACTTTGGTCATAGTTCAGTGGTTAACTGAACTACCAAAATAAATTTGGTACCATTGTTTTGCAAAAAATCTTTGTGCCTACATTTTTTTATATAGATATAATATATATCTACTTTCATTAACATTTTTATTCAGAGATTGTGAAACTATTCACCATTATCTCCGGTATGTACACACACACACGTTGCAACAAAGCATAACTGACACAGAAATAAATTCAACAAATCACTGGAAATTTAACCTACATCTGGAAACTCGAACAAAGCTTCAGGAAAAATTGAAAGGAGAACGTGATATGATCTAAACTTTGTATAAGTCATACAAGCCGAAAACATTCCTAGTTACTTAAATCAGCACGACAACCAATATGTCATGCATGGTAAAATGTATACACAGTCTCAATTAGTACATCGATTTGATTTGCTATAAAAGAAACCTTTTATAGTACAAGCAACACGAAGGAACGGTTTCGCAAAAATCTAAAATAGATAGCATTATGTTATTTCTAAAAGCAGTTGTTTTATGCAGAAAAATTGAAAGATCTAAATATTAATCACTATCAAGGTACGCGTGCACTAACAAATTGGTATCTGTAAATTCGTAAAGTGAAACGAATGTTCAACATAAATTAATTAACAACGTTAAAACATTAAAAAAAAAAATCCAAATAACTCGATTTACCATTAAATGACAACTCTCCCTAAGAAAAAAAAAAAAAAAAAGATTGCTATATGTACATGTTTATATATTTTGTAGTACAAGATTCACTCATTTGTAAGGATTTCTTATTTGAAATATATATATATATATATATATATATAAATTCCACAGCCAAACAACGTCGTAGCCCACAAGAGGCATACAGTCAAAGAACCGGAAGTCGAAGACTAATATATATATATATATATATATATATATATATATATATATATATACATACACACACACACACACGTAGCTAAGTTGAATATTGAAATGCTCATATCTTTGGTTCTATAGGACGAACCTACATAAAAATTTGCAAGCTTTTTGAAGATTATAATACTATTCTATGATTAAAATTTTATGACAATTTGTAAAAAAGTAGCTATATTTTCAAACCAATAAAATATGGCCAAATTTGCCTACATTTGTATATATAGTGTCCTGGCAGGCAGCTTCAGTTGTCCTTGCCTTGCATTGTTAGAGTAGTTCAATTATAAGGAAACATTGGAACCACTCTTAGGTACATGTTTTAAAGCTTATGTTAAATCATTCTTTGATTTTTTTTAATAATATTAAACGGCAGTGTGTGCTAATCTAATATTATACTAAAGTGGTGTTGTTTGTTCCCCTGAGGCTTTTTCTCCATAGAAATTTTAACCACACAAAACATATCTGAAAATATTCCTTGATATTGGGATTGAGCTATGTTTAAAAAAAAAATCCATTTCAATTATTCTTGATTAGTCGTAATGTGCAATTTACTAAGTCAAACATCTAATCTTTTATCTGTTGCGTTCATCTTTTTCCGTGGTACGTTGTTTGACCCTCTCCCCATTCTTAGTTTATAAGAGTCCCCCTCCTCCATTTGTTAACAGTCAAATGTAATAAAATAAGTTATAAACAATTTATCATTTAATGGATCTGTTGTTCAGGTACTGGTTATTTATGGATTTTAACGATTATCAAAATTGATTTAACTGATTTGTATTCCAGATAATACATTTCTTTGAATAAGATATAATATATATATATATATATATATATATATATATATATATATATATATATAAAAGCTCAACTTGCATATTAAACAATGCGGTAAATACTGAAAATATATATATGCAACATATTATATTACCTTATAATATTGTGGGTGTACATCCATGAATTATTGTGTGTATTAATATTAGTTTGAGAAAGCAATTTTTTTTTCTTCAATTTTCACCCCAAACAAGGCACAGTGCCACTTTGAAGTAGAGGGCACTACCAGGGACATAAGTTGCAGGGGTATTATGAAGGGAGATGAGTGGCAAGATATCTGTTCACATTACACTTTAACTTCTGCATGTCAGTACAGTTGGGAAAGCAGAATCCCGGAAGCGAGTTCCAAAGTCTAGCAGTTCTGAGGAAGAAACTATTGGAGTACAAGGCTTTCTTACACCTAGGAATCTACTGTGAAGGGGTGGAATTTAGCTGATTGTCCGGTTTGTTGGGGGTATTCACATTGAGGGGGTACAAGTGCTTGTAGTTTGTCAGAGCATTCACCATTAAAGTACGTAGAACAGGCAGAGGGGTGCTACATTTCGTCGATGGGACAGATGCTGAAGCCTAGATGACAGTTCAGGAACTATCAGGCTGGCGACTCTCTTTTGAACCCTGTCAAGAAGTGAGAGACAAGTAGCAGATGCACCAGCCCAAATGTGACAACAGTACCTCATACATGGGCGAATGGTAGCCTTATAGAGGTACAGGATACTTTTAGGCGTAAGTAATTTTCTAGCACAGTAGAGAGAGAGAGCCCACCTTCTTCGCAGCAGCCTTGGCAATGCTCTCAATATATCTATTCCAGTTCTTTGTAAACATTAGGCCGAGGCGTTTAAAGGAAGTACTTTCGGGTAATGTGTTCTTGGCCATTGCTATTGATGGTAGAGAAGGTTTCTTGTAATTATTGAAGGAAACAAGCTTAGTCTTGGCAGCATTGAATGTGACCATCCATTTTTGTCCCCATTCCACAACCAATTAGAGGTCATCCTCTAGTGTTTCTAACATTTCCTTAGATATGTGTTTGTTTTCCCCTCATGCCTGTTATAGAGAGTGGTGTCATCAACAAAGATACCCATCTCCAAAAGAACTGTATCAGGGAGGTCATTTATGAATATCAGGAATAATAAAGATCCTCTATAGACCCCTGAGGTACTCCCGCATTGATATCATATTGTTTAGATGTTGGACCATCGAGAATTTGATTCAGCGATTGCAGGAGATTAAATGACTTATTGACAAAATAATTTTCCAACGAAGAACTAGAAAATAATTTTACTGTAGTTTTCAAGGTTAAAAAAGCTTCTTTATATATAGAATATACTGTATTTGCCAAAACAAACTGAACTACCCATTAGATAATAATTGCATACACAAGGATGTAATCTATGCTTGCACTGTAACCAAATCGACTCCAAATACTCTTCCTATTGTTTCTAATAACCTTAACTTAACTATTCCTCAAGTAAACTCCCAAAACTCATTTTTAACTCCTTCTCAAATTAGTTCTCCCCTAATTGCTAACGATAATAGTAACTATGTTAACCATTCCATACATTCTCCGGATATATTGCAGAATTCTCCTAAAACCACTACCCAAACTCGAAATATCCATAACTACACTAATTCTAGCAGCCCTTTTTTTTTTTATTTTTGCCTAATTTTAATAGTAGTAATCATACGATTAACATTCAACAATCATCCCCTAAAGCTCTAAAACGTACATTGGCTCAACCTCCACACTAATTAAACTCCACATTTCAAACCATGTCCATTCATTTAACAAAGATAACATGAATAACAATAAAGGTGCAACACTTTCTACACGAATTAAAAATCTTAGGGCTAAAATCATACATTCCTCTATTAAATGATTAGTACTCAAAAATCTAAATCCTACACTTCTGGCGCCAAGTCTTGCAGCTCTGTATATCTCCAACTGTAAGCATTATCACCTTATATCATAGTATTATCATTAATTCTAAAAACGAATTAATTTCATACTGCAAACATTCGAAATTACATAACTATTTCCACCTCTCACATTCACTTCACCTTAGTCAATATCACCCTGACCTGTAATTTCCTTTTTAACTATAATCCCCTTTTCTCTTTTATGTACCATTCTTTAAATACTTTTATCCCCTCATGCTTACTGCTTCATTAATTCATTTTCTGATCTTATATCATTTTAATAAGACAATAATCATTTAGCTTCAATTCCCTTTATATCTTTTTAATGCATTCACTCTTGGCATTTTTACCTCTCTCTGCCTTTCGTCCTAAAGAACTCCCGACTTAGTGCCTTGATACTATCTTCCTCTTCGGCTATACATGATTCTATTTTATGCCTTTTCATTTTCTACCACTCTATTTTAAAAATTTTTTCCCTTATTTATATTTCTTCTATATTTCATTATTCCCCGACCTTTTTAGTATCTCTTACTTTTTCCTGAACCACATTTTCATGTTGATTACCATCTATCCCTCTATATCCTCACTTAAATTTATTTCCACTTAAATCCAGTGATTTTAACATTTGCTATCCCCCCTCCTCTACAGCTCTACCTCGAGACTAGCACATTCGCACCACCTTATTATCTAACTACATAAGTTTGAATGTCTTACATTTTTACTGCTCACTAATTTTGTTTTATCAATTTTAACAGTTCTTTCATACATGGATTATTTCTCACTATTATCTTTATCGAAAAGTTTTCACCAATGTATATATACTTTTTTAAATGTACATCCTTATTTATCTTTTACTGTTTTCTTCATTTCAAACTATCTTTTACACTAAGTAACCTGACACCTCCTAGTTTAGACTTCTCTCCTTACCCTCCTTATTACTTAATCCACCTCCTGCTCTAATCCTTTTTTTCTGCCCTGTTATAATCCATTATAAGTACATACATCAACAGCGTGATAGTAAAACATCCCTGTTTTGTCCTTATTATCTTTCTCTCCTGTTTACTCTTAAGACTCATTCTTTCATTCTTTTCCCATTTACATAGGCCATGGAAGATTATTTTGCCAACTGTCCATGCTTAAAATCTAGTTCTCTACATTTTGACTCTTCTCCATTTTAATTCTAGATTAAAAAAAAAAAAAGACTTCATATGCCTCTCTGCACAAGAACTATTATTTTCATGCATTGGATTTTACTACAGCATTTCACTACAAGATTTTTCTACACAGACTTTTCATTCCTGGATACTTTTTAAAGAGACTCTAAAAGATATCTTATAGAACTCTTTTTGGAATCACTAATCGCCAAACCTGTTGCAAACTTTTGGATATCACTGCATACTTACAACCATACATATTGGACTTTGCTGAGGATTCCCTTTCATTTTATCTATAAACTTACTTTTCTATCAATTTTCTTTCTCGAATGTTTTAAAAAATTTAGCTAACCAGCAAAAATAGATACTTATCTATACTTACCTTTTGCTAATTTTTTTCCTCTGAGGAGAAGAGCCTTTCTTTGAAACTCTATGGAATAAGGAAACTTTCACCTTTATTTCATATTTCTTGTTTTGAATAAAATATTGTAAATTTTATTCTACAACATCTTGACCTTTTCTACTTTATACACACACAATATATATATATATATATATATATATATATATATATATATATATATAGTCATCCACATACAGTACTGTTTCGCAGCTCATTAGTGCAGCTAGTCAGGCAACTGCCTCAAGCCAGGATATATATATATATATATATATATATATATTGTTTTCTTTTAATAGTAAATCAATCAGATTCAAATTTCGATAACGTAAAACAAATAGACACACAATAGGTCAAAATCCCTGTACCTTTTTACAAGTATTTTAATCGAATGTACTCCGACGAACTCAAAACACTTGTATCCCTTTGATAGAAATACCTCCAACAAACCCAACAAGCCACAAAATCCCAACTATAAACTATAGAGATCCCTAGATGCTAGAAACTTTTCAACTCTAACAGTTTCTTCCTTCAAACTGCTAGACTTTGGAATACTGTTATGACATGTAGAAGTTTAAGTGTAATGTCAACAGACATCTTATTGTTCAACTCCCTACATAGTGTCTCTGTAGCTTTGGTTCCAAATAGGTCAAAGTGGCATTGTGCCTTGTTTGGGGTTAAAAAAAAAACAGTGAGTCAACTGTATACTTTACTTAAATTACTACAAAAATTATCCATTAGAAGAAAAAGCCTGAAATTTTATCACTTAATTATTAAAGCTATTTTCTTTAAATTAAAATTAACAATCTGAAAACTAATTTGTGACCGAAATTATGAAGTAAAATGTATGCAAAATACATTAAAAAAAAAATTGCATAAGCGCATTTAGAAAAACAAAATGAAACAAGCAATATTTTAAATTTCATTTTCCATGTGAAACTAAATGTCATTCAGAAATAGCGCTAGAATAATCATGAAAATCATATCAGATGAACTACCATTAAAAAAAAAAAAAAAAAAGGGACTTTTTAAATAAGTCTAAAATGTATTTATAGTTTTGGAGCTCCCTACTCATTCTCTTCTACCTTATTCAGCATTAACCATAAGCTGGTTGAACCAGCTTTCTCCGAAGTAGAAAGTTTCTAAGGAATATTCAATCCACAAGCATTTTCTATTTACATATATATTCTGGTCAAGGGAGATAATTTTGATAATCTTCGTTTTTACAGTTTTTTTTTTTTTTAATTTAATTTATTTTTTTTTTTTCAGTGAGGCGTCACTATCCTTTCATATACAGCACTTGGTCTTTCTAAAATGGTCACCCATTTTGTAATCCAAAGGGAACCGATGCATGAACATGATTATGCCGTTTAATCCTGGAGCATTAATGTATCACTAGGTGTGTCAGAATTTCCGGGGGGGGGGGAATTTCGACACCCCTAACACAAAACTGCGAATAAAATATAAAAAAAACTTGTAATTTCTCCTTTTAAAGTGGGTTGTTTATTTTCTTTATGGAATATACTTCCAAAATAAACTGTTAAAGTTGTTTAAAAATAGAAATATTTTTTATTTTTTAAAAAACAGTGTTTACAAAGTGCCTGCGCACGTTTATGCAGCCATGTTTTTTACGTAATGAAATCAATTGAATTTTACTAGTTAAACTTTTTCAATTTTTAAACTTTAAAAATCTATCAAAATTTTTCTAATGGTTCAATTTTTACAATATTTTCAGGATCATTTTGAAATGTTATACTCTTTCCAATAAACTGAATATAATATTCTAGACAAGCGTTTTTTTTTAAATTCACCCCCTCATTTTGAAATGCCTATTCAAATGAAAATAATTAATTTTCTCACCTCAAATTTATATATCATAAATTGAAAATAAAAGATCAATAAATAAAATAAGCTAATTTAAAACAAAAAAAAAAGTTATTTTCAAATTTACCTGTAAAGTCCAAAGTTTAAAACGTTTTTTTTTTTTTTTTTAAAAACACGAATTTTTTTTTAAATGAAACCTTATAATCTTGTTATATTGTCCAGAAAATTTCGTACAATTACGACAATTTTTTCTATTTCATTCAATGATTTTTTTTCTTTTTAGATATTAAAAAAAGAAATTCACTCTATAAAAAGAAATAAAATATATTAGATCAAAAACTCTTTTTTTTCTTTGAGAGAAGAAAAAAAAAAATCAAAATTTTGCCGAGTAGCTTTTTTTTAAAGGCAAAAACTGATAAGTAAAATGTGATTATATTTAATTACGGTGACACATATTTCTTCATGCACAAGGCTTGATGGCTTAGGTGTATGTGTTGTTTTTAGGTCCTTTTATCCATTCGTATTTCAAAACAGGAAGAAACACTGCTTCACTAACACCAGCTAATGCTTACGTAATAGCGGTCTTTTCAAATAGTTGTTTAAAAAATTCTTTTATTTAAAAAATACACGGAATATAAAATATAAATATAGACAAATTCTCATAAATGAAGAATGGAAGCATCCATTGCGTAGTATTTTATATAGGTAAGTGAGGTTTTGAATTTATATATATTTATTATATTTAGATTAAGTTAAAATTTGTTGAATTTCATAAAATCTTTTTTAAAGAAAACCAATTTAAAAAAAAATATTGTATATTTTCGATAAATCCTTTTATTATTTTAAAGTTTGGTCTTTGCTCCTTTTATTGAAAAAAAAATTAGGGTTTAAATTACATTATTCATATTGTTATAAGCTTCGAAAGTTAGCGAGGCTAAATAATCACTCCTTTTTTAATGGCGAATTCTCACACTCCTAATGCATCATGTTTATGAAAGTAGTGTAATATTTTCCCCCACTATCTTTTCAAAATACGTGGTAAGCATCCAGAATTGCAATGACATGACCCCACCCCCACCCCACTCCAACAAAGAAGCCACTGGAACGAGTAAATGATGAAGGAGAGAAATTATTGCTAAAATCAATAGTTGGATACCACAATGAAGCAGACTACCAGACAATAAACATAATAAAACGATTTTCACAATAACAAGAGGACAGTTAGGAAGAGCACATTTGCAATTAGATGCATCTCTATTCTGCACTGTCAGATTAGCATGGTGATATTAACAAATTGCAAATGCACATATCGGAGAGACATTCATCAGGAGACTGTTTTGGCATGTAATGTCTCCATTTTGCAGCAGAAAATAAATTTAACACCAGTGAAATTTGTCATTTCCATTATCAACACTAGGCAACTGCCATATAAACATGTACACAGAAGGAATTATGAAGATCAAATATATTCTAGAACACACACACACGTTATATATCTAATATATAAAAGGCTATTTACCTGTCTGTTTGTCTACATATTTTTAAACCCTATCTCTTCCAAAACTAAAAGTCGCAGAGAGGTGCTAAGGGCCTCAAACGATTGAATTTTTTATGGACCGTTCTTTTATGGGTCTGAAGCCGGTTAAAATAGTTTTTAAAGAGTTAATGGGTGAAAATCGAAAAAAATTATACGTTTTATACATTCATCTTTGTTTATTTTTTAATTGGTTCATATGCGCGTCACGTTGGTACAGTGGTAATGTCACCAGCTCTGAATGCTACAGTTTTGCTTTCGGTTTCGATTCTAGCTGATGGCACCTAAATACTTTTCTTTTTATTTTTGAAATCACGACTTTATAATATATATGAAATCTGGACAAATTAAAATATCATATTTAAGCATATTTTACTACCAGGCAAACCGTGTGCTCCCTCCCCTGCTAGTGTGTATATATATATATATATATATATATATATATATATATATATATATAAAAACATACTTTCGGTAAATTCTAATACAAGCTCAATGAATGACCAGAGGCGGCTTTAATCAAAAACCAGATTCCAATATGAAAGTTTAACAACAAAATAACATCGTCATCATATTTGGTTTAACATTAATTTTACATGCTGACAAGTGTTCAACAGGTTTTAGAAATCGACTTCCAAACTATCCTATTTCTGACCAGGCCTTAACTTATCCCTGTTTCTCTCAAAATATGTTACTAAAAATGTTTTTGTAACTGTGTGACTAAGATTGAAAGAACTTGGAAGAAACTGGCCATTATTGGGTGATTCACTATTCCACAGCATCATTTTACTAAAACTTATAGCATTACATCATTCCCAATTTTCATTTTCTGGATATTTCATATAGAGAGAGACACACACGCACAATATATATATATATATATATATATATATATATATATATATTCTTCATAAGCCTCAAGAGAGTTCGTCAGTGATGTACTACCCTCATTACCAATTTGGGTTGAGCATCATATTGGCTCAGACAGCAAGCTCGACCAGATTCCATATGCACCAGATCATCTCCTTGAAAGTTATCAACTGTGTGCTGACATTAAACAAAAAAGTGTATTTTGACAATTTTTTTTACTTCTTTTTAACGACACGTCATCAAATATCAGACAATAAGCATCAAAGAAAAAAAAATTCACAATTACTTTACTATCTTATGTTGCATTTCCTACTAAATTTTTTCACAGCTCTGATCTTTTTAGCTAAATTCATTTGGATGTCTGTACTACATTTATAGTATCTGTGTGTCCAGGGATGCGACTGGAAACAGAGCCCTATACCAAGATTAACCACAAGTAAAATTGTAAGAGGTGGAGTTCATATTAATATTCATTAACAGAAGAGGCAACATTTTGTCTTGTTTTATTCATAACTTGAAAATTATAGAAATTTTTTAAAAATATTAAAAGTTGCAAAATAGGATTCCAGTTTGGGAGAAAAAAAAATCGTCATTTAAATGCCATGTAATGCAGAGAAAATCTACATAATATGCAGACATGATAGAAGGCTTCTATTGCTCTTGGAATTTGTTCACAACTAGCCAACTAGTAGATGGTCTGCAGCAAAAAAAGAAAAATGGTTTTCATCAAACAGAAATGGAATCATGTCTTTTCTAGGGTGACAATTTTATTGTTCCACTCTGTATCAATGTTCTAGTTATTGCCTGTAGTAAAGATTGAACCTTCAACTTCTAGAAAACTGACACTGCTAATTGACATCTTTATCCATTACACCCGATGTTCGTTCAAAAATATGTACCTAAAAAAGTTCAAAGGTTACAGTGGTCGAAACGTGATAACAAAGATAATTTAAATACCAATACACTTTCGTTGCAAGTTCAAAAAACTCCATATGAAATGATTCCTGAAACTCCACATGTAGAATCCTGATTTTAGTCACCAGAAAATAAAAACCATAAAAATTAATTAAAAAAAAAGAAAAAAAGAAAAAGTGGGGTTGGTTGGGGGGGGGGGGGAATCAGCTTTAAAGATTCAAACAAAAACTTCCTTCAGCATAGATACAAACCACAGTTTATTGAAATTAATTGTTCTCGTGGAAGTCTCTTAATAAATCTACTTTTACTGATGTTTAGTTACGAGGTGTCTTCAGTAAGTTTCCAGACTTTTTTCATATGGGCACTTTTATTGATAATGCGCACATGAAATTCTAGTCTTCTTTGAAATTATTTCCTCCATCTGCCATGCACTTGTACCATTCCAACAACTTCTAGAAAATCCCATGGAAGTCCTCTTATGTGAGCATGTCAATGAACCTCGCCACAGTCTCTTTCATCTCCTCAATTATCTCATAAAAACAGCCTCTAAGGTTTTCCTTGAGCTTAGGGGATAACTAAAAATCATAGGGAGCAAAGTCTGGACTATAGGAAGGGCGAGGAACTGTCTTGATGCCCATCTTGGTCAAATAGTCTGTGACAAGAATGGAGTTGTGGACTACACACTTGGGACAAACTTTGCACAAATTTTCCGTAATCTTCAGTTCCTCACAAATAATTGTGTGTACAGTTCCCACACTGACATCAAACTGTGCACTTATTGTCTGTATAAACACACGATGGTCCTTACCCATGATATTCTTGATTTGGCCAATGAACTATGGTCTTCTGACTTCCCTTACTCCTCCTACACCTATCATTATCCCTCACAGACTCCCCGTCTTCTTTCAATCTTTTATGCCACTCAAAAACTGATGCTCGATTCATGCAAGATGGTCCAAAAGTAGTCTGAAGCATTCCATACGTTTCTATGGCACTTTTTCAAGTTAAAAAATTTTTTTTATTGCATATCGTTCTTCTAAAGTGTCCTCACAACCAGATTGCATTTTTGAAATTCACCAGCTGTGACAATCAGGTTTTAGTAGGGTGTATTCCGATTCCTGCTGTAGCTGTTCATGTGAACCTGAAATCATAAAAATTGGTCAGTCATCTCATAAGACGTATAGCAATAACATGCTGAATTTTCAAGTGTTTATGACAATTTCAAATGCCTGTACAAAACCAGTCTGGAAACTTATTTAAGGTAACTTGTATCATCCAAGATGCCATATAGTCTCATTTTCAGCACAAATGGAAACGTTTTTTAAAAAAAGGTGTGAATCTGTTGACTAGCAAGCAGTAAATAGTATAAGTACGTCTTTAGTTGAGAAGATTTGGAAAGAAATAGATAAATATATAGTTGCTCATGTCTCTTACACTTAAGCTGCTGCTGTTGCTGATAACAGCCGTCACTCATTCACCATAGATTAACAAATCTGTTATAAATAATCGAAGTTCTTCTTCATGTCTAAATGTGAAGGTTTTAAAGTAGGTATCACTTTATTGAATCAATTTTGCAGGTGTTGTGCTTTACTCTGCTAACTTTAACTTTGTTAATTGCATTCAATTTCATTATTATTAACTGTTCTTTTATTTATTCAGAATATTTTTTTCTCCAAGGAAAAATCAAAATGGAAATTTTGAAACAAAAAATTTATCGCCTAGTTGCTCAGTGTGAAAATGCTAAATATAGTGAAATTCTTTTCAATTTAAACTTGTGATAACTCATTTATTTTTAGGATTATCTTGATAAAATTTGGAGAAACAAAATTTAATCTACCTTCTTTATAAATGTTTGTATCATTGCTAATTTCTTTTTTTTTTTTTTTTTTTCAGGTTATTTCCTTAGCTTACTATTTTCAGTGATGGGTGATTTCTTTATTTAAATGGTGGCATTTTTTGTGTGTGTGTGTATTTTTCTTACTTAATGCAAAAATTTGTTCATGCATATAAAATGCCCCATATTAAGGAAAAGGGGCACTCATCAATTGTGGGCTTAATATAGGATTTTAAATTGTCTTTTACGAGAATATATTGAAATTGAAAACTTGAATAGAATGTTTTAACTGCGATGCCTCCGTTCAGTCTCAAGAGACAATGGACACCTCTGTAAAGGTAATTGCTCATGCAATTGTGAGGCAAGAGGATGTACAATCCCCAACCACACCTCTCTTGAATCAGCATAGTTGGGTCCAGTGGCAAGCCCAAGACTGGAAAGACTGGAGATTGGAAACAATGCTGAGATAAGCGGGGAACACATACAGCACCTGGAATTCCCAAATAGTTACCCATTTTAGTACTGACCAGGCTCAATGTTGCTTAACTTCAGTGATCTGATGGGTGTGTCAACATGATTATACCATATAATATTTCAATTATTATAAAATTTTGTTCTTGCACGTTTTTACTTGTTCAAAATCTGGGTTTTTTTTACTATTGTAAGAAAAATCTAATTTGATTTCTAATGTTCTATGAATCATATTAAGAGGATTCAATGTGTTAGCTATTGAAATGAATCTTATATGAACAGTCAAATTAATGCTTCTATGTCATTTTTGTATATGTTTTTAAAAGGTAATGAGATATTGCCCAATATTTTACAATGGCTATAATTATTAGTTGATAAGACGAGATTGATGAGAAATTTACACTTATTTGAAGCCTACAATTTTATTTATAGACTGAAATTCGGTTTCTCGACCAATAGCATGCAAGATGACAATTTTTTTTAATTTCCAAGAAACTTTGAATGGTGATAATTCAGTGGTTAACTATGCTACCAGAATAACTTTGGTATCATTGTTTATGCTTTGCAAGGATCTATTAAAAGTTTTTAGATACAATGAAAATTAAATTTTTGTTTGGGATACCTATTTTAAATATTCGATCTTGCTTATATTACATTATAACAGATAACATGTAAGATTGCTTAAATGGCTAGATAATCTATCATTATTTTTATGACAAGTGCTTGTCCGAGTTCCAATCTATGGTCCCTCCTTGTCAAACTTTAACAAAAAACACTCGTCTAGTTGAAACCACTATCAATAATTTCTTCCACTCTTTATCTGTGCCTAAACCTAAACATAGATTCCATAAACAAAGATTCATTCTTAGAATTGCACACCTGTGGAACTCTGTTCCGTTTGCCTGCTATCCAGCTGACTACAATATGATCAAATCCCAACGTAAACTAGTTCTTGATGTGTAGTTCCCTTATGTAATCCAACTTACCAAATTTCCACTACAAACGATGACTACAATATTGTCCCAATGGCTACTGTACCCTCATTAACCCTTATCCTCGAGTGGCCTCTGGGCCTTGATAAAAGATGACTCTTTTGTAACAAAAAAAAGTTTGTGCTGCTGAAGAAAAAAAAATGCTAATTTACATGTTAGCTTACAAGAATATTTTAAAACATGAATTAAAAACGGGGGGGGGGGGCAATTTTCCAATTGGTGAACATTTTGCAAAGGCACGTGCAGTGTATCTTTTTTTAATAGTTGAAAGAAATCTGCAGCCAACTTTCAATTTAGACAAACTAAATTAGGCAGACATTTACTATGAAATATTGCTCATAAATATTTAAAAACACTAAATCAATTTTGTTCTAACGTTTTGATTGTTGTGGCCATCATAGATTTTGTACAGATGGAAAACGAAATGATTACAAATTACTAGTCTGAAAACTCATCGATATCAAATCAATTCAATTTTTATTTTTGCTTCATATTAAGAAAAGTTTTCAAACATTAGTTTTGAAGGATGAATCAAATTAACAAAAACGCCTTTTTGTTTAAGGTTTTTACAAAGCAATTATAAGAAATACGGAATTCAGCCTCTTGAAAACCGGTCATATTATGTTGATGGTTAAAGAGTTGGTGTAAATTATCAAACTGAAATGACTTAGATCAAAATGATTGCTTGTCCATATAGCTTTCACAGATACTGTATATGCCTACATTTGTAGCAGTTATTGTATGCTTACAAATGAAAAAAGTAAATGTATTATTATGAGTTATATAGAGTATAGACTTATGGATAAGCGGTGGTGGTGATGGTGGTGGTAATAATAATAATAATAATAACAATAGAGATAAGAATACTTTTATCTATATCGGTTCTTCTACAACACATTAAACACAACATTTTGTCACATTATAATTCAATAATTGTTTGAATATATTTGCAACCATGAACAAACAAATCCCATATATTATATCATGGTTAATACTTAAAATGATTAATTCTTATCAACCGGGCTCCAGATTGAAGCCTTAGCTATTATAAAAAAAACTAATTTTAACATGCTTGATAAAAAATCTGAAATTATCTCTTCTTGCATGCGCAAAAGGAAATTCATATATAACAAGCAGAACCCGGTGAAATTCCATGATAGTTGAAAAATTTTAAAACACAAATAAAATGAATAAAAATAAAATGAATAAAAAAAATAACGAATTTAAAACATTTTTTGTACTAAATTCTTTAACTTTTTAAAGTTACAACACATTGTTTTATTTCTGAATAATTTTTAATATAAATTATAAAGGAACAGATGACAATTCACTTTAACATATATTTTTAAGTTTTAATATCAATCTATAATAAAAAAAACTTAGTCTCCTCTCAACTTGTCTTTTTAAATTATAAAACAAAATAGCTAATTGTAAACCGTAAACAGACAGTTATGTTTTTTTTTGTTTTTTTTTAATTTTTGGAGAGGAAATGGGTTTTAATGATTTTTAACTGATAAAAGAGCGACTATATAGGGATAATTCGTTTCTCCTTAATTCATGTTTGCGATGATGATTGTTTTTTTTTTGTGACACTGGACATCGGACGAGTAAATCAATATATACATTATTTCAGGATAACTTAAATAAAAATTAAACTTATTTTAATTTTAAAGTTTTACAATTATTATTAAAACAATACCAAAACTATACCATTAATAATAATTAATAAAAAAAATATGAATTAAACTCAAATAACTGCGAGAAGTATATGTCTATACATTAGAAAATATTATAAGCTTAGCTACCAGCAAAGCTTAAAATATAGTAAATTTTATGCAGTGAAACCTTAGCTATGAATAAAACATTTAACTTTCTAAATAAGAACCTGAAATTATCTTTTGTTTACACAAAGGAAAACATGACTAATTTGAAATAACTTAAATAAAATGGGACCTAATTTTTAACTCAATTTTAAATTTAATATTAGCATAGCATGAAAATTATACTAATATTAAAAATTTATAAGAATAATTTTAATATAAATTTAAGTAATTAGAAAATTTCATTTTATCTTTTATTCTTCCATCTATTGTTGTAGCCTTGAGGCCTTAAATATTAAAATAATTTATTTAAACTTACATAGTTTGAAGAATTAAAATGTAATCATAACCGAAACATTGGTCTCACTAAGACTTATTCTTGAATAATTAAGGCTAATATATCTCTAAAAATAATCAAAAACAAGCCGCATGTGAGATTTTTTGCCATTTTTGACCTCTTTTGAGCCCCTGGGGATGCCAAACCCTAGAGTAAATGGATTAAGGTGGAGTTTCAGGCTTTAACACATGTATATTTGAGTTAACCACCGTGCAAAACCACTATACAGTCAGACATATCAAGTTTTTGTTGGGAAATATGAACAAAAAAAGTCAAAAAAGGGGATGCGAACCAGAATTTTGCCAGGGTCACCCACACTAGATTTATATTAAAAACAATGGCTCCACCTTTTTGGCCAAGTTTCAGGAAAATCTAATGGATGAATCAAAAGTTATGGGGGGAAAATGTGTCATTTTTGGACATTTTGAGACATTTTTTTACCTCTTGAGCCCTTGGGGACGCAATGGGAATTTTCGCAAATTTTTTTTTTTTTTTTTTTTTTTACTGTGTACATCTATTTAATGAAATACAATTTTTGGTAAAAAATTTCAGAAAAAACTAACGGACGATTATTTGGCAATCGTCCGGACTAATGAACACACGCATGAATGCCACTGAAAACAAAGGTTTGTCTCCAATAAATTGGGGGATCAAACTTGCAAGAAGGGTATAATATATTCCAATAGATTCAGAAAATGAAATAACCCTATCTACTAATCTTTGATTATCAAAACGGTTTGAAAAATTAAACTTAAGTTATAATTAAAAACATTTTTTCCTAAAATATTTATTATAAGATAGTTAAATCTAGTAAATCTAAAAAATCATTAAAATCCATAATATAAAACTTATAGAAATAT
This sequence comes from Euprymna scolopes, assembly GCF_053919585.1. Classification (NCBI taxonomy): domain Eukaryota; kingdom Metazoa; phylum Mollusca; class Cephalopoda; order Sepiida; family Sepiolidae; genus Euprymna; species Euprymna scolopes. The sequence continues at coordinate 34,934,503 of NC_136490.1, read as the reverse complement.
TACATTCTGAATTACCTCCAATTTCACCAGAAATTAAACAGGCCATATTGAAAATCCAGTTACCTCCCTTGATAATATATTTCTTACCAAATGCCGTCATTTGTTTCTTTCAACTGTTCTTTTTTATATAATGTTTTACTGACTTCTTTTTTGGTGAAGGACCACTGCACATTGAAATTACTACAAGTTCTTTTCTCACACTATTAAAATAACGATCATATACTATTATTACAATTATATCAAAGAATGAGGCCACATCAAAGGGGGGGTCAATCGTATTCTTGTTCAGAGCTGCCAGATTTTGGCCTTAAAAAATTGTATTTGGCCTTTTTCAAAGTGGGATATACGGACAAACTAAAAAAGGAATAAGCAAAATATTATATTGCTTCAGTTGAAGTTCTCAGAAATCAAGGGGCCCACGACCTGGGGCTAACACTTGAACTCTATATGAGATACATTGATATTCGAATGTTCTATTAAACTTCCTTATCTCTCAAACACTGAGTTAGTAAAGAAATTGAGAACATAATTTTCCTCTCCCCAATTAACCATTTTCATATGCTGTAGTATATCTTTCATTTTGGTCTCTTGGTCTTACTGGATTCCAGGACAAGAATTTACCTAGTCTGGTGGAGTATCCAGCTTCATGCAGTTACTTTAGACAACATCACTTGGAGAAGGTGCACCATTCCTCGTAAAAGCCAATGTTGGTTAGCCATAATGAGGAGATCTTAATTGGGCAGCGAATATTATGTGATTTTGAATATTTGGTCAGGGTTTACTTCTAGGGAAAAGTATCCTCATACCATATTGTTCTGGCAATCTCCTGCACAGAGAGACTTTAGACACTTGAGGATAGTGTCTAGTAGGCATTCAAGTTCTCATTGGATTGTCTTATTCATGCATTTGCTTTGAAAAAAAAAAAAAAAAAAATGCATATAACGACCATCATTTCAAATTTATCTATTTTAGCTGAATGAGTTTTTTTTTTTTTTGTTTGGTGGGAAAGCTACTTTGTTGATCAACAATCAAAGGAAAATTTGATGGTTTTATTTTCTTGTACCAGACTTGAAATTAAAAATGTGCTTTGAAATCAGCTTTATATAGACTTATTTTTCAAACTTTATTTAAATGCTATTTTAAATCCATAGAGTTGGAATTTGCATCGGCCGAACCACTGTGACAATAACCAAGGCGAGAATAGTAATCTCATCTAAATTACCAATTAGCACAAAAGTTCTGAAATCTAAAACGATTTTTTTTTTTTTACTTAGAAGGCACCACTTATCAAGGCCAGAAGGTCACTCTAGGATAAGGGTGAATGAATGTAAGGTGGTAGTGTAGCAATCATTAATGGTGTAAATTGAGTAGAATTCCTCACTATTTACATGGGGACTGCTCAACAAGAACTTGTTTACATTAGATTTGAAGGCTACCATGTTGTATTCTACAGGTGGACAGTTCTGGAAAAGAAGCTTTGTTCATGGAACCTGCATTTAGATTTTGGCACAGAAAGTAGAGGAAATCGTTTCTAGTGGTTGTAGCGACTAGAGTGTTTCTGTTGTTTTTTTTTTGTAAAAGTTTGGCAAGGGGTGACTATAGATTGGAGTTCAGTCAAGCACTTGCCATGATCATACATGCAGTAGTTGGAGTATTTCGATACTTCTCGCTACAGAGAGTTTAAGCAGATGATACATTCCAATATAAAATTAACAAGTATGAAGGGGGAAAAAAGTTAAAGCATAAAATGCAAAATAAAAGCAAACAAGTGAGGAAAAACGGTTTTGCCTGAAGTGATTTCTTATTTTAATACTTAGATGCATAATCCTGCTTTGCCGTTATTGGTTGAAGATTATATATATATATATATATATATATATATATTTTGCAACGCTTCACAAGCCCTCGTATTTGTGCGTATGCACATATATACGTGCTTTGAAAGCAAACAAATGTAAGATTCCCAAATATAGAAAGTTTGAAAAATAAAACAGGCAAAAATGTCACATTTCTAACTCATGAGAAATAATGCACGTGCAGGTGACTATTTTATTACACTGAAGAAGCTGCTAATGCAGGTAAATGTTAGTCAAGTGCAACATCCTAATGTTTCCTTCACATTTTTGCCTGTTTACATACACACACACATATATATAATGTTTTGCTGATAAAGACAAATGAACAGATTCAGATATCTACAGTGAAGAATTTATTTAAAAGAGGGGCCATATTGTTGGTGAAATGGATAATTATTTATATCTATTATATAAATGGTAAATGTCTATGTCCACCTAAAACTTGAAAAATACACAACAAACACTCACAAAGTTGAGATTTAAAAAAAAATCAGCATAACAAGGGTTTATAATATCTAAAATTAAAAAGATTCATTATTTAGAGAACACCACATTATTTATATCATTTAATGTTATCAAGACATTATACATCTTTTAATGTTATCATGTAATCTGTTTTCAAGCCACTAATTAAAGGAATGTATCTGATCTTTTGTCAGAGTTATTTCTTTTATGCCAACTAGAATTGTGTGTGTGTGTGTGTGTGTTCAGAAAGTGGAATGGGATGGACAAAAAAAGAAAGAGGGTATGGGGAGAAGGAAAGAGAGATGGATAAAAGTTATGCTATACTTTTATCTCAGGCAATACTGGATAGCTCTGCTAGCGCGCGTGTGTGTATAAAACTTTGCATAAATAAAGGGTTTTCAGATGTGTTTACTGTAGTTTCATAGAGTTTCAAATTGTCAGCAGTGTACTAATAAATCTGTAATGCCTCTTTATTTAAATAATGATCTAAACTTTTAATTTTTAAATGTGTATTCAAATGTAAAAAAGCATGTGACAGCCGGAAATCCTGTGAAACTGCAGTGAAATGTTAAAATCATTTTTGAAGACAGAAATTTTAGTGTGTATACATTTAATTTTAGATTCACACAGTAATATTTAATAAGAGAAAGAAATTCTATCAACATCATGTTTCACATTTTTTCAGAATTTGTTTTGCTTCTTTTCACCAAATTAACCATTATTATTATTATTATTTTGTTCAGTTGATGGCTAACATTACTCCTACAATTCCTGAATTTGATGGATTACAACACAGCCTAATCCATTTAAAAAAAAACTTATAAATTAAAGTGCATAAATAGAAAGCAAAGAAATAAATACTTTCCACAACTCATTACATATAAAACCTTATACATATTTTATAAACATTTATTTATTTTTATTTTTTTTTCAATTTCATCATCTACAGTTAATCCCCTCTCGGAAGATATCCTTATTTTTATTTTATATTTTGTAATAGCAATGTATGAAATTAATTAAAGAAAAGCTGGGGATGCTTTAAAAAGAAAATAGTTCCTCTATTCATCCAACCTCGAGAAAAAAAAAAAAAAAAAGAGGAAAAATTCATAATTCGGGGGTTTGAAAAAAAAATTGTAGTGTTGTAAATAAATGAAGATTTAAAACAAAACCTCTTTCCAAGGTTTTATTGAACAAAATTCACAGCTACTAAAGCAAGAGAGAAAGAACTCTGTCTTTTAAAGAAAAAGGAACGCCTGCAAAATCATGTGGCAAGAAACTCAATTTGTATATCCAATATTTTTTTTTTAAACACTAAGAACAAAAACAATTTGCATTAGCATTTCCTTTAAATGAAAATATAATAAAAATATATATTTAAAATTCAGATATTTAATAAATAAATAAAAATTAGTACATGCTGCAATGTATTTTTGAATTAAGATTCATATTAATGAGGTCTGCTTAAATCTTACAATGTGTAAAAACATCTATAGCTGTGTGATTGGACAAACAGATATTAGTGTTAAGTCGATTAATCAGAAATCAAAAATAATGGAACATTTTTAGAGTATCGGTATCAGAAATAGTTTAGCCTATTTTCAGATACCAAAACCAACTGTTTAAGTGCTGCCTTAAGGAGAAGTGCTTTCCGACTCCCTGGAAGACCTCATCAGTTAGCCCTGTATTTAAGAATTCAGGTGATAAGTCATCTCCCTCTCAGTACAGACCAATAAGTCTCCTGTGTGTTATGAGTAAGTTGCTGGAATCCATATTAAATAGAGAAATAGTCAACCACCTCAGCAGGAATAACCTTTTTAGTGACATACAATATGGTTTCCGCTCTGCAAGATCTACCGCAGATGTGCTGACGGTTATATCCCACAGGATTAGTGAATCTCTTGACAAAGGCTTCCTTTCTAGGGCAATTGCTCTTGACATATCAAAGGCCTTCAACAAGGTATGGCATAAGAGTCTACTTCACAAGATTTCCAGCTACAGTATAACTGGAAATGTTTTCTCAATCATTAAATCATTTCTCTCCGATAGGCTCATAAGAGTAGTGGTAGATGGACAAAAATCGGAGGCCTGCAATATAAATGCTGGAGTCCCTCAGGGGTCAATCCTAGGCCCAACTCTCTTCCTGATCTACATCAATGACCTCCCTAAACACATACTTAAATCATTCGTTGACATCTATGCTGATGACACGACCATCTACGGCAACACATCAAAGGCTGTAAATGACAAAGTTCTCTCCGATTCTCTCTCCTCTGATCTCGAGCGCGTGGTTCAGTGGGGGAAGATGTGGCTGGTTACCTTTAATGCATCCAAAACCAAACTCCTATCCTTACATCATCAATGCTCTGATCCCCAGCTGGCATCAATTGTGATGGATGGCTCTCGTCTGGGAGAGGCCCTGTGTTTTGACAAGCTTCTGGGTTTGACCTTTACTCCTGATCTGAAATGGAACACGTACATCAAGTCTGTTGCCAAGGTCGCTGGAAAGATGGTGGGATCCTTCTACCGCTCCAGAAGATATCTCACTACTGATGCAATTCTCTATTTATATAAAAGCCAAGTACGTCCAAGGATGGAATACTGTTGCCATATCTGGGCAGGAGCTGCAAAAAACAGCCTATCCTGCCTTACCAGAGTACAAAATAGACTTTGTGGCTTAGTGGGGATGCCCTTTTCTCTACCCTGCAACTTCTCTCCCACAGAAGAGACGTTGCGAACCTATCCTTGTTTTATCGTTATTCCCATGGCAGGTGCTCTTCTGAACTCCAATCTCTGGTCCCCCCTCGCCAATCTTTCACGAAAAACACCCGTCTAGCTGAATCCACTGTGAAAAATTTCCCCCACTCTTTATCTGTGCCTAAATCAAAACGTAGATTCCATGAACAAAGCTTCTTTCTTAGAACTGCACACCTGTGGAACTCTGTTCCGTCTGCCTGCTTCCCACCGGACTACAACTTTGATGTCTTCAAGTCCAATGTTAACAAATTCCTAATGAACTGCCTCCTTAAGTAAACACTTCATCAAATCTCCACACTAACGTAATGTACTTGCAATAACCCTTATCCCTGAGTGGCTTCCGGGCCTTGATAAGTAGTGATCACTGTGTAAAAAAAAAAAAAAAAAAAAAAAAAAAATATTTTGTTAAATTTGATTTTCAATTGTTGAGACTAACAACATTTTTATATTTTCCAGTGTTGAGACTAACAACATTTTTATATTTTCAAGTGTTGAGACTAACAACATTTTTATATTTTCAATTGTTATACTAACAACATTTTGAATTTTCAATTGTTTATACTAACAACATTTTGAATTTTCAATGGTTGATACTGACAACATTTTGAATTTTCAATGGTTGATACTGACAACATTTTGAATTTTCAATGGTTGATACTGACAACATTTTGAATTTTCAATGGTTGATACTGACAACATTTTGAATTTTCAATGGTTGATACTGACAACATTTTGAATTTTCAATTGTTGATATTAATAAAATAATAAATATTTATTGATTTGAAATTACCAATAAAACTAAAAGCACATCCACAAGTGTATTTTAATGTTTGTTAAAAATTCTGCAGATATTATATAGGTTTTTATGAAAATTAAAAATAAAAAAAACAAAAAAAATAAAAAAGGAAAAAAATAACCGTACAGCTATATATTTCAAGATTTTAAAAGAATCAGAATCACTAATTTAAGAATTGGTAATCTAATACAGTCTAGAGATAAATAATTGTCTTATCGCTAATAGATACCAACATGAAGTAATTCCATTTCAGCTGTCCTCTTAGGTAATCTAGGCCTTTCCAAGTTACACATGACTGATCTTGTGATCTTACCAACTACCCAACACTTAACCCAGTGGTTTCCAACCTTTTTTTTACATGGCGGTACACTATTGAATTTTTAAAATTTGTCCTGACATACATACTACAAAAAATATTTCATACTCATAAACCCTTTCTAAAATAAAATAGAAATGATTTAAGAAGAATTTTAATCACATAAAACAACATATCCTGTATTCAATATCTGGTATTGTTTTGGGCATTAAAATCTGGTCTGAATTATTCAGCTTCTATGCCGATTCCTGATATTCCGATGAATCGTCTCATCTATAATATAGACTATAAAAAACTTGCCAATTTGTATGTATGAAATTCTGAAATTAGTAGATTTTGAATTGAACTGTGTCATCATGATAAAGAAATTTAGTGTCTTTATTAAACAAAATGGAATTAAATGACTTTCAGCTATTATTTCTTCACGGCACACCAGTAATCATTCTGCAGCACAGTGGTTGGGAAGCATTGATTTTACCCTTATCCTAGAGTGGCATGCAAGCCTTGATAAGTGGTGACTTCTCATGTAAATAAAACCAAAAAAATTCACGGATTATGGAATCTGGCTTTTTGATCTACTGTAGTCATCATACTAATATTGTTGGAAACAGTATGAATTTGCAATTCATCAGTTATACCAATTTGTGTCCAATTTATTCGTATATAATGACATCTAAACTGGTACAGCCATGTCGCCAACCGTTAGTCATCTGAAATGATCCAAAGTAAGACCTACATCAATGTTGGTGGCTTAAGACTATGCAGTAGACTGATTAAGACATGGACGTCAACTGATGATAACCTGTTCCTAAAAGGCTGCACAAATAAAATGGCAACACAGGAAAATTTGGAAGTCATCTACAAAATGTCTAACATCAGTATTTGAAACACAAAGACAAGAAAAGAAGGAATAAGAGAAATGAACAGTTTGCAATAAGTATTTTGTTTGTGCAATAAACCAAAAATGGTTGAAATGCCATGACACAAATCAAACATTCATAATGTCAAGTAGGTAATATAGTTTAAATTAGATATTTTATTCCAATTAAACATATCTAAAATCGTTTCCAATCTTCTCATAATATTGCTCATCATCCAACTGATACTCTCATTAACCATTATTCTCAAGTGGCTTTGGGTCTTCGTAAGTGGTTATTCATTAGTATATAAAAAACACTTTTTAAATGAACAGCGCCATTATTTTACTCATACAGTGAATTACAATCTGCAGTCTTGCTGTTGAGAGAATGCCATTTTCTTTATTTATAAATTTTGATAATTTTATAATCTGTACTTTCAAAACGTTGCATACTTTCAATTTTCTAACACACAAGGAGACATTCTCAGTCACATTTAAGTAAAGTAAATTAAACCACATTGCCAGAAGATGAAATCAAAATGTCAGTGCTATTCACAAACCATATTATCCAACCTGTAATCTTAATTTACCTAGCCTTGAAGATGTCTGATGACAACGTCGTTAGTAATATATACAAAAGAACTTTACTTTCTATGAATATAACTACAGCGGATATGAAAAGATCTTTCAAAGTTGAGCAAATTAACGTTTGTTTCGCTAAGATTTTTCCTATATTATTATCACATAAAATACAATGCTATACTTTAGTTCTAAAAATTAGTAGATTGAAAAATCTTGTTTTAATTATTCTAATTACTCGTAATTTGTAATTAGCTAACAAGTCATCCATCTCTAATTTTTTTTTTTTTTACATATATCTCCTCATGATGTTGCTTTACCTACTCCAATATTTCTTAATGTCCATAAGCATTTAAGAAAGTGTTTCAGTACTGCTGTTAAATAGCGGGGGTGGGGGCATATTAAAAGAGATATGACGGGAGATTCATATTGGGGCCATATAATACACAAATGATGATGATGATGATGATGATGAGGAGGAGGAGGGAAAGACAGAGACATTTATACATATACAGTTCTGTTCTGAGATGCTTGGGACTTTATATATATATACAGAGGATGATAGGGTGATAGATGCACACTTCTTATATTCTTTGTAACACATATAGAGAGGAGGAGAGATACATATTCTTGGAAGGGTTCCGCAATGTTCATAATAAGATGATTAACACATTACCTTTTGGTTGTTAAATGATGACACATGACAACAATTTTACAAAAACAAAGATGATACTTTATTCATTGGACTGGTCGAATGCTGATGACGTCAAGAATTCAAATTCGGGATCTACACAGTTTACTGTTCTTCCTTTCGCTTCCAAAATGTCAGCTGACCACTGACTGCCAACTGACTGACTCAACTCTCTCTCTGATTGACTAGCAGACTGACTCTGAAATTTGAACCCATAGAACTATATGGAGAATCGTCCTTTGTCTATGACGTCAGAAGTGTGTTCCCCAAACGTGACCAATTCACGTGGCTATGCACACGTTTTTCCAAAACAAAGAATTCTATCCTAACCTATTTTTTTTAACAATGTTTTTTAATCTGTATTGTTCATTCTTTTTAGCTAACATTTTTAATATTCAGCTTTATAAAAGAATGACCAATCAATTCTTTTTACAATATAAACAGTATCTAACTATTTATAATAGAATTTAACAATAGACCTTTTTTAACATTCCGATACCTAACATCCTATTTCTTAACCTTGCTTACAGGGTTCGAGTCTTGGCTTATCCTAATCTCATTTTCACTTATCTAAAGGGACAGCCCCTTTTCCTGTAACACTGCTATCTAATTTGCATCGTATCAGTAGTAATCACAAATACATAAATTAGATGGCAAGTTTTTACAGAAACTTATTTTTAGTTATCCAAGAAAAATGCCTTAACAGATATTTCACATTTTATGAATTGTCGGATGAAATCAAAATAGAATAAATAGTGTGTATATAAAGGTAATTTATGAGATGACAATACAATGCAGAAGTGTAATGGATGAACACAAACACAAAATAAGATATAATAGTGGAATGAGTTATGCAGATTAAAATTTTATTAATACAACACACACACACACACATGTATGCATTTTTATACTTTTATTACATTATATTCCTACTTTCATTAATGAGGTTTGGTAGCAGTTCCATATATGATATTTCGGGAACATTTCTCTTTGTCAGAGAGGTGTTCACTGTTAATTCAAATGTGTATACGGAATTGGTCTTGTAAACAAGATCAATTCTGCAGAAATTGAAATGGATTTGAAATCAAAAATTATTTTACTGTAGTTTAAAAATTTTTTGTTTCAAATCCATTGTTATTTTTTTAAACTTAATATAGATTAGTGTTAATATTAATTTTTTTTAATTATTACATTTACTTGTAATATTTTTTTATTTTAAACTTAATTTTATTTATTCTTTGCATTCTGACTAATTAGAATTAACAGTAGTGTAGATGCACGTATGCAAGTGCTTGCAAAATGACGTCACTGGTAAAGAAAAAGACTATAAAAAGGAGCACGTTTGAGAAGTGGATCACATTAGACATGGATGAAGTTCAAGAGCACGTTAGAGATGTGGGTGACATCACAGTTGTAACAAGAGGCCATGCGTGGCAAGAGAATGGAGAAATAATAAATGCTGTTAAAAGAAAAAGTGGGTTGAAGTTCTTTCCTATTCTTTGTCTACTTTGTGACTGAGGCTACAACATGTTGGGTAACTTTACAGTGGTAGTAGCTGTGACCCAGAGTTTTTATACAACTGTGTTGCTCATTATTATTATTATTTTTTTTTTTTTTACAACCAAACTGGATATTCAACACAAGCCAGACTCGTTTATAAAAGTCTGTCAGCATAGCTTGCTAATCACTCCACCACACAAACCATCAGTTGACTACAATAGAAGAATCATGCTATTCAGCATCATTTTCCTTCGTGCCTCTATTCGGCTGAAAGATTCTCAAATGTTTTGAACCATGAAAAATAAAACTGACATATGACATTTGCATTCATTCTTTAACACTGAACAAAAGACACAAAAATTGAATACCATTGCTGAACACAGCAATCTGCTGTCAAAGCAAATCTATTCAACCGTCATCCGAGCCAACTATCGTCACTCCCATTTATGAGGCTGTTAGCAAGAATAAATCTTATCATGCCAAGAATAATATCAACTCTTGCACGAGTCTTCAAATTAGTTAAATCTTGCAAACACTCAAACAGTGAGAACAACTTCAGATTATCTGAAGAATGATAAAGAGAGCAGGAAAGTCAAAGGATGTTTGCCTGTTAACTATACATATACCTTGATGTGTAAATTTCATGCAGATAGTAATTTCTTTTCTATGAATATCTTCAATGAGGTTCTTAATGTTGTTAACTTATAAATATGTTAAGATTCAAGTTAATGATAGTTAGCTCTTATTACTAATTAGTTGATTGGATTGAATAAATAACTAAACTGGGTGGCATTGGTAATAATTGTGCTCCTCTGTTGGGCAATAAAACTTAATTGTGTATAAAACCTTGCAACTATTTGCTCATTAGCTCATGTTTTATCATGCTTAATGTGTAGAGTATCAAGAAATGAGAAATTCAACACAATAATAATTCTAGCAAAAGGGTTTTTCTCCTCTATATGACTGCAATAATAGAAGCAATTAAAAATAACTCCTTCATTTGCTCTGGGATTTGGTTTACTTTTTACAGTAATCTTTACAGCATTTCACATCTTAATGAACTGTATTTCTTTTCAAATCCTGTAAAGAGGAAGGAAATATCAAAAGCATGTCTACTTACTTTCATGCCAACCTCCCCAGAGGCAGGTACTCTAGCTTTCTATGTATTTCCTTTACTGACACAATTACTAGTATACGTCAGTCAAACTCGTTAATATATAGTAGTTGGTTTATTGGATAGTGATGTCTCTCAGCAATTATGGTAGTAACATTTGCAGAGATGTTGGGCTTTTCTTCTTCGTTCTGGTTTTGGTAGAAGTAATAAAAAGCAATAAAAAACAACAAACAACCCCATTATTTGCTCTGTGACTTTTACTCTTTACAGAAATTTACATCTTGAACTACATTTCTCTTCCATCCTTGTAAAGGGGAGAGAACCTCAAAAGCAGTGTCCACGCACATTTATACCAAACACCAGAGGAAGAGACGCTTCTAGCTTTTCTTCCACATACTTTCTGCCGTGACACAATTACTGCTATACATCAACCTAACTTCTAACTTGGTCACTAATGGAAAATTTCATTTTCTTGCTTAACTAACCTTGTGTGAAATTTTCCAATGATGCAATTGCATAGAGCTTTTTTTTTTTTCAAAGACTGTTGTATTTATATGCAACTAAAATTTTCCTGGTGTTTAATTAATTACAAAGCCTGAAGTAAACTAATTAAAAAACAAAACAATATTTTCTAATCCAACAGCTTAAACATTTGAAATCAGATTAAAAAAAAAAAAATCAAATTCTTGGAATTGGAACAGAGCCGAACCAATACATAAGATCTTGTATGCACACACATGGTTAAATATTCTTTTAGATGAAAAGAAATAATTTAAACAGAAAAATACATCCATTTAAGAATATTCTGGTGTAATAAAAAAAAAAAAATGATGATACTGTATTCAAATACATACAGACAAACGAGATAAGGATACACTTCTGACGATTGGGTCTTATGATGAGCCCCTTTTAATTATTGTTTATGTAGATATAATTTATGTAAAAAATGTATTTTAAAAATGTACATTTAAAATTAATGTTCCAAAAAGTCTTAAAGGAGTCATCTTTAATGTGCATTTAAAAATTTTATTTTTTAAATTTCTAAAATTAAAATAATAACCCAGAGAGTTATCTTGGTTGCCAAAAGTGATGATGTAAACAACAATTATGTCGAACATGAAAAACCACTTATTAGGAAAACTAGAATTAAAGACTTTTTTAATTAAACAAATAATAAATAATTAGAAGACAAAAGAAGTCACGAACCGACTAATTTCATTTTACAAACGTCCATACCATCATGTACCACGAAGTCAACGATCTAACATGATTAGCAACATCATATTCGCAATTACTTCTAATATAACATGAACCACATAAAATTTAAAAAAAAAAAAAAAAAAAAAAAAAAAGGGTGAGTTATACATTACCAATGCTTGAATTATTGAAGACTTACCTGTAAAACAGAAAAAGAAATATTACGATTAATTCAAAAACGAAATATTAAAATTAATTCAAAAACGAAATATTAAAATTAATTCAAAAACGAAATATTAAAATTAATTCAAAAACGAAATATTAAAATTAATTCAAAAACGAAATATTAAAATTAATTCAAAAACGAAATATTAAAATTAATTCAAAAACGAAATATTAAAATTAATTCAAAAACGAAATATTAAAATTAATTCAAAAACGAAATATTAAAATTAATTCAAAAATGAAATATTAAAATTAATTCAAAAATGAAATATTAAAATTAATTCAAAACAAAAATATTAAAATTAATTCAAAACAGAAATATTAAAATTAATTCAAAACAGAAATATTAAAATTAATTCAAAACAGAAATAATTAAGTTAATTCAAAACAGAAATAATTAGGTTAATTCAAAACAGAAATAATTAAGTTAATTAAAAAAAAGATAAATAATTAAAAAAATATAAAAATAATTTTAAAAAATAAAAAAATATAGTCCGATAATAAAGCAAAATTCTGTTTTTATTGCAACAAAATACCTAAGTAACATGTATAACTATTATAAACGTTTTAGTGTTCCATCATTACAATAATGGAAGTAAAATTAATCTACATACTTATTTTTTTTACGGATTGAGTTTTAATAAATCTTAATGAAAAACAAATTAACAGAATAAAAATGATAATTAATTTTTTTCTTCAATAGCACATTTAATTCCAAATAGGATTTTGTGAACATAATGGTTGTTTCTTGGGGTTTAGATCATGTAAACCACCATTGGATCATTTTATGCTGAAATCGTACATGTTTAGTATAGGATTGGTTTGAAGACGAATCTATTTTATAGGTTTACACTTTGTAAACAAAATCTCTAAACTGTTTTATTTTTTTAAATTTTTTATTCACTATAAATACGGTTTATTGCCATTGAGGAGGCTACTAGGATAGAGGCCAGATTTATAATAGGGGATCAAAACATTTGTTCAAATAACATTTACATTTCTGCATATTATTATGGTTGAGTAAACAGGGAGTAGGGACGAAATTCCAAAGGTAAGCAGTCTGAAGACAGAAGATATTAGAGTAGAAAACCCTTCAGTATCTAGGAAATAGAGTGCGGGGAAACCCTTGGGTATCTAGGGAATGCAGTGGGTGGAATCATCCATTATCTATGGGATGGAATGGAAGGGGGCCCTCCAGTATATATGAATTGGAGTGGGAAGGGGGAAATCCTCCAGTATCTATGGAATGGAGTGGGAAGGGGGAACCCTCCACTATCTATGGAATGGAGTGGGAAGGGGGAAACCCTCCAGTATCTATGGAATGGAGTGGGAAGGGGGAAACCCTCCAGTATCTATGGAATGCAGTGGGAAGGGGGAAACCCTCCAGTATCTATGGAATGGAGTGGGAAGGGGGAAACCCTCCAGTATCTATGGAATGGAGTGGGAAGGGGGAAACCCTCCAGTATCTATGCAATGGAGTGGGAAGGGGGGAAACCCTCCAGTATCTATGCAATGGAGTGGGAAGGGGGAAACCCTCCAGTATCTATGCAATGGAGTGGGAAGGGGGAAACCCTCCAGTATCTATGGAATGGAGTGAGGAGGAAAACCCTCCAGTATCTATGGAATGGAGTGAGGAGGGAAATCCTCCATTATCTATGGAATGGAGTGAGGGGGGGGGAATCCTCCAGTATCTATGGAATGGAGTGAGGAGGGAAATCCTCCAGTATCTATGGAATGGAGTGAGGGAGGGGGAATCCTCCAGTATCTATGGAATGAAGTGAGGAGGGAAATCCTCCAGTATCTATGGAATGGAGTGAGGAGGGAAATCCTCCAGTATCTATGGAATGGAGTGAGGGGGGGGGGAATCCTCCAGTATCTATGGAATGGAGTGAGGAGGGAAATCCTCCAGTATCTATGGAATGGAGTGAGGGAGGGGGAATCCTCCAGTATCTATGGAATGAAGTGAGGAGGGAAATCCTCCAGTATCTATGGAATGGAGTGAGGAGGGAAATCCTCCATTATCTATGGAATGGAGTGAGGGGGGGGGAATCCTCCAGTATCTATGGAATGGAGTGAGGAGGGAAATCCTCCAGTATCTATGGAATGGAGTGAGGGGGGGGGGAATCCTCAAGTATCTATGGAATGGAGTGAGGAGGGAAATCCTCCAGTATCTATGGAATGGAGTGAGGGAGGGGGAATCCTCCAGTATCTATGGAATGAAGTGAGGAGGGAAATCCTCCAGTATCTATGGAATGGAGTGAGGAGGGAAATCCTCCAGTATCTATGGAATGGAGTGAGGGGGGGGGGGGGAATCCTCCAGTATCTATGGAATGGAGTGAGGAGGGAAATCCTCCAGTATCTATGGAATGGAGTGAGGAGGGAAATCCTCCAGTATCTATGGAATGGAGTGAGGAGGGAAATCCTCCAGTATTTATGGAATGGAGTGAGGGGGGGGGAATCCTCCAGTATCTATGGAATGGAGTGAGGAGGGAAATCCTCCATTATCTATGGAATGGAGTGAGGGGGGGGGAATCCTCCAGTATCTATGGAATGGAGTGAGGAGGGAAATCCTCCAGTATCTATGGAATGGAGTGAGGGGGGGGGAATCCTCCAGTATCTATGGAATGAAGTGAGGAGGGAAATCCTCCAGTATCTATGGAATGGAGTGAGGAGGGAAATCCTCCAGTATCTATGGAATGGAGTGAGGAGGGAAATCCTCCAGTATCTATGGAATGGAGTGAGGAGGGAAATCCTCCAGTATCTATGGAATGGAGTGAGGAGGGAAATCCTCCAGTATCTATGGAATGGAGTGAGGAGGGAAATCCTCCAGTATCTATGGAATGGAGTGAGGAGGGAAATCCTCCAGTATTTATGGAATGGAGTGAGGGGGGGGGAATCCTCCAGTATCTATGGAATGAAGTGAGGAGGGAAATCCTCCAGTATTTATGGAATGGAGTGAGGAGGGAAATCCTCCAGTATTTATGGAATGGAGTGAGGGGGGGGGAATCCTCCAGTATCTATGGAATGAAGTGAGGAGGGAAATCCTCCAGTATTTATGGAATGGAGTGAGGAGGGAAATCCTCCAGTATTTATGGAATGGAGTGAGGGGGGGGGGAATCCTCCAGTATCTATGGAATGAAGTGAGGAGGGAAATCCTCCAGTATTTATGGAATGGAGTGAGGAGGGAAATCCTCCAGTATTTATGGAATGGAGTGAGGAGGGAAATCCTCCAGTATCTATGGAATGAAGTGAGGAGGGAAATCCTCCAGTATTTATGGAATGGAGTGAGGAGGGAAATCCTCCAGTATCTATGGAATGGAGTGAGGAGGGAAATCCTCCATTATCTATGGAATGGAGTGAGGGGGGGGGAATCCTCCAGTATCTATGGAATGGAGTGAGGAGGGAAATCCTCCAGTATCTATGGAATGGAGTGAGGGAGGGGGAATCCTCCATTATCTATGGAATGGAGTGAGGGGGGGGGAATCCTCCAGTATCTATGGAATGGAGTGAGGAGGGAAATCCTCCAGTATCTATGGAATGGAGTGAGGGAGGGGGAATCCTCCAGTATCTATGGAATGAAGTGAGGAGGGAAATCCTCCAGTATCTATGGAATGGAGTGAGGAGGGAAATCCTCCAGTATCTATGGAATGGAGTGAGGGGGGGGGGAATCCTCCAGTATCTATGGAATGGAGTGAGGAGGGAAATCCTCCAGTATCTATGGAATGGAGTGAGGAGGGAAATCCTCCAGTATCTATGGAATGGAGTGAGGAGGGAAATCCTCCAGTATTTATGGAATGGAGTGAGGGGGGGGGGAATCCTCCAGTATCTATGGAATGGAGTGAGGAGGGAAATCCTCCAGTATCTATGGAATGGAGTGAGGAGGGAAATCCTCCAGTATCTATGGAATGGAGTGAGGAGGGAAATCCTCCAGTATCTATGGAATGGAGTGAGGGGGGGGGGAATCCTCCAGTATCTATGGAATGGAGTGAGGAGGGAAATCCTCCATTATCTATGGAATGGAGTGAGGGGGGGGGGAATCCTCCAGTATCTATGGAATGGAGTGAGGAGGGAAATCCTCCAGTATCTATGGAATGGAGTGAGGGAGGGGGAATCCTCCAGTATCTATGGAATGAAGTGAGGAGGGAAATCCTCCAGTATCTATGGAATGGAGTGAGGAGGGAAATCCTCCAGTATCTATGGAATGGAGTGAGGGGGGGGAATCCTCCAGTATCTATGGAATTGAGTGAGGAGGGAAATCCTCCAGTATCTATGGAATGGAGTGAGGAGGGAAATCCTCCATTATCTATGGAATGGAGTGAGGGGGGGGGGAATCCTCCAGTATCTATGGAATGGAGTGAGGAGGGAAATCCTCCAGTATCTATGGAATGGAGTGAGGGAGGGGGAATCCTCCAGTATCTATGGAATGAAGTGAGGAGGGAAATCCTCCAGTATCTATGGAATGGAGTGAGGAGGGAAATCCTCCAGTATCTATGGAATGGAGTGAGGGAGGGGGAATCCTCCAGTATCTATGGAATGAAGTGAGGAGGGAAATCCTCCAGTATCTATGGAATGGAGTGAGGAGGGAAATCCTCCAGTATCTATGGAATGGAGTGAGGGGGGGGGAATCCTCCAGTATCTATGGAATTGAGTGAGGAGGGAAATCCTCCAGTATCTATGGAATGGAGTGAGGAGGGAAATCCTCCATTATCTATGGAATGGAGTGAGGGGGGGGGGAATCCTCCAGTATCTATGGAATGGAGTGAGGAGGGAAATCCTCCAGTATCTATGGAATGGAGTGAGGGAGGGGGAATCCTCCAGTATCTATGGAATGAAGTGAGGAGGGAAATCCTCCAGTATCTATGGAATGGAGTGAGGAGGGAAATCCTCCAGTATCTATGGAATGGAGTGAGGGGGGGGGAATCCCCCAGTATCTATGGAATGGAGTGAGGAGGGAAATCCTCCAGTATCTATGGAATGGAGTGAGGAGGGAAATCCTCCAGTATCTATGGAATGGAGTGAGGAGGGAAATCCTCCAGTATTTATGGAATGGAGTGAGGGGGGGGGAATCCTCCAGTATCTATGGAATGGAGTGAGGAGGGAAATCCTCCAGTATCTATGGAATGGAGTGAGGAGGGAAATCCTCCAGTATCTATGGAATGGAGTGAGGAGGGAAATCCTCCAGTATTTATGGAATGGAGTGAGGGGGGGGAATCCTCCAGTATCTATGGAATGGAGTGAGGAGGGAAATCCTCCATTATCTATGGAATGGAGTGAGGGGGGGGGAATCCTCCAGTATCTATGGAATGGAGTGAGGAGGGAAATCCTCCAGTATCTATGGAATGGAGTGAGGGGGGGGAATCCTCCAGTATCTATGGAATGAAGTGAGGAGGGAAATCCTCCAGTATCTATGGAATGGAGTGAGGAGGGAAATCCTCCAGTATCTATGGAATGGAGTGAGGAGGGAAATCCTCCAGTATCTATGGAATGGAGTGAGGAGGGAAATCCTCCAGTATCTATGGAATGGAGTGAGGAGGGAAATCCTCCAGTATCTATGGAATGGAGTGAGGAGGGAAATCCTCCAGTATCTATGGAATGGAGTGAGGAGGGAAATCCTCCAGTATCTATGGAATGGAGTGAGGAGGGAAATCCTCCAGTATCTATGGAATGGAGTGAGGAGGGAAATCCTCCAGTATCTATGGAATGGAGTGAGGAGGGAAATCCTCCAGTATCTATGGAATGAAGTGAGGAGGGAAATCCTCCAGTATCTATGGAATGGAGTGAGGAGGGAAATCCTCCAGTATCTATGGAATGGAGTGAGGAGGGAAATCCTCCAGTATCTATGGAATGGAGTGAGGAGGGAAATCCTCCAGTATCTATGGAATGGAGTGAGGAGGGAAATCCTCCATTATCTATGGAATGAAGTGAGGAGGGAAATCCTCCAGTATCTATGGAATGAAGTGAGGAGGGAAATCCTCCAGTATCTATGGAATGGAGTGAGGAGGGAAATCCTCCAGTATCTATGGAATGGAGTGAGGAGGGAAATCCTCCAGTATCTATGGAATGAAGTGAGGAGGGAAATCCTCCAGTATCTATGGAATGGAGTGAGGAGGGAAATCCTCCAGTATCTATGGAATGGAGTGAGGAGGGAAATCCTCCAGTATCTATGGAATGGAGTGAGGAGGGAAATCCTCCAGTATCTATGGAATGGAGTGAGGGGGGGGGGAATCCTCCAGTATCTATGGAATGGAAGTGAGGAGGGAAATCCTCCAGTATCTATGGAATGGAGTGAGGAGGGAAATCCTCCAGTATCTATGGAATGGAGTGAGGAGGGAAATCCTCCAGTATCTATGGAATGGAGTGAGGAGGGAAATCCTCCAGTATCTATGGAATGAAGTGAGGAGGGAAATCCTCCAGTATCTATGGAATGGAGTGAGGAGGGAAATCCTCCAGTATCTATGGAATGGAGTGAGGAGGGAAATCCTCCAGTATCTATGGAATGGAGTGAGGAGGGAAATCCTCCAGTATCTATGGAATGGAGTGAGGAGGGAAATCCTCCATTATCTATGGAATGGAGTGAGGGGGGGGAATCCTCCAGTATCTATGGAATGGAGTGAGGAGGGAAATCCTCCAGTATCTATGGAATGGAGTGAGGGAGGGAATCCTCCAGTATCTATGGAATGGAAGTGAGGAGGGAAATCCTCCAGTATCTATGGAATGGAGTGAGGAGGGAAATCCTCCAGTATCTATGGAATGGAGTGAGGGGGGGGGAATCCTCCAGTATCTATGGAATGGAGTGAGGAGGGAAATCCTCCAGTATCTATGGAATGGAGTGAGGAGGGAAATCCTCCAGTATCTATGGAATGGAGTGAGGAGGGAAATCCTCCAGTATTTATGGAATGGAGTGAGGGGGGGGGAATCCTCCAGTATCTATGGAATGGAGTGAGGAGGGAAATCCTCCATTATCTATGGAATGGAGTGAGGAGGGGAATCCTCCAGTATCTATGGAATGGAGTGAGGAGGGAAATCCTCCAGTATCTATGGAATGGAGTGAGGGGGGGGAAATCCTCCAGTATCTATGGAATGGAGTGAGGAGGGAAATCCTCCAGTATCTATGGAATGGAGTGAGGGAGGGAGGAATCCTCCAGTATCTATGGAATGGAGTGAGGAGGGAAATCCTCCAGTATCTATGGAATGGAGTGAGGAGGGGAAATCCTCCAGTATCTATGGAATGGAGTGAGGAGGGGAATCCTCCAGTATCTATGGAATGGAGTGAGGAGGGAAATCCTCCAGTATCTATGGAATGGAGTGAGGAGGGAAATCCTCCAGTATCTATGGAATGGAGTGAGGAGGGAATCCTCCAGTATCTATGGAATGGAGTGAGGAGGGAAATCCTCCAGTATCTATGGAATGGAGTGAGGGGGGGAAATCCTCCAGTATCTATGGAATGGAGTGAGGAGGGGAAATCCTCCAGTATCTATGGAATGGAGTGAGGAGGGAAATCCTCCAGTATCTATGGAATGGAGTGAGGGGGGGAATCCTCCAGTATCTATGGAATGGAGTGAGGAGGGAATCCTCCAGTATCTATGGAATGGAGTGAGGAGGGAAATCCTCCAGTATCTATGGAATGGAGTGAGGGGGGGGAAATCCTCCAGTATCTATGGAATGGAGTGAGGAGGGAAATCCTCCAGTATCTATGGAATGGAGTGAGGAGGGGAATCCTCCAGTATCTATGGAATGGAGTGAGGAGGGAAATCCTCCAGTATCTATGGAATGGAGTGAGGGGGGGAATCCTCCAGTATCTATGGAATGGAGTGAGGAGGGAAATCCTCCAGTATCTATGGAATGGAGTGAGGAGGGGAATCCTCCAGTATCTATGGAATGGAGTGAGGGGGGGGGAATCCTCCAGTATCTATGGAATGGAGTGAGGAGGGAAATCCTCCAGTATCTATGGAATGGAGTGAGGAGGGAAATCCTCCAGTATCTATGGAATGGAGTGAGGAGGGAAATCCTCCAGTATCTATGGAATGGAGTGAGGAGGGAAATCCTCCAGTATCTATGGAATGGAGTGAGGAGGGAAAATCCTCCAGTATCTATGGAATGGAGTGAGGGGGGGGAATCCTCCAGTATCTATGGAATGGTAGTGAGGAGGGAAATCCTCCAGTATCTATGGAATGGAGTGAGGAGGGAAATCCTCCAGTATCTATGGAATGGAGTGAGGAGGGAAATCCTCCAGTATCTATGGAATGGAGTGAGGAGGGAAATCCTCCAGTATCTATGGAATGGAGTGAGGAGGGAAATCCTCCAGTATCTATGGAATGGAGTGAGGGGGGGGGGAATCCTCCAGTATCTATGGAATGGAGTGAGGAGGGAAATCCTCCAGTATCTATGGAATGGAGTGAGGGAGGGGGAATCCTCCAGTATCTATGGAATGGAGTGAGGAGGGGAATCCTCCAGTATCTATGGAATGGAGTGAGGAGGGAAATCCTCCAGTATCTATGGAATGGAGTGAGGGGGGGGGGAATCCCCCAGTATCTATGGAATGGAGTGAGGAGGGAAATCCTCCAGTATCTATGGAATGGAGTGAGGGAGGGGGGAATCCTCCAGTATCTATGGAATGGAGTGAGGAGGGGAATCCTCCAGTATCTATGGAATGGAGTGAGGAGGGAAATCCTCCAGTATCTATGGAATGGAGTGAGGGGGGGAATCCTCCAG
Organism: Euprymna scolopes; assembly: GCF_053919585.1. NCBI lineage: Eukaryota > Metazoa > Mollusca > Cephalopoda > Sepiida > Sepiolidae > Euprymna > Euprymna scolopes. The sequence continues at coordinate 34,913,439 of NC_136490.1, read as the reverse complement.
TATCTATGGAATGGAGTGAGGAGGGAATCCTCCAGTATCTATGGAATGGAGTGAGGAGGGAAATCCTCCAGTATCTATGGAATGGAGTGAGGAGGGGAATCCTCCAGTATCTATGGAATGGAGTGAGGAGGGAAATCCTCCAGTATCTATGGAATGGAGTGAGGGGGGGGGGAATCCTCCAGTATCTATGGAATGGAGTGAGGAGGGAAATCCTCCAGTATCTATGGAATGGAGTGAGGGAGGGGGAATCCTCCAGTATCTATGGAATGGAGTGAGGAGGGAAATCCTCCAGTATCTATGGAATGGAGTGAGGAGGGAAATCCTCCAGTATCTATGGAATGGAGTGAGGAGGGAAATCCTCCAGTATCTATGGAATGGAGTGAGGAGGGAAATCCTCCAGTATCTATGGAATGGAGTGAGGGGGGGGGGAATCCTCCAGTATCTATGGAATGGAGTGAGGAGGGAAATCCTCCAGTATCTATGGAATGGAGTGAGGAGGGAAATCCTCCAGTATCTATGGAATGGAGTGAGGAGGGAAATCCTCCAGTATCTATGGAATGGAGTGAGGAGGGAAATCCTCCAGTATCTATGGAATGGAGTGAGGAGGGAAATCCTCCAGTATCTATGGAATGGAGTGAGGGGGGGGAATCCTCCAGTATCTATGGAATGGAGTGAGGAGGGAAATCCTCCAGTATCTATGGAATGGAGTGAGGGAGGGGGAATCCTCCAGTATCTATGGAATGGAGTGAGGAGGGGAATCCTCCAGTATCTATGGAATGGAGTGAGGAGGGAAATCCTCCAGTATCTATGGAATGGAGTGAGGGGGGGGGAATCCTCCAGTATCTATGGAATGGAGTGAGGAGGGAAATCCTCCAGTATCTATGGAATGGAGTGAGGGAGGGGGAATCCTCCAGTATCTATGGAATGGAGTGAGGAGGGAAATCCTCCATTATCTATGGAATGGGAGTGAGGAGGGAAATCCTCCAGTATCTATGGAATGGAGTGAGGAGGGAAATCCTCCATTATCTATGGAATGGAGTGAGGGGGGGGGGGGGAATCCTCCAGTATCTATGGAATGGAGTGAGGAGGGAAATCCTCCAGTATCTATGGAATGGAGTGAGGAGGGAAATCCTCCAGTATCTATGGAATGGAGTGAGGAGGGAAATCCTCCAGTATCTATGGAATGGAGTGAGGAGGGAAATCCTCCAGTATCTATGGAATGGAGTGAGGAGGGAAATCCTCCATTATCTATGGAATGGAGTGAGGGGGGGGGGGAAATCCTCCAGTATCTATGGAATGGAGTGAGGAGGGAAATCCTCCAGTATCTATGGAATGGAGTGAGGAGGGGGGAATCCTCCAGTATCTATGGAATGGAGTGAGGAGGGAAATCCTCCAGTATCTATGGAATGGAGTGAGGAGGGAAATCCTCCAGTATCTATGGAATGGAGTGAGGAGGGAAATCCTCCATTATCTATGGAATGGAGTGAGGGGGGGGGAATCCTCCAGTATCTATGGAATGGAGTGAGGAGGGAAATCCTCCATTATCTATGGAATGGGGTGAGGGGGGGGGGGAATCCTCCAGTATCTATGGAATGGAGTGAGGAGGGAAATCCTCCAGTATCTATGGAATGGAGTGAGGGAGGGGGGAATCCTCCAGTATCTATGGAATGGAGTGAGGAGGGGAATCCTCCAGTATCTATGGAATGGAGTGAGGAGGGAAATCCTCCAGTATCTATGGAATGGAGTGAGGAGGGAAATCCTCCAGTATCTATGGAATGGAGTGAGGAGGGAAATCCTCCATTATCTATGGAATGGAGTGAGGGGGGGAATCCTCCAGTATCTATGGAATGGAGTGAGGAGGGAAATCCTCCAGTATCTATGGAATGGAGTGAGGGAGGGGGAATCCTCCAGTATCTATGGAATGAAGTGAGGAAGGGGAATCCTCCAGTATCTATGGAATGGAGTGAGGAGGGAAATCCTCCAGTATCTATGGAATGGAGTGAGGGAGGGAGAATCCTCCAGTATCTATGGAATGAAGTGAGGAGGGAAATCCTCCAGTATCTATGGAATGGAGTGAGGAGGGAAATCCTCCATTATCTATGGAATGGAGTGAGGGGGGGGAATCCTCCAGTATCTATGGAATGGAGTGAGGAGGGAAATCCTCCAGTATCTATGGAATGGAGTGAGGGGGGGGGGAATCCTCCAGTATCTATGGAATGGAGTGAGGAGGGAAATCCTCCAGTATCTATGGAATGGAGTGAGGGAGGGGGAATCCTCCAGTATCTATGGAATGAAGTGAGGAGGGAAATCCTCCAGTATCTATGGAATGGAGTGAGGAGGGAAATCCTCCAGTATCTATGGAATGGAGTGAGGGGGGGGAATCCTCCAGTATCTATGGAATGGAGTGAGGAGGGAAATCCTCCAGTATCTATGGAATGGAGTGAGGAGGGAAATCCTCCAGTATTTATGGAATGGAGTGAGGGGGGGGGGAATCCTCCAGTATCTATGGAATGGAGTGAGGAGGGAAATCCTCCAGTATCTATGGAATGGAGTGAGGGGGGGGGGGGAATCCTCCAGTATCTATGGAATGGAGTGAGGAGGGAAATCCTCCAGTATCTATGGAATGGAGTGAGGGAGGGGGAATCCTCCAGTATCTATGGAATGAAGTGAGGAGGGAAATCCTCCAGTATCTATGGAATGGAGTGAGGAGGGAAATCCTCCATTATCTATGGAATGGAGTGAGGGGGGGGGGAATCCACCAGTATCTATGGAATGGAGTGAGGAGGGAAATCCTCCAGTATCTATGGAATGGAGTGAGGGAGGGGGAATCCTCCAGTATCTATGGAATGAAGTGAGGAGGGGAAATCCTCCAGTATCTATGGAATGGAGTGAGGAGGGAAATCCTCCATTATCTATGGAATGGAGTGAGGGGGGGGAATCCTCCAGTATCTATGGAATGGAGTGAGGAGGGAAATCCTCCAGTATCTATGGAATGGAGTGAGGGAGGGGGAATCCTCCAGTATCTATGGAATGAAGTGAGGAGGGAAATCCTCCAGTATCTATGGAATGGAGTGAGGAGGGAAATCCTCCATTATCTATGGAATGGAGTGAGGGGGGGGGGAATCCTCCAGTATCTATGGAATGGAGTGAGGAGGGAAATCCTCCAGTATCTATGGAATGGAGTGAGGGAGGGGGAATCCTCCAGTATCTATGGAATGAAGTGAGGAGGGGAATCCTCCAGTATCTATGGAATGGAGTGAGGAGGGAAATCCTCCATTATCTATGGAATGGAGTGAGGGGGGGGGGGAATCCTCCAGTATCTATGGAATGGAGTGAGGAGGGAAATCCTCCAGTATCTATGGAATGGAGTGAGGGGGGGGGGAATCCTCCAGTATCTATGGAATGGAGTGAGGAGGGAAATCCTCCAGTATCTATGGAATGGAGTGAGGAGGGGAAATCCTCCAGTATCTATGGAATGGAGTGAGGAGGGAAATCCTCCATTATCTATGGAATGGAGTGAGGAGGAAAATCCTCCAGTATCTATGGAATGGAGTGAGGAGGGAAATCCTCCAGTATCTATGGAATGGAGTGAGGGGGGGGAATCCTTCAGTATCTATGGAATGGAGTGAGGAGGGAAATCCTCCAGTATCTATGGAATTGGAGTGAGGGAGGGGGAATCCTCCAGTATCTATGGAATGGAGTGAGGAGGGAAATCCTCCAGTATCTATGAAATGGAGTGAGGGAGGGGGAATCCTCCAGTATCTATGGAATGGAGTGAGGAGGGAAATCCTCCAGTATCTATGGAATGGAGTGAGGAGGGAAATCCTCCAGTATCTATGGAATGGAGTGAGGAGGGAAATCCTCCAGTATCTATGGAATGGAGTGAGGAGGGAAATCCTCCAGTATCTATGGAATGGAGTGAGGGGGGGGGAATCCTCCAGTATCTATGGAATGGAGTGAGGAGGGAAATCCTCCAGTATCTATGGAATGGAGTGAGGAGGGAAATCCTCCAGTATCTATGGAATGGAGTGAGGAGGGAAATCCTCCAGTATCTATGGAATGGAGTGAGGAGGGAAATCCTCCAGTATCTATGGAATGGAGTGAGGAGGGAAATCCTCCAGTATCTATGGAATGGAGTGAGGGGGGGGGAATCCTCCAGTATCTATGGAATGGAGTGAGGAGGGAAATCCTCCAGTATCTATGGAATGGAGTGAGGGAGGGGGAATCCTCCAGTATCTATGGAATGGAGTGAGGAGGGGAATCCTCCAGTATCTATGGAATGGAGTGAGGAGGGAAATCCTCCAGTATCTATGGAATGGAGTGAGCGAGGGGGAATCCTCCAGTATCTATGGAATGGAGTGAGGAGGGAAATCCTCCAGTATCTATGGAATGGAGTGAGGGAGGGGGAATCCTCCAGTATCTATGGAATGGAGTGAGGAGGGAAATCCTCCATTATCTATGGAATGGAGTGAGGAGGGAAATCCTCCAGTATCTATGGAATGGAGTGAGGAGGGAAATCCTCCATTATCTATGGAATGGAGTGAGGGGGGGGGAATCCTCCAGTATCTATGGAATGGAGTGAGGAGGGAAATCCTCCAGTATCTATGGAATGGAGTGAGGAGGGAAATCCTCCAGTATCTATGGAATGGAGTGAGGGAGGGGGAATCCTCCAGTATCTATGGAATGGAGTGAGGAGGGGAATCCTCCAGTATCTATGGAATGGAGTGAGGAGGGAAATCCTCCAGTATCTATGGAATGGAGTGAGGGGGGGGAATCCTCCAGTATCTATGGAATGGAGTGAGGAGGGAAATCCTCCAGTATCTATGGAATGGAGTGAGGGAGGGGGAATCCTCCAGTATCTATGGAATGGAGTGAGGAGGGAAATCCTCCATTATCTATGGAATGGAGTGAGGAGGGAAATCCTCCAGTATCTATGGAATGAAGTGAGGGGGGGGGAATCCTCCAGTATCTATGGAATGGAGTGAGGAGGGGAATCCTCCATTATCTATGGAATGGAGTGAGGGGGGAATCCTCCCAGTATCTATGGAATGGAGTGAGGAGGGAAATCCTCCAGTATCTATGGAATGGAGTGAGGGGGGGGGAATCCTCCAGTATCTATGGAATGGAGTGAGGAGGGAAATCCTCCAGTATCTATGGAATGGAGTGAGGGAGGGGGAATCCTCCAGTATCTATGGAATGAAGTGAGGAGGGGAATCCTCCAGTATCTATGGAATGGAGTGAGGAGGGAAATCCTCCATTATCTATGGAATGGAGTGAGGGGGGGGAATCCTCCAGTATCTATGGAATGGAGTGAGGAGGGAAATCCTCCAGTATCTATGGAATGGAGTGAGGGGGGGGAATCCTCCAGTATCTATGGAATGGAGTGAGGAGGGAAATCCTCCAGTATCTATGGAAGGAGTGAGGAGGGGAAATCCTCCAGTATCTATGGAATGGAGTGAGGAGGGAAATCCTCCATTATCTATGGAATGGAGTGAGGAGGGAAATCCTCCAGTATCTATGGAATGGAGTGAGGAGGGAAATCCTCCAGTATCTATGGAATGGAGTGAGGGGGGGGGGAATCCTCCAGTATCTATGGAATGGAGTGAGGAGGGAAATCCTCCAGTATCTATGGAATGGAGTGAGGGAGGGGGGAATCCTCCAGTATCTATGGAATGGAGTGAGGAGGGAAATCCTCCAGTATCTATGAAATGGAGTGAGGGAGGGGGAATCCTCCAGTATCTATGGAATGGAGTGAGGAGGGAAATCCTCCAGTATCTATGGAATGGAGTGAGGAGGGAAATCCTCCAGTATCTATGGAATGGAGTGAGGAGGGAAATCCTCCAGTATCTATGGAATGGAGTGAGGAGGGAAATCCTCCAGTATCTATGGAATGGAGTGAGGGGGGGGGGAATCCTCCAGTATCTATGGAATGGAGTGAGGAGGGAAATCCTCCAGTATCTATGGAATGGAGTGAGGAGGGAAATCTCCAGTATCTATGGAATGGAGTGAGGAGGGAAATCCTCCAGTATCTATGGAATGGAGTGAGGAGGGAAATCCTCCAGTATCTATGGAATGGAGTGAGGAGGGAAATCCTCCAGTATCTATGGAATGGAGTGAGGGGGGGGGGAATCCTCCAGTATCTATGGAATGGAGTGAGGAGGGAAATCCTCCAGTATCTATGGAATGGAGTGAGGGAGGGGGAATCCTCCAGTATCTATGGAATGGAGTGAGGAGGGGAATCCTCCAGTATCTATGGAATGGAGTGAGGAGGGAAATCCTCCAGTATCTATGGAATGGAGTGAGGGAGGGGGAATCCTCCAGTATCTATGGAATGGAGTGAGGAGGGAAATCCTCCAGTATCTATGGAATTGAGTGAGGGAGGGGGAATCCTCCAGTATCTATGGAATGGAGTGAGGAGGGAAATCCTCCATTATCTATGGAATGGAGTGAGGAGGGAAATCCTCCAGTATCTATGGAATGGAGTGAGGAGGGAAATCCTCCATTATCTATGGAATGGAGTGAGGGGGGGGGAATCCTCCAGTATCTATGGAATGGAGTGAGGAGGGAAATCCTCCAGTATCTATGGAATGGAGTGAGGAGGGAAATCCTCCAGTATCTATGGAATGGAGTGAGGGAGGGGGAATCCTCCAGTATCTATGGAATGGAGTGAGGAGGGGAATCCTCCAGTATCTATGGAATGGAGTGAGGAGGGAAATCCTCCAGTATCTATGGAATGGAGTGAGGGGGGGGAATCCTCCAGTATCTATGGAATGGAGTGAGGAGGGAATCCTCCAGTATCTAGTGGAGTGGGAGAGGAAATCCTCCAGTATCTATGGAATGGAGTGAGGGAGGGGGAATCCTCCAGTATCTATGGAATGGAGTGAGGAGGGGAAATCCTCCATTATCTATGGAATGGAGTGAGGAAGGGAAATCCTCCAGTATCTATGGAATGAAGTGAGGGGGGGGGAATCCTCCAGTATCTATGGAATGGAGTGAGGAGGGGAATCCTCCATTATCTATGGAATGGAGTGAGGGGGGGGAATCCTCCAGTATCTATGAATGGAGTGAGGAGGGAAATCCTCCAGTATCTATGGAATGGAGTGAGGGGGGGGAATCCTCCAGTATCTATGGAATGGAGTGAGGAGGGAAATCCTCCAGTATCTATGGAATGGAGTGAGGGAGGGGGAATCCTCCAGTATCTATGGAATGGAGTGAGGAGGGAAATCCTCCAGTATCTATGGAATGGAGTGAGGGGGGGGGAATCCTCCAGTATCTATGGAATGGAGTGAGGGGGGG
>NC_136490.1:34902075-34906043 GCF_053919585.1 Euprymna scolopes | reverse complement strand
CTCCAGTATCTATGGAATGGAGTGAGGAGGGAAATCCTCCAGTATCTATGGAATGGAGTGAGGGGGGGGGAAATCCTCCAGTATCTATGGAATGGAGTGAGGAGGGAAATCCTCCATTATCTATGGAATGGAGTGAGGGGGGGGGAATCCTCCAGTATCTATGGAATGGAGTGAGGAGGGAAATCCTCCAGTATCTATGGAATGGAGTGAGGGAGGGGGAATCCTCCAGTATCTATGGAATGAAGTGAGGAGGGGAATCCTCCAGTATCTATGGAATGGAGTGAGGGAGGGAAATCCTCCAGTATCTATGGAATGGAGTGAGGAGGGAAATCCTCCAGTATCTATGGAATGGAGTGAGGGGGGGAAATCCTCCAGTATCTATGGAATGGAGTGAGGAGGGAAATCCTCCAGTATCTATGGAATGGAGTGAGGAGGGGAAATCCTCCAGTATCTATGGAATGGAGTGAGGAGGGAAATCCTCCAGTATCTATGGAATGGAGTGAGGGGGGGGAATCCTCCAGTATCTATGGAATGGAGTGAGGAGGGAAATCCTCCAGTATCTATGGAATGGAGTGAGGGAGGGAATCCTCCAGTATCTATGGAATGGAGTGAGGAGGGGAATCCTCCAGTATCTATGGAATGGAGTGAGGAGGGAAATCCTCCAGTATCTATGGAATGGAGTGAGGGGGGGGAATCCTCCAGTATCTATGGAATGGAGTGAGGAGGGAAATCCTCCAGTATCTATGGAATGGAGTGAGGAGGGAAATCCTCCAGTATCTATGGAATGGAGTGAGGGGGGAATCCTCCAGTATCTATGGAATGGAGTGAGGAGGGAAATCCTCCAGTATCTATGGAATGGAGTGAGGGAGGGGAATCCTCCAGTATCTATGGAATGAAGTGAGGAGGGGAATCCTCCAGTATCTATGGAATGGAGTGAGGAGGGAAATCCTCCAGTATCTATGGAATGGAGTGAGGGGGGGAATCCTCCAGTATCTATGGAATGGAGTGAGGAGGGAAATCCTCCAGTATCTATGGAATGGAGTGAGGAGGGAAATCCTCCAGTATCTATGGAATGGAGTGAGGAGGGAAATCCTCCAGTATCTATGGAATGGAGTGAGGAGGGAAATCCTCCAGTATCTATGGAATGGAGTGAGGGAGGGGGAATCCTCCAGTATCTATGGAATGAAGTGAGGAGGGAAATCCTCCAGTATCTATGGAATGGAGTGAGGAGGGAAATCCTCCAGTATCTATGGAATGGAGTGAGGGAGGGGGAATCCTCCAGTATCTATGGAATGGAGTGAGGAGGGAAATCCTCCAGTATCTATGGAATGGAGTGAGGAGGGAAATCCTCCAGTATCTATGGAATGGAGTGAGGGGGGGGAATCCTCCAGTATCTATGGAATGGAGTGAGGAGGGAAATCCTCCAGTATCTATGGAATGGAGTGAGGGGGGGGGAATCCTCCAGTATCTATGGAATGGAGTGAGGAGGGAAATCCTCCAGTATCTATGGAATGGAGTGAGGGAGGGGGAATCCTCCAGTATCTATGGAATGAAGTGAGGAGGGAAATCCTCCAGTATCTATGGAATGGAGTGAGGAGGGAAATCCTCCAGTATCTATGGAATGGAGTGAGGGAGGGGGAATCCTCCAGTATCTATGGAATGGAGTGAGGAGGGAAATCCTCCAGTATCTATGGAATGGAGTGAGGGAGGGGGAATCCTCCAGTATCTATGGAATGGAGTGAGGGGGGGGGAATCCTCCAGTATCTATGGAATGGAGTGAGGAGGGAAATCCTCCAGTATCTATGGAATGGAGTGAGGGAGGGGGAATCCTCCAGTATCTATGGAATGGAGTGAGGAGGGAAATCCTCCAGTATCTATGGAATGGAGTGAGGAGGGAAATCCTCCAGTATCTATGGAATGGAGTGAGGAGGGAAATCCTCCAGTATCTATGGAATGGAGTGAGGAGGGAAATCCTCCAGTATCTATGGAATGGAGTGAGGAGGGAAATCCTCCAGTATCTATGGAATGGAGTGAGGAGGGAAATCCTCCAGTATCTATGGAATGGAGTGAGGAGGGAAATCCTCCAGTATCTATGGAATGGAGTGAGGAGGGAAATCCTCCAGTATCTATGGAATGGAGTGAGGAGGGAAATCCTCCAGTATCTATGGAATGGAGTGAGGAGGGAAATCCTCCAGTATCTATGGAATGGAGTGAGGAGGGAAATCCTCCAGTATCTATGGAATGGAGTGAGGAGGGAAATCCTCCAGTATCTATGGAATGGAGTGAGGGAGGGGGAATCCTCCAGTATCTATGGAATTGAGTGAGGGAGGGAAATCCTCCAGTATCTATGGAATGAAGTGAGGAGGGAAATCCTCCAGTATCTATGGAATGGAGTGAGGAGGGAAATCCTCCAGTATCTATGGAATGGAGTGAGGAGGGAAATCCTCCAGTATCTATGGAATGGAGTGAGGAGGGAAATCCTCCAGTATCTATGGAATGGAGTGAGGAGGGAAATCCTCCAGTATCTATGGAATTGAGTGAGGGAGGGGGAATCCTCCAGTATCTATGGAATGGAGTGAGGGGGGGGGAATCCTCCAGTATCTATGGAATGGAGTGAGGAGGGAAATCCTCCAGTATCTATGGAATGGAGTGAGGAGGGAAATCCTCCAGTATCTATGGAATGGAGTGAGGAGGGAAATCCTCCAGTATCTATGGAATGGAGTGAGGAGGGAAATCCTCCAGTATCTATGGAATGGAGTGAGGGAGGGGGAATCCTCCAGTATCTATGGAATGAAGTGAGGAGGGAAATCCTCCAGTATCTATGGAATGGAGTGAGGAGGGAAATCCTCCAGTATCTATGGAATGGAGTGAGGGGGGGGGAATCCTCCAGTATCTATGGAATGGAGTGAGGAGGGAAATCCTCCAGTATCTATGGAATGGAGTGAGGAGGGAAATCCTCCAGTATTTATGGAATGGAGTGAGGGGGGGGGGGAATCCTCCAGTATCTATGGAATGGAGTGAGGAGGGAAATCCTCCAGTATCTATGGAATAGAGTGAGGGGGGGGGAATCCTCCAGTATCTATGGAATGGAGTGAGGAGGGAAATCCTCCAGTATCTATGGAATGGAGTGAGGGAGGGGGAATCCTCCAGTATCTATGGAATGAAGTGAGGAGGGAAATCCTCCAGTATCTATGGAATGGAGTGAGGAGGGAAATCCTCCATTATCTATGGAATGGAGTGAGGGGGGGGGAATCCTCCAGTATTTATGGAATGGAGTGAGGAGGGAAATCCTCCAGTATCTATGGAATGGAGTGAGGAGGGAAATCCTCCAGTATCTATGGAATGGAGTGAGGGGCGAAATCCTCCAGTATCTATGGAATGGAGTGAGGGGGGGGGGAATCCTCCAGTATCTATGGAATGGAGTGAGGAGGGAAATCCTCCAGTATCTATGGAATGGAGTGAGGGGGGGAATCCTCCAGTATCTATGGAATGGAGCGAGGGGGGAAATCCTCCAGTATCTATGGAATGGAGTGAGGGGGGGGGCGAGCTGTTGCAAGATTTTTGGAATAATAAAGAAGAGTATAATTACAAAAAAAAATGCCAGGTTCTATATATAGACAGTAGATATAGGAACTGACCAATCAAATGGAAAGATGCTGTGCTACCAACCAATCAGAAACTCGAATCACTTCATAAAACATAATGGATATTTTAGAATTCTGTGCATACTTTTTGTTCTTCACACACACAAAAAAAAACCTTTGTTTTTCAAAACATGAATGGATTGGCTATCCAATAGAAAAACTCTTCGCTTCTAAAACTAAAATGACTTACAACTCGAAACCAACCCTGCATCGAGTTTATTTTAGAAACTAACATTTTAATGAAGAGAGAAAATTAAAAAAAAATATGGTTCACAAGAATTTTTATCAATTCAACAAATTCAAGTCAAAGACGATTGCTTCCAT
>NC_136490.1:34809575-34894575 GCF_053919585.1 Euprymna scolopes | reverse complement strand
ATATAGTTTCTGATTGTAAATAAAGAGGTGTTTTTTGCACCCAATAATAATAATAAACAGACATGTACATACGATTAAAATAATGTGTACTCAACATTTGCTTGATAATGATAAGGAAAGAAAATTATTAAGCTCAATGAGTTTAGGCAGTGAATGTTTTACAAACGAGAAGTCGAGATCAGAGCTCAGTCAAGCACCTACCATGATGTGTGAAGTTATTTGTATTAAAATTGTACAAATAGAATAAAATGTTATTTCTTCAACTATTAATATTAAGAGTTTTTTTTACCACCTATTTGATAACATTTCTTCGGATTTATTCAATTCTGGATAATTTCACTTTGCATTCAAATGTATACAGATATGAGATAATACACTTTTGACGATCCTGTAAAACTACAGTAAAGTGTTAAGATAAGCCCCTTTTAATTATATAACATAGCTAAACATGCAAATATACATACATGTATACATACCCACAAGTACATACATACATATATATGTATACACATATGCACACACATACCAACAAATACACACACAAATATACCCCCCACCTGCACAAATACACCCACCCACACACATATATATATTTAAGCACTTTAAACTTGAAATTTAAGTCGGTCCCTTAAGCTCGCATGCACAGATCATAATATTATAATCATTAGATCACTCTGAACGATGTCTCGACATTTAATAATAAATGTTTAAATTTCAACTTAATTTCTCGTGGTTAACATTGGCCGTGTGGTTTGTTCTTTGCTAATGGAGTCAGAGATGGCTTTGTGGCCAGGTTCAAATCTCCCAACCTACTGAAATCATAACTCCCTGCACTGATGATTCCCAAAAAGTGTCTGTAGGTATTTAAAAATTATTACAGTAATACTCACACACACACAGATAGATAGAGTACATTAAAATGTTTATTGAGAAAAGAGTATTTTATGACAGGAAAAATATTCAATAGATTACTTAATCTTTAAAGAAAAATGTCTTACTTTTGACAGGAAAAACGTACATTTAGTAAAATAATGAATAAAAAGAATAGAAAATTTTTTAAATTGCAGAAGATGAAAAAATAAAGATTAAGACATGCATATCTTTCGATAAGCAACACTGGTTCCAACGTTCCTTAATGTTCTGCCATATGCAACATATGCTGAGGAAAAGGGAAACGAGAAAGATGATCATGTGAACAAAATGCAGGGAAATGTATTTGAGACATCTCGGAACCAACAAAGTATAAGGTTAGCAGACACACCTTGTGAGATTGAGAAACAAAGCGAAAGAAGATATTCATAATTACACCATAAGCACACTATAGAGAAATGCAGACGACAATGAAGCAAAAAAGAATGAAAGAAATATATTCAAAAAAAATTTTTTTTAATACAATGAAGACTATTCAGTGCTTGAAAGCATAATAGATCTGACACGAGATTGCAAATTAAGTTTTGTAATCATAAATAGATCTTTTAAAAAAAAAAAAGAAAGAAAAAAAAGAAAAAGACAAATCTTAATTATTGAACAATATTTTGGCAAAGATACAATATAAAATCGAACCATAAATCTGTAATGCGGATAGATATTGATGTGATACGTTAATTAATACCATATTTCCGAAGAATCCTCGCATCTCGATAATAGGATGACTCAGATTAAAATAGCATTTCTATTGAAACATAAGTAGATTGCATGATGAATCGGAATTTTTAATGTGACTAAGCATCTCAATAAGAGGCTTTGACCATTAGTCTGTCATGCTAACTTCAAAACAGCATTTTTGTTGGCTCATCATGCTAATTTAGGCAAATAATATTCTTTTAGCAAGAATTGTTCCTTACTAAAAAAAAAAGAAAAGTTTTTTTCTCTTTTATTAAATCAAAACCAGGTTCACTTTAAGCTTAGATACTGAACAAAAACAAAAAAAACAAAAACAAAAGAACATGTTATAGAACATAGAAATATTTATACGAAGAAATTTGAACATAATGAATGCCAGTTAGCACAATAATTAGTGGAGCTAGTATATATTTAGGCGGACCTGAAGAATCTTGCCCCTTCATCTATTTTTATCTTTTTTCAGCAGATTACTATAAAATAGAACACTAGTCTATCAGATTATCAGAAAAAAAAAAAAAAAAAAAAAGTCAATATTTTGTAGGGGTGCTCTGTTTCTAATGCATCGTTCTAGTGAATCGATCACCCATTTTAGAACAAGTCAACATTTTTAGGCCAAATTTTGTGAATTAACCTTATTTTAAAAGTAGCTTGGTCTTTTTTTGAATTTTGCTTTTTTAAATAATCTATATATAAAAAAAGGGTATAAATTTGTGAAATTTGGCCTAAAAACGTTGCGTTGTTTTAAAATGAATGATTGATTTACTAGAACGTTGCATCAGAAACTAAGCACCATCTACAAATATTTAAATATTGACATTTTTCCATTTTCTTTTTTTTTGATAATCTGTTAGACTAGTGTCCACTCGATAATAATCCGCTGAAAAAAAAATAAAAAAAGACGAAAGTAAAAAATAGAGGGTGGAGTTGCAAGATTCTTCAGGTCCACGTACATTTAAATATATATGAACAAATGCTTATTCCCTGGGTTTACCAAATAATGATCAATTAAACTCTAAAGTTTCTTAAATTCTATCATGGTTTATATCATGAATATTTTTTTAGATGTCTGAAACCTAGAATTTCTGTATTAGTTTAGAAAATCCCAAGTTGTTTAACATGAGTGATTCTTGCTTTCCTTGTAAGATACAAACAAACTTAGATAACAATCATGAATCGCTCTGATGTCCTTGGAATGGTGTGTCATACAAAACATTCACACTACCAGGGTTTCCAAATTTTATCCAATTCAATTTAGAACTTAAATACTAGTTACAATCAGTTCTTGTGATACTGATTACATATGTCACTGTTTCTAGTTAGAAGATTTTACAAGTGTAACGTTGCAGTTACAAACAAAGGAAATAAATAAAAATCCGGGTCAGCATTTTTTTTTAAACAAAAGTTTTTATTACCGCTACTCTCCTGTTTTGACACCACTTAAAAGGTCTCTTGCTGCCACATGTCCATCTAGCCTAGCTGCATTTCTCCTTCCTCTGGCTACATGCTGGCCCATTCTCATCCTCGACTTTACACGTCCATTTTCTTCGATGAGCCTTTTGCTTCTCCTGACCACGTGATGCATTTTTTCTCACTTTTGTTCCTTTTTCTTATCGTGCACACTTCCTAATTTGCATACACGCTTTTTTTTTTTGGCTGCTGCTGTTGATATATTTTCCCGCATGCTCATATGCATTATGTTCCAAAAGCAAGCTAGTTTTCTTATCAGCTAGGTTTGTATCTTAGCATTTAGAACTTTATCTAATAGAATAGATAGGTATAAATAAAACTTGCTGAATAAATAAATCGATAAATAAATGGTTGTTAATGGGTTCAACTATTCTGCGTAAGATTTATCTCGTTGTGTAAGAAAAATCTACCTCCCATTGGCTTGGAGTCATAATGCGCATAGAAAGTCTGAGAGATAACGAAAGGTCTTTCTGTAAGAATAACATAATTGCCAGACTTGTGGACCAAGACGGAGTTGAGATTTAGGCTTTAAAAGAAATGGACTGCAGCCGTGCTTACATAATAGGCTGACGATGAAAAGCTGCCGTACAGAAACTTGGACACGAGCCAGAGTTCCGCTTTGCTTATACAAGAATGTTGTCAGCCACATTCCCATCTATAATTGCAAACAAAAGGAAAAACCAACTGAAAACTGACAAAAGATAAATTCTGTTTCATTACAATTGTCATAAGCTTATCTTTCTTGTTTACTAGTGAGTTTAAGAAACTTGTCTCCCAGGTCAGACCAAGAACAATGAACATGTGTGCATGCAATCACTTAAGACCATAAAGACAACAAAGCTGAAAATGGCGTTTATTTATGTAAAATAAAAAAATAACAACAAATAAAAAAAACTTTTACTTAAAATATTTGTACAATCTTTCATTAAAATAATGTTAATATACTAGCAGGGTTTGTGAAAATTTGATAGTTAATGCGTTTTAATTTCATCTCCCTACAGACAAAAATAAATATAACCTAAATTTTAATTTGTTATACAAAAAAAAAAAAAAAAAAAAAAAAGTATTTCTTTAAATTGATTGGACCAACCTTTTCTTCTCTGCATTCTCTCACAGACTTGATGTTGCTAGTTTCAGTCTTTCTATAAATACTATTATGGCACGTGTTCAGAATTGTCTGATCTAATAATTGTCTTTTTGTTCTAGATCGTTTGATTTGTTGGTCAAGTGATCTTCAGCAATTTACTATCATAACACCTCATTATAATACAGCTTCCTATTCCAGGGGCTTCTTTCACAGAACTGCAGGCTTATAATAGTCTCTTCCTACTGACTGTTATAGTCTTTTCAAGACCAAGGCTTTTGCAATAATCGTTTTTTATTCTTGTTACATCAAGTGGCTTAATGCCTTGTCTGGACAGATTTTTATAAGTGTCTTATTCGAATTCAGAAGGGATTGAGCATTTCCAAATTACTTAACCATAATAACTCATAATTTCTATCTTTTGTGATCTAAATCAAACTATGTATTTTTGTTTTTCTTTCTTTAATGCTTCTTCTTAGGTTTCTCTCTAAACCGAGAAAGTTATTTTCCTTTTCTTTCTTCCTCCCCTCTCTAGACATTGACTGATGTCTCAATCATACATGCCAATAATGGCATTTTCACAGCTGACTTTTTACCAACCTTTTGTGACCTTCACACATGACTTGACACTTGTAATGGGATCACCTTTCACCCTCTTCTTCCTCTTTAAATGGATCAAGATGAACATTATGCCTTTGATTGTTTCTTTGTCCCCTTATCCTCTGATAACTTTAATTTCCTCCCTTTCACACAATTAAAACATTTTTTTTAATGCATAACTTTATTGAGATAATCTATTTTCACACAATTTACATCCATCAATATCTCTTGGGTTGCTTCTAACTATTTTAATGTTCTGGTCTTTGACATCATTAAAGATTCCAAATGCATCGTTATGATTTCTAATGCATCGTTATTATAGGCGAGTCTTGAAGCGGTTATTCTAGTCAGTACCAGATAAGTAACTAAAAGAGTACACGTCCTAGGATGGGGAAAATTAATGCATTAACAGAACCATTTTTAACCATTTTTATGCCATCGTATGAACATCAAAAATCAAAATATATTAAGCCTTATGTCTAGAATCCTTATTTCAATTTTTATCAAAATTCATTACATGAATTCTAAAAAATGTTTACCATTTAGATCTTAAAGTCTTGAGAAATTGAAATTCAGGAAATATTGTTTTATTGGTGTCTTAAATTCAACACAAAACTAAAATTTATTAATTTTCAAATGGAAGACTGTGCTCATGCACCCATAAAAGCTTTTGAAACTACTACAAATAATCAGGAATTTTGGGCAATGTCTGCTAGCCGCGGGGGGAGGGCATTCCACAGCCATAAAATACTATTAAATATATTTTAATTTGCCCAGATTTCATATATATTATTATAGAGTCATGATTTCAAAAGTAAAAAAAGGGTATTTAGGTGTCATCAGCTAGAATCAAAACTGAAAGCAAAACTGTAGCACTCAAAGCTGGTGACGTTACCACTGTACCAACGTGACACATATATGAACTGATTAAAAATAAACCATGAATGTACAAAATGTAAAATGATGTTTTCAATTTTGACGACTTTTTTACCCTTTAAAAACTATATTAACCGCCTAATGACCTATCAAAGAAGGGTTCATAAAAAATATAATCATTTGAGGCCCGTACAACTGTTTCGGAAGAGATATAGTTTGAAAATATGGAGCAAGACAGACAGACGTACATAATGAGTTTTATAAATTAGATGTCTAATAATACCTACTGTTAAAATTTGGCAAAATATTTCCATCCTCTTTGCATAAAATTAAATTTAGCTTACATTTTTACCCCTTACGCCTTGCCACCTGCTAATTAGTTCAGGAATGTATCCTGTACATAAAAATATATAAGCATATACTTAATTGTATAAAGATAAAGATTAAAGCTCAACATTAAATAAAACAATTTTTTAGTGAAAGGATGAATGATGGCATCAGAAAGCAAATTATGGAAATATATAAAATAAAAAAAAAATAACCAAAATTCTATTAAATAAAAATAAAAGCAAATTATGGAAATATATGAAATATAAAATTAAAAAAAAAATAATCAAAATTCTATTAAATAAAAATAAAAGCAAATTATGGAAATATATAAAATAAAAAAAAATAACCAAAATTCTATTAAATAAAAATAAAAGCAAATTATGGAAATATATAAAATAAAAAAAAATAACCAAAATTCTATTAAATAAAAATAAAAGCAAATTATGGAAATATATAAAATAAAAAAAAAAAAACCAAAATTCTATTAAATAAAAATAAAAGCAAATAAATAATGATAAATAATCATTCTGTGTGTGTGTTTTGAAAATCAGAAAAAATATCAGTAAGTAAAATTTTTTAAATTAAAATGAAAACTTAGAAAACTATTGGAAATATTTGAGGCACCTATCCTGCCTTGATAGAGTTCAAGGACAACTTCGAAAGCTAGTAGGTGATGCACTTTTCTCTTCCGTGCAACCTCTTTCCCCCTAGAAAAGACACCACGATCTTGTCTCTGTCCTATTGCTATTTTCATAGCAAGTGCTCGACTGAACTCCAATCTATGACCCCCTCTTTCCAAACTTCCACAAAAAACAGTTGATTATCTACAACCACTATATATGATTTCTATGCCTAAATTTAAACGCAGATTTCATAAAGAAAACTTTTTTCCCAGAACTTCCTGCCTGAATACAACATGGTAGCCTTCAAATCCAATGTAAACAAATTCTTGTTGAGCCGTTCCCATAAATAATCAAATTCTACCCAATTTACACCATTAACGATTACTACACTACCAACTTACATTCATTAACCCTTATCCTCAAGTGGTCTTTAGTCCTTGATAAGTGGTGACTAAAAAAAAAAAAAAAAAAAAAAAAAGTAAAAAAAACTATCAAGTTTTTTATAAACTATTCTTTTCAAATACTTCAAAATAACAGATATTACCGCTATTTGACGCCCAAGAGGACACTCCTTGCATGATCCCTATTTTCTCATGGGGTTATTAAAATCAACACTTTTGTCAGAATACCAATTAGAACCGACTGATTGAACACAAGTTGCTATTTTACTAATATCTGAAGAGGGCTGCTCATATCTTTCTCAATTATATAATTAAAATGAATACAATAAATCCAAATGGATTAAAGCTCAGCTTAGCTGATTCCACACTTTGCATTGGTTTATAGCACGACTTGTGTTGGCAGCTTTGCTTAGAAATTGGATGATAATTTGGTAAAGATGATGTCTTTGCTGGAAAGTCTTCAACAAGCAGACCACCTGAAAACGCTGAATGCTGTAATCAAAGGAATTCAGTGTTTGAAATTGTAAGCATAAGGATACTGGGGAATTCAAATAATTGTTTGGAAAAAATCCAATAATTTTCGAATATCTC
Organism: Euprymna scolopes; assembly: GCF_053919585.1. Lineage (NCBI taxonomy): Eukaryota > Metazoa > Mollusca > Cephalopoda > Sepiida > Sepiolidae > Euprymna > Euprymna scolopes. The sequence continues at coordinate 34,886,980 of NC_136490.1, read as the reverse complement.
AATGACCACTTGTTAAAATTCCTTTCATATATCTTGGAGAGTTGGAAGTGGGAAATTTCAAGAAATATATTTCATGTCAAGAAAAAGATCAATTTTACTTTTGCGGATAGTAATAGTGAAATGAAACCAATCATCTAATGAGAAACCATAAAAAATGAATAAGTAATTAATTAACGCTTGTTTTTCAAAGAAATATGCAAATTAGTTAACCATCATGTAGTTGCTCGCATATCCATGACTGAGTATATTAAAAACCTCGTTTTAATAATTTTTAAATAGAAAAAGTAGATTTTCAATATTAATGCCAGAGCAAGAAAATAACTCTATAGGTATACAGATACATAAAGTCAAAATTAAAATATGAAGAATAGTCAACTGGGTTTACAAAATGAATTTCTAGATTTTAATAAACTGTAATAATCAGGTGTAATTATTCCTATGTACTTGGCTCCATGCATGAGAAGAGTTCTACCTATGGTCAGTTTTTAACCAGCTATGACCTGAATTAGAGGATTTAAAAAAATATTTATTGTTAATTTTAATTAGCGGCATACTGAATGTAAGCAATGGACAGTTGCAATCTGGAGGTATCTGGCATCTACTCAGATACTGAATTAATACATACAAGGCAGGTCTGAACCAATTCCCACTTTATTTATGCTGTTATATTAATTTATTTACAACTGAACAACTTAGTTCAACCCGGTCATAAAGGGTTCATGTGGGAAAAATCCAGTTTCCGAAAATGGGGCACTCTGGATTGGAACAAATGTAAAAGTTGCTTCAGTCTAGAAAGATTTTTTGTTCACTGACTGAGGGTAGAAAAAACTCCGGGTCAGAGTGGACCTAGGAGCAATGGCAATTAAAGGGTGGCTCCACACTCCCCAAAGCCCGCAAGCAGGGGCCTCACCATCGGATATAGTTTAAGGTCATATCGTTTTGATTGAAAAATAGTTGATTTCACTAATTTTGATGACAAGGAAAGTATTAGAAGTGTAAAACATTTGTTGATTCAATGCTTATGCATTTTTGATGCCGCACTGTTTTTAAATAGTTTTTTCAGATTAATTTAAAGTTTCACAACATTTTTTATTATTAAATTGTTAGGTGGAAGCACAGAATAGTTACAAAAACACTTTTCCGTCCCCATGTTAAGAATGGCTCTCAAATTAATGTTATTTCAGCATGGTACCAAAAATACACAAGTACCGTTAATCCTTATTCAAATCCAGGCAACATCGGGTTTCGCTGCTAGTTACATATAATTCACACTAGTTGAAATTACTGAACAAAGAGAAAAAACAGCATCTGAGCAGATAAAATATAAAGTTTGGAATTCAAACAAAACTAAAACAATATTTCTTAAAACGCATACGAAACAAAGGAAAATTCATATGAAGTACAATGTAGCTTTTGTTTAGAGAGCTATACTGGTCAAAGAAATTGGGGAAATTTGGACTATTTTTGATAAGAGGACAAATAGCAAAAACGTGACAAAATAACCTCTCATTATGTTGTAACATGTAAAAATACATATGAATATTTTAAAATAAATAAACATAGAAATGTACAACCTGTGGCAAAAATTGTTATATATTAAAAACAATGTGCAGCATCTGACTAAAGTACGGTTATTTGTTGTAAAATAAGTTTCAGTTGTGTGAATATTTTTTGTTTTAATTTCTTTTGAAAAGTTGGAATGAGATAGTATAATTTTTTTGTTTACTTTATTTTTTTGTTGTTGTTAAGAAACACATGAGCACATGAATAAAATACAAATACATATAAATGACACAAATAAACATGAAATTAAACAAAGTGGATTCAATTATTCGTTAAATAATTAATTTCCGTCTGAAAGAATATACATTTATTATTCCTCATAATTGCCATAATACTTTGTTGAAATCAGGCAGACAGCCATTTTTCAGATTCATTTCAAAACTGAAGGGGAGGGGGTAATTATTTCAGACGTCTATTTTCTTATGAAGAAAAACAACAAAAAAATGAAAGTCTACGGTATTTATTTTTTTGGCTATTTACTACTTTATAAAAAGTGGCAAAATAATATTTGGGAGGAGTAAAAAAAAAAAAAAAAAAAAAAAAAAAAAAAAAACAGGTTGCTGCAAATAATTTATTTCACCTATCAGTTTCTTAGTAATGTTCAAAAGTAAAAGGAAGCCGAGTTTAGGTAGTTTGCTTTTTCTTAACAAGCATTTTCTGTAAAAAAAATTAAGTTACAACAGTTGATAAAGCTAGCATAGATGTAGGCTGCTCTTCCAGGAAATGATGAGGACAACGAAATGATAAAGATCCTAAGAGTGCATGACACAACCAACTTGCTAGTAACTGGGTGTTGAATGAAGTTAATAAAGTAATATTTTAAATATTCTACAAAGTTCATAATCATGAATTCATCCTAATACAGATCTCAAGTATAAGACATAACTAATCGCGAAAAATAACACTCAGCTTTGATGCTTGGTTGAAAATACAAACAACCAGCGATTTGACATAGTGGAAAACAAAATCCATCAATCAGCTAAAAAAATTGCAATCTTCTCTGATCTATTTAGGCGGCATAACAAAGTAGGAGGCATTGCTTTTGAACGCCCCCTCATATTATGAGAAATTTTTAATGAGCTCTCATTAGAGAAGAAAGCACCCAATAGTCAAATTTGAATAATAGACAATTTTCTGATTAGGGTCTATTAAAGGAACATATTTCAAAAGCAAAAAATAATTTTGAAATGTTTCTATTAACACTTGTTAAAACATTTTCTTTTTGTAAATCAAAAACTGACAGGAGTTTGGTAGGCAATTTTTTTAAAATATATATATACACATAAATACATATAGAAAGAGGTTTGTGTTTACTTTAACCTTTTTACGTAAATATTACAAAGTATAAATCATGTCGAAAATCTGCATGAATATAATTACACATAATAGTTAACTGAAGATGATTATTCCATAAGAAATGCAAAAAAAAAAAAAAAACTAATATTATTATTAAAACTAAAATTATAGGAGTATATATATATATATCATCGACACACAGTACTGCTCCACTGTATCACAGCTCATCAGTGCAGCTAGACTACCAACTACCTCAAGCCAAGATTGAAATTCGACCACTCAGGCGACAGTCAGAATTTCTCACCATTATGCTATTTGGCTGCTGCTGATGAGGATATGAAATTAAAATGTTGAAAAAAAAAAAAAAAAAAAAAAAAAAGGGGGGGGTCACTTATCGAGGTCTGTAAGCCACTAGAGAATAAGGGTTAATGAGTGTACAGTGGTCACCAAAACAACAGCATAGTAATCATTAGTGGTGGAAATTGGATATAATTTTATTACTTGAGGGGATGGTTCAACAAGAACTTGTTTACATTGGACTTTAAAATAGCCATGGTATAGTTAGTTGGAAAGCAAGTCAGTGAAACAGAATTCCACTGGATGGTGGTTGTAGGAAAAACCTTTGTTCATGGAATTTGAATTTAGATTTAGGCACAGACAGGGAGTGGAGGAAATTGTTAATAGTGGTTTTAGCTAGACAAGTGCTTTTTTTTTTTTTTTTTTAAGTTTAGTAGGGGAAGGGAACCATAGATTGAATCTCAGATGAGCACTTGCAATAAAAATAATGATAGAGCTGAGACACTTTCACGATGCCTTTTCTGTGAGAAAGAGGTTGCAGGGAAGAGAAAAAGGCATCATCTAGTATGTACATCATTTACTAGGTTTTGAAGTCTGAAGGCAAGATAGGGTGTTCTGAGCAATTCCTTCCCAGATGTAGCAACTTTTTACAAGTTAGAAAAAAAAAAAAATCAATTATATCCATGAGGGAAGATTTTTAGCTTGTAAATTACAGTCTATGAAATAAAATCTGCCATGTGGTCTTTAATATGACCGAGAATTTTAGATGTGCAGGATATAATATCAGTGTAAATTTATTCTGATTTTATGAGTGCCTTAGAAATGGAAGAGTAAAGTTTACAAATGAGATTAACAGTTTCTAATGATCTAATGGCGGAAAACGTTCACGTCATGTCTGAGACATACTAATCAGATGATAGCTTACTTACAAAACTATATACACATATTTAGAAATGTCTGCAGAGTAAATATATAATTACATTGTTAGCCTTAATTTAGGAGAGCTAATTGCAGAGTACACTAATTTCATTTCTGCCATTATTGCCAGAGTCTATTTTCCTTTATATAAATTTTCCAATTTTATTTATAACATTACGCTTATCATATCATTAAAAACAAAACAATATATTAAGATTTAAAATATATTTATTGGTTCATATAGCATACATTTATTTCAACCATTGAGATGTTTCTTGGAATATAGTATTGTGGATCATTTAAACTACAATTCTCATTTTGGTTTCGCCAATCTTTCTCAAAAAACACCCGTCTAGCTGAAAACACTGTCAGTAACTTTACCCACTCTTTAACTGTGCCTAAATCAAAACGTAGATTCCATGAACAATGCTTCTTTCTTAGAACTGCACGCCTGTGGAACTCTCTTCCGTTTGCCTGCTTCCCAGCTGATTACAACTTAGTTGTCTTCGAGTTCAACATAAACAAATTCTTGATGAACCACCCCCTTAAGTAATCCAATCTACCAAATTCTTATTAATAACGACTACTACGATATTATACAATTGATTACTGTACACTCAATAGTCCTTATCCTCAAGTGGCTCCAGGGCCTTGATAAGTGGTGACTCCTATGTAAAAAAAAATAAATAAATAAGTGTAATCTTAGAACCTTTTCCAAGTCCTTCTTTTCTTTTAAACTTTGGAAATCTTTGTCAAATTTGCTAAACACAAAAGAATTTCAAACCCTTTATTAAATTCCTGGAGTAGATTGTTCTCATCCAGTCTTCCATGATTGAGTAGAAGTGTTAATTTTATGTTATTTTTAGTTATAATCTGTAGTATGGACTGAAACTTCAACTTTAAAAAACACTGCCACACCACATGTCCATGTGAATAATTATGGTGGGAATTTTTTGAGCATTTTAGCCGACGACCATGTTTAAATGTGTCATATAATTATCTATGGACACAGCTTTTGCCATATGATTCATCAGCCTGGCTGAACTTAACACAGATTTTCATATAAAGGCAAGAAAAATAAAGAAAAATCAATGCAAACTATATTACAACTAAATTACATTGACATACTGGTTCCTGTCAGACCAGTGAAAAATAAGAGTTTGAGCCTGATCAGTACTTAAATGGGTGACTGATTTCTTTCTTTTTTTATATATCGGAGTCACCACTTATCAAAGCCCAGAGGCCACTCAAGGATAAGTGTTAAAGGGTGTACAGTAGTCAATGGGACAATATCGTAGTAATCGTTAGTAGTGGAAATTTGGTAAATTGGATTACTTAAGGGGACGGCTCATCAAGAAATTAGTATGCTAGACTTGAAGACAACCATATTGTAATCAGTTGGAAAGCAGGAAAATGGAACAGTTCCACAGGCGTGCAGTTCTAAGAAAGAAGCTTTGTTCATGAAATCTATGTTTAGGTTTAGGCACAGATAAAGAGTGGGGGACATTATTGATAGTGGTTTCAGCCAGACGAGTGGTTTTTGCAAAAGTCCAGCCGTGGAGAGGAGCATAGATTGGAGCTCAGACGAGCACTTACCATGAAAATAATGATAAAGCAGAGATAGGCTCACAACGTATCTTCTGTGTGAAAGAGCTTGCAGGGAAGAGAAAAGGCTACAAAGTCTATTTTGAATGCTGCCTTTCTAGCAGCTCCTAACCAGATGTGACTTATTGTAAATTAGTCAATGTATATGACGCATTGGACACTAGTTGCAATTTCACAAAGAAATTGCTGGTTCATATTGATAATAATGCATAAATTGTCATGATAGATCTGACTGAATTTGAATTTAGCCTATTACATAGTGCACAATGGTATCCGTTAAGGCCAATGACACACCCTACTTACATTTTATTGCTACAATAAAAATGTCTAAAGAATAAAAAAAAAAAATAAGGTGGCAATAAACCTGTTAATGGAAGCAAAATTTATTGAGAAAAACATTGATATTCATGAAATGTTTTTATGAAAAGTCACAATCAGAGAATCAATAAAATGAATTCTTTCTTATAAGCCAACGAGCTTTTGTGTCATAATGCGTTAAATATCATAAGCGACCATTCTCATTGAAATGTATCATCTTTGAGCATTTAATAGCCGACACCAATAGCAACAATTATATGGCCTGAGAGTAATTCTTCTCGTCTTAGATGCTGGAATCCCCCCCCTTCCCCTAAAGTAGAATGCGAAAAAAAAATCAATAAATACTTCTTTGATAATAAAATCGAATTTTCATTTGCACAAACCAAACAGAAAATAAAATATTCGGAAGATATGTTCATTTAATCTGTGCATTTAGCAAAGAAAATGCTATGTCAAATTTGAACATGACAGACCAATGGAAACGCTATATCAAACTTGAGGGTGACAGACTGACGGAAATGATATTTCATGTTTCACTATTATTCTTGAGGGAATCTAAAGGCCTTGCCTTGGGAGCGACAGTGGCTATGTGAGTAGACACAAAACCTGGGTGTGTCAAGTTAAAATCCAGTTTGTTTCACAAAAACACTTTCATCAAACCAACACTTGACCTTGTGTCTAACTTCTCAAAGAGAAGGTAAATAATTTAAAGACCTTGCCAATGGTATCATTGACCGTTTCTAGTAATTATGACAGCTTGCTTCTTTCTTTATGAAATTCATGTTTGATTCATGAATGAAGAAAGACGTTTATATGGATCAGTGAAAATCTTTGAAAAGTTTATTTTTCAAAAAGACAGGCATAACAGATTCGACTGGCCCCAATCCTAGAAATGTTTGAATCCTCGATTAAACAACGCTCTTGATGGATTTCTTCATCTGTTTTATGGCATATCAACCTCTTTTGCACCATTGACGATGAAAAATAACCAATTATCAAATGATTAATTGCATAAGATTTGTCGAATAGAAATCTATATTTTATGCACATCCAGGGAAAAATTGTTGATTTATACTTTTCTCAGCGACGTTAGTAATTTAGCACAACAGATCTAATAGTATCTTAACTCAATGTAGCAGATTCCATAGGCTGCAGCAATATCCATTTGTCTATCATGTACTCCTTAGTAGCAGATGACACAGGATTTCAGATTTGCCAAAGATTAACAATTTTTTTTTTTGGGGGGGGGGATCATCATCATCATCATCATCATGAGGAGGAGGAGGAGGAGGAGGAGGACCTTAACCCTCCAGGATCATGGAAGCGCTGTATTATTTTATGCAGCATGTCTTGAGTAAGAATAGCTTAATGACACCCATCCCTTTTCAGGATTCAGAGCAAATATAACAGTCACCCATTTTAGCACTGACTAGGTTCCATTTCACTTAACTTTGATGATTGTGAACCAGTGCATCAACATGATTATGCCATACGACAAAGTTCGGGAAGGAATAAATGATGAAAAAATACTCAAACTTCTTTTAGTCAGTTTCAAATCAGATTGCATTTCCTGAAGGTGTCTCTTGGTAGGAAATCCATTAAAATTATTAGTTCAGTACTGATTTTGTTTTGCAAGAAAAATGAAGGAAAGTGCATTTCATTGAGACATTGGAAATTCTTGATAATAGAAAATGTTTCTAATTTAATGTCCGTTTTGCAATAAATCTTAATTCTGTATTGTCGCATAAAAAAAAAAAAATGTATCTCCATACAAATGAAAAATAATGTTCTAAATCTTATAAGGAATAATTGAAATCTGAAGTTTGTGCTCTTCAATATTGATAATCGAAAAAAAAGTTTGAGTTTCAATTTATATTTTTTTAAGATTGTATGACTACTTTTTATAAGTCTACATATGCTTCTTTTCGCTGCGAAATGATTTAGATCTTAAAACTTACTACTAAGCGATTGATGAAATAAAAAATCCAATAATTTAAAATATCAAAAATAACATTTTTTTTAAATTTTACTTTAAAAAAAAATTAGTTCTAGAATTAAATCTATCAAATGCATTTCAGTTTCTTTGTAAACAAGTTAGATATTTTAATTCTTTTGTTAATAGATAAAAAAAAACAATTACTTTGTGATCCAATAAAATCTGAAACGAATTCAGAAGCAGTGAAGCTGTTGAATAGAAAAGGATTGAAATTAGTTTTTAAATTCTTAGTAAATATGTATTAAAACGTTAAAATCTATTTGATAAATAATTTATATCAAATACGTTTACAAATAGATTAGTAATTTAATGACCAAGCAATACTGTAATAATAAAATTTCATTTTCAAAAATTTTATTTGAAATATAATTTGGTAGAAACAAAATTGAAGATTGAATTTAAACAAAAAGCAAAGAAAAAGAAAAGACTCCTAGTCAACGTCAAGTAGGTACAATTAGTTTATATATGAAAACAAACAGAAAATGCAAAATTCATGAAAATTTTCAAACAAGGCAATCAATAAAACAGTCTGAATTTTGCTAAGATTAAATTAATAAATTTATTAAGCTATAATGCTTAATAATTCTAATATAATTTTATTATAAGATAATTTCGACTGAAGATCTTATAATTAAAAAAAAATTATATATAATTATTTCTTTATAAATTTCATTTTAAATAGGCTTAATATTAACTTTGTTCACATGCCTTCAACTGTAGCAAGTTAGACACAAGGTCAGTTAATAGCAGGGAATACATCCCCCCCCCAAAAAAAAAAGAGAGAATTTGGTTCTAAATTCCTATCTCAATCGGTAGGGAAGCAGAGGACAACAGCGAGAAACATATGCTGACCGTCTGAACCCCTGGGCAACATAAAGAATGATGAGCAACAATGAATTCATGAATACCTTGAGGGGAGGGGGCATAGCAATCCATCCCTGTACTGGGCAGGACACCACTTAGCAGATGTATTCCAAAATTAATAATGATCAGTATCAAATTTAGGAGTAAATCCTTTACAAACAAATATCTAAACATTTACAGATACCTAACTTTATATAAAGAGAGATAAGGAGCCAGAATTGCATGATGTTTTTTTTTGTATGTTTTTAAACGAATTATATTTTTAAATATTATTTTGAAATTAAATTTATTTATTAATTTTTTAAATAGCCATTTTAAATAAATTAAATGATTATTTATAGTAATTTCTGAAACTTTTACAAATCCAGGATAAGTCATCATCACACACACAATTTGATGAGATAATTTATGGAGATCATGCAAAATAATAAAAAGCCATGAAAAAGGGTGTTAAATATTTGAAATAAAAACCAAAATATATTAGAAAACATCCCTATCAGTAAATAGGAAAATACTTATATAATTTCATTTCCAAGAAAACAAGAATTAATAAATAAGGGTTTCCTAAAAATAGTTTCTTTAAATTTATTTTATTTCTAACCTTTGTCTTAGCGTCGTCTGGGCAACCAGCTTTGAAAAGTCTAACTAGTTGACTTGCTGAATTGCTTACGATAAGCTCGTTTTTCTGTTTTTAGTTTAATAAACCCTTTTTATTAGTTCATGTAAATAAAGAAAAAATAGTTGATTTTGTCTGTTTTTTTTTAATTTTTTTATTGCGAAACAGAAAATGTTAATACTTGACTTTTAAAAATAACTTATGATGAGGTAGTGTCAGGCTAAGATACCATTTTGGATGCGATTTAAGTTGCTTAGTAATTCATTCTAGTATTCTGAAAACCCATTCTATGCATTATGAATTGCTAGATGGTACTGATGAAATGAAACTATTCTGATATTCTGTTATTCCTTGAGCACGGTCAGGAAGCCAGGTAGAACGTAATTAAAAAAAATCAAAAAGTGATTGTTATTTATTTTTTAAAACCTACAATATTATGTAAGAAATAGTAGGAGTTAAAAAATGAAATAATGACTAGTGGATTAATAGTTATAATAATTCACTATGAAAAGAACTTACTCGGCGATTGTGAGTTTTGTGGGAGAACTTAATTGCAGGAGAGTGAAATTTCTTACAACTCTTTTCATGTATTTAAGAGAAGCTGTTTGATTGAATTAAATGTAATAATTTGAAAATGAGCAATAAATGTGTGCATGTTCTTTTTTTGTGACACACGCTTTAGGATTTGTTGTAAGTGTATTAAATATTTGCATAGGAAGTTTTCTCATGTTTTTCTGTAATGTGCGAAAAGCAACATTATATAGGAGATATCACTCTTGTACAAGTTGCAAACCAACTTGTATTTCTAGCGCTTTTCAGGACTAAGATATTTCTTTTTCTTTTATTCATTTTCAATCAATATTGAAATGACCGATTTCTTTCTTTCTTTCTTTTTTTTTTCTGCCCTGTCAATATAATGTACAATCTAGTTTCAAGTTGTGTTTGAAAACGCATTATAGATTAAACTTGATAAACTATACACCTTTCTGCTTTCTGAACAAATTCAAATAACAATGATTTTTTTTTCTTTTTAACACGTGCCTTTTTAATTCTATAACTGCTTTATTTATTCATTTATTTATCATTAGTTTGTTGATCATATTCAAATTTTATTACCATTCTCATCACTAAATGCAGACTGAATGGATATATTTTAGGTGCACTTGAACATTTTTGTGGGAGGCTTTATCACGTGATCTGTTTCTATTTACTTGACTGTTCACAAGTACAGTATTAAAACAGATACTACACTTTTCTCCGAGTTAAAGTCAATTGCATTCATGCGCAAATATACATTTATGTTTACGTTGGTTAATTTGTGGAGTACTGATATGCATGTGGGCTTAGCTCAGATGGTAACGAATGATGGAACCCAAGTCATTTTTTCTTTTTGAACTTTTAAAATCACTATTACAAGTTGAGTACAATATTATAATCAATAGAAAATTGACTATAATAATAGATACAAATTCTACATTAATCAAAAATATATTTAAGCATATATAACTTCTGGACAACACAAAGGATTTTATTGATATATATATAAACTAGTCTGGAGAAACATTAAGAAAACATATATTGGATCAGGTTTTATAAAATAACTAGCCTGGGTACACAGCATTGCCCGGGTATTTGGAGGTGTGTGTTGAGCAAAAAAAAAAAGAAAGGGTAGCAGGCTCGAACCCATACCGTGAAGAAGGAAAATAATGTGGGGAAGGAAAATAATGTGGGGAAAAACGTGACGTCTTTGCTATAACGCCCATCGCTAAACCGGAAGTGACGAATGTTTAAATTAAGGCTAATCAACCGAAAAGAGGGGATGACCTTCGAAAATATTGGCGAAAAAAATGACCCCTCCTTTTAGAATTGTGCTCAGTTGAGGGTGAAGGAATTAATGTTTTTAGTCAATTTTTTCGATATTTGTCATCCGAAGGGTCGAGCTTCAAAATGATATTGATCTTGTCAAAATCCGTCGCTTCTGTCGAAATTTTTAGGCAGACACAAAAATATACATACATACATACGTTTAAACAGACAGGTGAGATTTAGATTATAGATGAAGGCTTAATAGAAGTTTTAAGTTTGATAGCATCGTGAGGGTAATCTGATTATTCATGTATTGAAATACAAGTTAAACTAGATCTTTATTACATGAACAGAAGGCAAAGAAACTGTTCCAAATAATTTTGTGTATTCATAGTATGTCTACTTTTTCTAAGAACCAGAATTAATATCATGCTCAAAGAAGTGTAACAAATAAATATTGATGATGATTTAAAACGAATAAAAGGTTTGCATGTATTATTTTAAAAAATCACAAGCAAAATATAAAAAAAACTAAGTTTTAAACTAAAGTTATCATTAATTCACCATCGTATGTTGTAGAAACAACAAGAAAAACGGAAATTGCTTGTATCACGTAATTGATTAAAACAAATCGTTATCCAAATTTTAAACCTGATAAAAAGACAAAATATGATTACATATTTTTGACTGGCCAGAAGGTGAAGTATGAAAGAAATGGCAATACATGCAAAAAATAAGATACCATTTTACAAAGGAAAATAAATATAAAGTTAATTGTAAACAAAAAAAAAAGTTTAGAGGGAAGAAGAGTAGATATAGGAAGAAACGCAGTGGGAGAGAGATGAAATAAGAAAATGGGAAGGGAAACTAAAGATGGAAAAAATAGAAAAATAGAGATGGGAGAAAAATAGAGAAAAATAGAGAGGAGGAAAAAATAGAGAAAAATAGAGATGGGGGGAAAAAGAGAAAAATAGAGATGGGGGGAAAAAGAGAAAAATAGAGATGGGGGAAAAAGAGAAAAATAGAGATGGGGGGAAAGAAAAAAGAAAAATAAAGATGGAGAAAAAAAGAGAAAAATAGAGATGGGGAAAGAAAGAGAAAAATAGAGATGGGGAAAAAAAGAGAAAAATAGAGATGGGGAAAAAAAGAGAAAAATAGAGATGGGGGAAAAAAGAGAAAAATAGAGATGGGGGAAAAAAAGAGAAAAATAGAGATGGGGGAAAAAAAGAGAAAAATAGAGATGGGGGAAAAAAAGAGAAAAATAGAGATGGGGGAAAAAAAGAGAAAAATAGAGATGGGGGAAAAAAGAGAAAAATAGAGATGGGGGAAGAAAGAGAAAAATAGAGATGGAAAAAAAAAAAGAAAAATAGAGATGGGGAAAAAAAAGAAAAATAGAGATGGGGGAAAAAAAAGAAAAATAGACATGGGGGAAAAAAAAGAAAAAGAAAAATAGAGATGAGAGGAAAAAAAAGAGAAAAATAGAGACGGGTGGGGTGGGGGGGAGAAAAATAGAGACGGGTGGGGGGGAGAAAAATAGAGACGGGGGGGAGAGAAAAATAGAGACGGGGGGAAGAGAAAAATAGAGACGGGGGGAAGAGAAAAATAGAGACGGGGGGGAAGAGAAAAATAGAGACGGGGGGAAGAGAAAAATAGAGACGGGGGGGGAAGAGAAAATAGAGACGGGGGGAAGAGAAAAATAGAGACGGGGGGGGGGGGGGGAGAAAAATAGAGACGGGGGGGAAGAGAAAAATAGAGACGGGGGGGGGAAGAGAAAAATAGAGACGGGGGGAGAGAAAAATAGAGACGGGGGGAGAGAAAAATAGAGACGGGGGGAGAGAAAAATAGAGACGGGGGGAGAGAAAAATAGAGACGGGGGGAGATAAAAATAGAGACGGGGGGAGATAAAAATAGAGACGGGGGGAAGAGAAAAATAGAGACGGGGGGGAGAGAAAAATAGAGACGGGGAGGAGAGAAAAATAGAGACGGGGGGGGGGAGAGAAAAATAGAGACGGGGGGGGAAGAAAAATAGAGACGGGGGGGGGAGAGAAAAATAGAGACGGGGGGAGAGAAAAATAGAGACGGGGGGGAGAGAAAAATAGAGATGGGGGGGAGAGAAAAATAGAGACGGGGGGAGAGAAAAATAGAGACGGGGGGAGAGAAAAATAGAGACGAGGGGGGGGAAGAGAAAAATAGAGACGGGGGGGGGGGAGAAAAATAGAGATGGGGGAAAAAAGAGAAAAATAGAGATGGGGGAAAAAAGAGAAAAATAGAGATGGGGGAAAAAAGAGAAAAATAGAGATGGGGGAAAAAAGAGAAAAACAGAGATGGGGGAAAAAAAAGAAAAATAGAGATGGGGGAAAAAAGAGAAAAATAGAGATGGGGGAAAAAAGAGAAAAATAGAGATGGGGGAAAAAAGAGAAAAATAGAGATAGGGGAAAAAAGAGAAAAATAGAGATGTGGGGAAAAAGAGAAAAATAGAGATGGGGGAAAAAAGAGAAAAATAGAGATGGGGGAAAAAAGAGAAAAATAGAGATGGGGAAAAAAGAGAAAAATAGAGATGGGGGAAAAAAGAGAAAAATAGAGATGGGGGAAAAAAGAGAAAAATAGAGATGGGGGAAAAAAGAGAAAAATAGAGATGGGGGAAAAAAGAGAAAAATAGAGATGGGGGAAAAAGAGAAAAATAGAGATGGGGGGGAAAAAAGAGAAAAATAGACATGGGGGCAAAAAATAAAAAATAAAGATGGGGGAAAAAAAGGAAAATTAAGATGGGGGAAAAAAAAAAGGAAAATTAAGATGGGGAAAAAAAAAAGGAAAATTAAGATGGGGAAAAAAAAAAGGAAAATTAAGATTGGGAAAAAAAAAGGAAAATTAAGATGGGGAAAAAAAAGGAACATTAAGATGGGGAAAAAAAAAAGGAAAATTAAGATGGGGAAAAAAAAAAGGAAAATTAAGATGGGGAAAAAAAAAGGAAAATTAAGATGGGAAAAAAAAAGGAAAATTAAGATGGGGAAAAAAAAAGGAAAATTAAGATGGGAAAAAAAAAAGGAAAATTAAGATGGGAAAAAAAGAAAGGAAAATTAAGATGGGGAAAAAAAAAAAGGAAAATTAAGATGGGGAAAAAAAAAAGGAAAATTAAGATGGGGAGAAAAAAGAGAAAAATAGAGATGGAAAAAAGAGAAAAATAGAGATGGAAAAAAGAGAAAAATAGAGATGGAAAAAAGAGAAAAATAGAGAGGGAAAAAAGAGAAAAATAGAGAGGGAAAAAAGAGAAAAATAGAGAGGGAAAAAAGAGAAAAATAGAGAGGGAAAAAAGAGAAAAATAGAGAGGGAAAATAGAGAAAAATAGAGAGGGAAAAAAGAGAAAAATAGAGAGGGAAAAAAGAGAAAAATAGAGAGAGAAAAAAGAGAAAAATAGAGAGGGAAAAAAGAGAAAAATAGAGATGGAAAAAAGAGAAAAATAGAGATGGAAAAAAAAAGAGAAAATAGAGATGGAAAAAAAAGAGAAAAATAGAGATGGAAAAAAAAGAGAAAAATAGAGATGGAAAAAAAGAGAAAAATAGAGATGGAAAAAAAGAGAAAAATAGAGATGGAAAAAAAAGAGAAAAATAGAGATGGGGAAAAAAAAGAGAAAAATAGAGATGGAAAAAAAAGAGAAAAATAGAGATGGAAAAAAAGAGAAAAATAGAGATGGAAAAAAAAAGAGAAAATAGAGATGGAAAAAAAAGAGAAAAATAGAGATGGAAAAAAAAGAAAAAAAGAGATGGAAAAAAAGAGAAAAATAGAGATGGAAAAAAAAGAGAAAAATAGAGATGGAAAAAAAAGAGAAAAATAGAGATGGAAAAAAAAGAGAAAAATAGAGATGGAAAAAAAAAGAAAAATAGAGATGGAAAAAAAAAAGAGAAAAATAGAGATGGAAAAAAAAGAGAAAAATAGAAATGGAAAAAAAAGAAAAATAGAAATGGAAAAAAAAGAAAAATAGAGATGGAAAAAAAGAGAAATATAGAGATGGAAAAAAAAAGAGAAAATAGAGATGGAAAAAAAAAAGAGAAAATAGAGATGGAAAAAAAAGAGAAAATAGATGGAAAAAAAAGAAAAATAGAGATGGAAAAAAAAGAGAAAAATAGAGATGGAAAAAAAAAGAGAAAAATAGAGATGGAAAAAAAAGAGAAAATAGAGATGGAAAAAAAAATAGAGATGGAAAAAAAAAATAGAGATGGAAAAAAAAGAGAAAATAGAGATGGAAAAAAAAGAGAAAAATAGAGATGGAAAAAAAAAGAAAAATAGAGATGGAAAAAAAAGAGAAAAATAGAGATGGAAAAAAAAAGAGAAAAATAGAGATGGAAAAAAAAAGAGAAAAATAGAGATGGAAAAAAAAAGAGAAAATAGAGATGGAAAAAAAAAGAGAAAATAGAGATGGAAAAAAAAGAAAAATAGAGATGGAAAAAAAAAGAGAAAAATAGAGATGGAAAAAAAAAGAGATGGAAAAAAAAAGAGATGGAAAAAAAAAGAGAAAAATAGAGATGGAAAAAAAAAAAAGAGAAAAATAGAGATGGAAAAAAAAAAGAGAAAAATAGAGATGGAAAAAAAAAAGAAAAATAGAGATGGAAAAAAAAAGAAAAATAGAGATGGAAAAAAAAAGAAAAATAGAGATGGAAAAAAAAAGAGAAAATAGAGATAGAAAAAAAGAGAAAAATAGAGATAGAAAAAAAGAGAAAAATAGAGATAGAAAAAAAGAGAAAATAGAGATGGAAAAAAAAAGAGAAAATAGAGATGGAAAAAAGAGAAAAATAGAGATGGAAAAAAGAGAAAAATAGAGATGGAAAAAAGGGGGAGTAAGGATGGAAACGGAGGAAAAATAGAGACGGAAGAAAGGAAAAAAAATAGAGATGGAAAAAAGGGCAAAAATAGAGATGAAAAAAAAAAAACAAACGGAAAAAAAGAGATAAAAAAACGGAAAATAGAGATAAAAAAAAGAATGAGAAAATGCAAGAAGACACACAGGGAAAAAAAGAAAAGGAAAACACGCGTATGGGAAACAGGGGGAGGAATAGAAAGCACAAATGGAATGAGGTTGAAGAGACCAGCAGGTTGAAATGAGAATTGGAAAGAAAAGAATGTGGAGTAGAGTGACGAAACCCTAAAAGCATTCAAAATTGATAAGAAATTGAAATCAATGGAAAGGAAAGATTCACTTAATTCCGTTTGAAGGAAATGGAATATTACACGTGCATGGGCACACACACTCCGCGGCACAACATATTGCTTTTTACTTATTCTCTTTGATGATAAGAAGCAGATAATTCTATGACAGATCGCCAAAATTGATTCAGCTATACAGACAAGTCTTAAAGCAATATTTGTGCTTTAAAAAATAAAATACCCATTTTTAAACATTTAGGACAAAATGTCTTTGAAATTGGAACATCAATCATAGAAATAAAAAAGTTTCCCTTATTAAACACAAATATAAAAAAAGGTTTGTTTTTCAACATAATTTACAAAGATGTGAAATCAAATGGAAACAATTTATAATGTCTCTTTCAACACCTTTTATTTTAGGCACAACTTATTCCAATCTCTTGTTTTGTGAATAAAATATATGCGTTTACATCATTAAACGACGTCTTTTTTTTTTTTTTTTTTTTGGAAATGTATCAACGTCTAAAATATAATGCAATACAATGAAGTAAACAGTGAAACAATGATTTCTCTAAAAAATAATGCAAACGTTTTGGTGTAGCTTACTTGCAATAAATATATCTTTATGTTTACTATTACTTTACTATTAGACGACTCATGTATTAAGTACCATTGAAGTAATTACTGAAACCATATATATATACATAAACTTAATGAATCCAGTATAACCCATTGACCAAAATTTATTGATCCACTTTTAATGAAGTATTTGTATCCTTATTTCTACTAGCATGTTAACTTTCTTATCCACATTTCCATAATTCTAAAATAATACATGCATTAATATATAATTCTCGGTTAATTCAGAGATAAGACATTCAATGAATTTAACAACATAAGGCAGTGTTGCTTTTACAAAAATCAAGTCTTAAAAACCGGATGATGTCTCTAGTTAGTTCTAACTAGTTGGTTGAAACATACCCATGAATGTGAAGCGATATCTAAATGTTTATTCCAAAATAAATAATAAGTATGTATGTATGTTTGTATGTGTGTGTATTAGTCTGACCTTCCATCAATACCTTTGGTTTCATAGAAACACTGGACAGTCTGCAGCACTAAAGATATAAAATGTAACCGATTCTACAGTTGATATTATAAAAGTGTAGCATACTATGTGATTGTTCGCTTAGTGAGGATAAAAACAGCCCAAGTATGGGAATACATTTATGCAACATAAAATGCTAAAAATTAAACAGAGGTTAGAGTAAGATAGGATTCGAATAAAAGCAAAAATTCTTAACATATATTAATAGAAAATATAACATGATTAAAATTATGGTACTAGTACATAGGTGGCAAATCAAACAAGGGAGATAAGTCATAAAACAAGGGAGATCAATCAGCTTAAACAAAAAATTAATTTAAAAAAATCAGTTCCGAAATTTTAATTAAACAACAAACAAAACACCCTATACATGTTAAGAATGGCTTTCTAAACATTTTTAGCGCAAAAAATCGAAAGTTATCTAAAATAAGCAATCCTAGTTATGTTCTGTTTCTGCAATCTTATTTAAAAATACGATCTGTCACCTTTCTTTGTAGAACCACCAAAATTGTTTTTTCAGCATCAAAACGAAATGAACCATTTTTTCTTCATTTCCGTTTCCAATAATACAAATAAGAATGCATGTGTTTACTTATGTCAAATACACGCGAGCACGTTAACGTCTATATTTTTATTCTATAGATATCGAAGCCGATTTGAATATAATTCTTTTTCGTTGATATTATTTTACCAGTTTTTGACTTCTACAATACGAATGTCAATGTGCATGCAGATGACCACCAGCAAAGTTGATAAAAATCGACAAAAATAAATACATAAAAATAAAATTTCGGTTAAATTATTCTACAAGTGTTGTTTTAATTTGTGCATCAAAGAACAGGAATCGAATTGGATAAAGGAAAATAGAAAACAATATTTTGTACATTAAATTTGCATTTAAATAACATTTCAACGACATAAAAGATCTACAATTTCCTTACAAACGACAATTCTACGATATTATTTCTTCCATTTACAATATCAACAGATTGAACATGAAGGAATAAAAACATTGATTACTTTTTTTTTTTTTAAATTTCCTCAAACTAAACGTGTTCACATTTCAATTCTCGATTAGTTTTTGTTTAGCATTAAACATTATTTACTCACTCGCATCATCAAAGATTTCTCTTTGAGAACAACTTGTGGTGTTCTTTGTAGGCTGACTGACAACAAGTCTCCCCAGATTTCCAGTAGTCTCAACCTCTTTCACTAACCTTTGCAGATAAATTTGCGTTATCACAACAGCTGCTTACAATTAATTTCTCATTGGCAATGGCCATTGGTCTTCACTGGAATTTGGATGCTAATCAGCCTCCTCAAGGTCAAATCTTCTTTGCACTTATCCATCGAAAGTCTGGCTAGTGCCCTCTCTCCTCTGCTTTTCTTTCCTGCTTGACCCTCACTTATTTAGTGTGGAGCCAGTTTATAGCGACACACAGGAACAAAAAAAAGGGGGGGACTAGAGGGGGGGGTAACTTACAATTATACAGTTTCAGTTTTCATAATTCCATATGATGTTCCTTTGTATTTTACATCTGTAGCAGTTTCTATATGCTCAGCTTGTGCCTGTAGCTCGTGTTTATTAGTCTCCACATTCAAAGGGTTTCCTTATTGTTATACGTTGTATCTTCTCAGTCATTATCATCATCAGAAAATAACAGATGAGTAAAAACAATGCAACTTATGTATTGCACAGGCAATGAGATCCGGTATGAAAATGGACTATCATTTTGTCTCTATAACAGTGAACTATAAATAAGTTTTAGCTAGAATAGTGCAGCAAAAATAGGTTTTGCAATGGAAATCTACTGAAAAGTGCCATCTTCTTTTGTATGTTAGCAAAAAAGCTAAAATAGTAAACAAGTAAAAGAAAGGTAAACATTAAAAAAAAAATGGTAGAAGAAACCCAGAAAAAACATGACACAAAAAAAGAAAATGCCATTAACAACATGATCAAATACTGTCTTGGCAAAATGGTAAAAATAATTCACCTCATTTGACATTATTCACAAATGCAAGAAACTCGTATTACTAAAATGACAAAAGACAGAAATATATATAAATATATATTTCAAATATGAAAGTGAATAACAAAGTTTTTCAAGTAATTTTACAGTGTAAAACTAGAGTTATGATAAAATTCGAGGTGCTTTCAATGAGTATCCAGACGTTTTTGTATAGGCATTTAAAATTATCATAGACTCTTGAAAATTCAGTATGTTATTGCTATACATCTTATGAGATGACTGACCAATTTTTATTTCAGGTTCAAATGAACAGCTACAGCAAGAATTGGAATACACCCTACTAAAGTATTTCAAAAGTGCAATCTGAGGACAGTTTAGAAGAACGATATGCAATAAAATTCTGTTTTAAACTTGAAAAAAATGCCACAGAAACGTATGGAATGCTTCAGACTGCTTTGGGATCATCTTGCATGAATTGAGCATCAGTTTTTGAGTGGCATAAGAGATTCACAGAAAGCAGGGAGTCTGTGAGGGATAATGAAAGATGTGGGAGAAGCAAGCAAATCAAACGACTAGTGTTCATTGGCCAAATAAAAAATTTTATATATAAGGACCATCATGTGCCTATAGAGACAATAAGTGCACAGTTTGATGTCAGTGTGGAGACTGCACACACAATTATTCGCAAGAAACTGAAAATGCAAAAGATTTACGCATTGGACGGAATTTTGGAAGGGAGACTTTAGTATTTATGAGTCGGAAATTGGAAAGATTGTGTTATGTCTATGTATCTAATAACCAGTTACGCTGGGTGCAATCACAGTATCATAGAAAAATGTAGAATTGGTCCCGGTGACAACTGGTAGTGGCGGTAGGACTAAATATTTAAAGAGAAAAATAGAAACTCCTTCCTCTGTAGATGGTGCAATAGTGATGGTGTTGCTCATTGGATGTAATGTGGCATTTTATTATATCAAATGAATATGCCTACAATGGTGTTCAAAAGCTAATAGTGGCTAATAGGCTAGATGTATTGAATTTGCATATGGCATCTGTTGTTGCAAACCCACGATACTTTGGTCCAGAGGAGAATTTCTACAGTCAAAATATTATATAGGAGATATAATACACACACAAACAATTCACGCTGTGTATTTGTGAAACAATTAGAAAACAGATAAAAATCTCATGACCCTCCAGCAGTCCTATTTTCGAGATGAAAACCGATTAAAACATTTTCCACATGTCTGAATACCCTATATACTAAATTTAAATTCTGTAGATGAAAAATTCGTAGAGTATATAGGTTGAAAAGTATTCTCTCTCTCACACACACACACATATTTATATATATATATGAGAGAGAGATAATGGTGAAATTCTGCCTGATTTTCAAATCCAGAAAAACGTTCATTATACAACAGTTATCAAATTGTACTAAACTAAAAAAAAAAAAACGAACAAAAACATATATACAAATAAAAGACAGGATTTAAAAAAAATCTTTACGCAAAATCTGTGTCATGAACACAAAAAAAAAAATAAATAAATGGCTTTGATGGCAGTGAAGATGATCATTTATAATGCATAGACCTGTCAGTTTAAAAGAATTTACATGATAATGAAAATGATTTTTAATAGGAATAACTGCGACTGTAAAATGACAGTTTTATAAATGAAAGCCGACAGCAGATTAATGAAGACAATCAAATTAACAAGCATTCATTTCAGAGAAACATAAAATATTTAATTTTTTCCCTAATTTTCTCTACGCTTAAGGTTTAAATAACACTGATATGAGAAAATAGTTTCAACCATTTAAATATGATTGGCATAAAGTAATTACTTAGAAAAAAAAAAAGGAAAATTACTATTTTTCTTATGTTTGCACTTTATTGCAATCATACTTTCTTCTCCGCAACCTCTTACAGATAATATGTTGCTAGTTCGACTTTTTTTAATAAATATTATGGCCTATGTTTTCAGAATTGCTTGAGCTATCCCCTAAATTTAATAGCATAATTGGTTTCTATCCTAAATTTACATTTGCTGTTGAAAGGAAAAATTGGTTTTCTTGCAAAAATATTTTCAGCAAGAAAATCATTTGAACAAATCTAATCAAAAATAACATGCACCAACATCGAATGAAAGAAAAAGTTTTGAAATAAGGAATCCGGTTAATTTAAATTTATATATTAGTGTTGCACCAGAGATACCAGATTTTACGTCTTTGGATACATGTTGCTCCTGTATACATGCACAATAATGCACGTTTTATGGAGTGCAATGCATATAAACAACATGTCTGTGATAGGAAAAATATCTAACCCTAGATTTGACCACTCAGAAAATGAAATGCCATTTTAAAATACTGTAAGTTAAAACATCTTGATAAGGTTCAAAATAGACTTCGTGGCCTCGTGGGAGATGTCCTTTTCTCTTTGTTGCAACCTCTTTCTCACAGAAGAGATGTTGCGAGTTTGTCTCTGCTTTATCATTATTTTCATGGAAGTGTTTGACTGAACTTCTATCTATGGTCCTCCCTCACCAAACTTTCACAAGAAACACTAGACTAGCTGAAAACACTATCAATAATTCCCCCCACTCTTTATCTGTGCCTAAACCTAAACGTAGATTCCATGATCAAAGTTCTTTTTTCTTAGAACTGCAGGCCTGTGGAATTGTCTTCCGTTTTCCTGCTTTCCAGCTGTCTATAATATGGTTGTCTTCAAGTCCAACGTGAACAAGTTTCTGATGAGCCGTTACACTTAAGTTAACAAATTTACTGAACTTCCATTACTATCGATTACTATATCGGCCATTCGACTACTGTACACTCTTTAACCCTTATCCTTGAGTGGCCTCTCGGTCTTAATAAGTGGTGACGCCTATGTAAAAAAAAAAAAAAAATCTACGGAACAAGTAACTTTTCCTTTCTTTTCCAAACAATAACCGACATGCCTGAGGACGGTCGAAGGTCAAACCAACCAAAACGTTGCACAAATAACACTCAAGATGAGAATAGTCCAATCAAAACAAATAATATAAATAAAAACATTGTTTGAAAATGGTTGCCATCAACAAAACTGTACGCACTCTTTAAATTTTCAATATAACATTTTAGCATAAACATTTTTTTTTAAACTTCACAATCTCTTTGCGATCATTTAGTTCATTATTCTGTATAACGTGTTAACTCTTTTGGGGTTATTTAATGCCAAAACAATAATACTATAAAGTCAAACACTTGCATACAATTAGTTGGAACGTAAGTGTAAGTTGATATTTTATTCATAGCTGGTGGTGGATTGTTAATTTTCCAACAATATGAGTGCATAAATAAACACAATGGATCAAATTCAAATTTGGCATAGTCCAATTCCATGGTATATGAATATCACAAGAACTGAAGAATGCAATCCGAACAATGCATCTCCAATGTTTGGTTCAAATTTCCATGTTTGTTCCTGAGTTTAATACTTGAAGACGGTTGGAGGGCAGAACAGACAAAATGCTGTAAATATAGCAATGAAGATGAGATAAACTATCTGAAAATTATAAATAATAATAAATTTGAAAAAACATACAATCAATCGATGATTGAGGTACGAATTGCATGGAAGGCAAAAACAAAGATTAATGGACTTTTCCGTTCTAAATTTTTAGAGATAAATAATCCTTTCAACTTGATACAATCAATAAAGATTATATCTTTGTTTGAAAATGTAAATTCTTTTCTATATTTCTTCTCCTAGCAGTTGACATTTTTAATTTGCCGATGTTTAACTTATTTTCCAGGACACTTTAATGCCATCAATTACAATTAGCAGAGAATTTTGTATAATTTTACCATAAATTTGGGTTTTAACTCAGTTTAGCCACTTTCATAATCAATGAGGTTACATCGATCATGTCCACCAACCCATTAAATATGGTATTTCACAACATCTTACTCTTTCCATTCTTCAAAATAATAAGTTGGGAGAGTAACCGGTTTCTGTTTATGTGGTTTAAAAAAAAAAAACAAAAAAAAAAAAAAACACTAATATCTAAAAATACTTTTCAAGTGTTCATGTGTGTTTATAAAAAAAATATATTTTGTATACATGGCAATTCAAATATTTTATTATGCAATAAAAAGAAAAAAATTTGTCTAAATTTTTTTCTTTTTTGAATGCTCAGAGTAAAATAAAAAATGTCTTTGTCCTTTCTTTACATTGTGGGATATTATCAAATATATGTGCGATGGTCAATTAACCTAATTAAAACACGTTTACCATGCACTTTCCTTCATTGATTAAATGCAATTTAATTGAAACCATTTATCATTTGCATTTTTAAGGAATACATTGATATAAGAAAACTATTAATGGTAGATAAGATTGTTCGAAAAATAAGATAGCTATCATAAAGAAAACGTTTTCATAATAAAAACAAATATTTTTGATATAATTGTTGCTGGTATGTGTGTGTGAATGTTTGGAAGATTTCGTTTATACCAATGGATGGAAGTAATGGGCAAATCAGAAAACAAATTTGTCATAATGTGTATTATTGACGTAACCAGAATTGCTAGTTATTCTTTTTTTTAATTGCATTATTGGATGGAAGTAAGTTTTGCGCTTCATGAACTTAACCATTTTATTGTTATTAGTAACATGCTTACTCCTATCACACATTGGCCTTGCGCCACACACATTAATTTCATCACAAAATTAAAAGTAGCTCTACCCTAAGAAAAACTGTAGAAATCCTATTAAGTATTTAAATAGGAGTTTTATCATCTCTTTAAAAACATTATTTCATAGGTTAATTTGAAAATTTTAGACAACTAAATAATATAAAATATTTCATTAAATGATCAATATCCATGCCAACCATGCAAACACACATGCACCATTCCAGATGGGTAACAACCGTTAATAATACTTGATGTATCCTTTTCTCTCTAACCCCTCGAGGTTAATACTACCAGCAAAATGAAGAAAATAGAAATTTTTGTTTTTTAAATAGTCTTCTTTGAAAAAGGTGTGTTACACCAAAAATTTCATAAAAAATGATTTTACTCCTTAAAAATATTTTGTAAAATGTAGAACCAAATGGTTTTCTAAAATTTCCGAAATTAATAAATGCATACGACAATCAAGAAAACAAACCAATAAACATTGCATGCTTCCAATTTCTTAGAGATAATTTTTTTTTAGCGCTGATAAAAGCTTAGCACTAGAGGTTGTGATTCATAGTTTCCTCAATTTTCCTGGACAGTGCCAGACTACAGGATCCATTAATAATAATAATATTGGTATAGAGTTTAAAAGAATGTTAACGTTAATGAATGCCCAACTGCTAAAATAAAAAAAATAAAAATAAAAAAATAAAAAACACTTTAAAAGTATAACAAGTCCTCTCAAGATAATGGCAATAATTTAATTTTCTACTTAAAAAATAAGATTAAAACGAATTACAAATGAATCAGTTAATTACACAGTTATAGCATAAATGTCATCGACTTGAAAAAATAAATAATAATGCTTAGATAGCCGATAGACATTTTTTGATTGGTTGGTTATATTTTCACGCATTCTTTTTAAAAGACTATACAATTTAAAATAAATTTTCACAGAACGTTAGATATTTTTCATCTAAATGCCAACCGCCATCCCATCAATGGGAAAGTCTTTATAATCAATAGAACGTCCTTTCAATGAAAACATCCTCGTTAATTAGCCATATTCACTACAACAGATTATCCGCATCAGTGACCCTAAGCAAAGAAAACATCATCTACAAAACAGGTGAGAAATGTTTAGAACTGAACTCCATATAATGTACGTTATCACCTTCCACATCCATTTTAAGAAATGAGATTGGTAAAGTAATTATGGACAATCTGGTGTTACTGTCTGCTAAAAATTCCAATTTTACTTATTTCAAAATGAATTGTTTCAAAATTGAATAAGGCGCCATAGATTTTTGTCAATGGCGACTTGAATGAAATTTGTTTCATTTATCGAAAGGCTACAGATCCCTTTCTTATAAAAATAGAAAGAGACGCTTTATTTTGAAAAAAGATTTAAATTTTTAGATAATTTAAAACGTTTACTTTATTTTAAAAAATATCTGACAAATAGTGTTATGGTATAAAGATGACAGGGAAGCAGCCACGTAATTTTCATGTGAGGAAGCTAATTATACCAGATCTTTGCATCTTTTTCATGAAACCCTACTACAGCGCCATCAGCAAATAATCTATATATATAAAAGCGAAAATGTATGTATGTGTGTTCGCTTTTTCTGTGTGTCTACAAAAGGCTTTTTTCAGAGAAGCGGTCGCTCGCTTCACAACTTTTAAAAATTTTTTATATCACATATAAATCGTAATATCTCACAGTTAACGAAGCTCGCCTGTCTATTCAATTTGCTCGATTTCGGGAAGATAAATATTCAATATTTGTCGCTCGCCGCATATGGGTTAGTCTTTTTCCTATAACATCTTGGAGGGGGGGGGGGCGTTCAGCAGTAAATGAAATCCCGCAGTCAAACTTGACCTCATTAAAACGGGCACCTGCTAAATCCAAGTAATTAAATAAATTCAAATGTGTTTCCATTAGCATGTCGCGGTGGGGCAATGGTTAATGTCGCACTTTTTTTTTTTCACACTTTAATTTACAACTTTGCCTCAAGGGTTCGGGTTCGATCCTCATACTTACTTTTTTTTTAACCACCCCCCCTCCGAGTTTCCACACACACACCTACAAACACCCGGGCAACGCCGGGTACCCCTCGCTAGTCTGTAATAAATGTTAAACGACTTTACATATAAATGAATAAAAATGCCAGTGTTTTTACAAGAACCTGTGTCATGATGTTACCCAATGTAACGTCACCCAACCAAACACGTTGTATGCTCAATCACAAAGTGGACAAAGAATAGAAAAGAATTTCAACTCGCCTTTTCTTTGTGATAACGACATTTATTTCTCTGTTGTTGCGGCCGTGACATCACCCAGGTGATCACGAATGTTATGTCATTCCATGCGCCACATCTCATGTGATCATCCTCTTTCCCCTTTTTAGAATCTTTTTCTTTACCAGCGACGTGATGTATTTGCGCCTGCGCTATGTTACACGATGGGTCAACGTTAGGATTATACATTTAATCGTTACTTTTAAGTTGTTTATTTACATCAGCCTCTTACTTTTATTAGCCATCTTACTCCATTGCTACAACAACTTCCTCTATCATATCACCCACCACTTCTCATCTATCTAAAACATTGATTGTGCAAACAAACAAGATCAGAAGTTCAGTATTATGTTTGAACTATTGCAGCACATAGAAATTTTGTCATGATTGTTCACATATCCCATGCTGACAAACACATTAGTGTCTCTAGGAAAAATTAGCCAGGTGACATTTTCAGTGTTTAATAATTGAACATTATTACTACCAGATATTTTAGTATATTGACCATAGGTAGGCAAAATGGCCAAATGCCTTTTTGTAATTAATCATATTTCAAAATATTCTCAGGAGTATGTTGGGTTGAACACTCAAACGTACTAATTAAAATAAATATTCAATAAAATCCATACATGTACCTCTTGCTTTAGGAAACAAACTTACTTTAAATGCTAACCTTAATAAGTTCAAATATAACATTTTAATACAAGAGTTGTTCCAATAATAAAGCCTCCTATTTTTTTTTTAACTAGAAAGCTTGAACTATGAAAACGAAAGTGATACCATTAAAACAACCTTTTATGTTCCAGAATCTATTTTTCTACATAATCACCACCATTCTTAATGGAATTCAATGACTCATCTTTGCTTCTGACGCATGCCCATGGTAGAGGTTGCTTTCTTAGAGTCTCACACTCTCAATATCTGCAACAAAGAGATGAAACTTTCAGGTCATGAGTGCATTAGTTCAGTCATCATAATAATGCAATTTGCAATCCTCTCTGATCCATTTAGATAGAATAAAAAATAGGAGGCATTACTTTTGGAATGCTCCTCTCTACTGAATATATTTTGAAAAAAAAAAAAAAATCAGGACTGCCAAGATTATCAATGCTTCAATTCATTTTAAAACAACATGAAGGTGCCACAAAATCTAGTCAAACAAAAGAGTTTGGAATATTCTAGAGTTACCAACCGTAGGGTTTCTGTCAGTTGGGTGCAAACAGCCACCTGCCAATAAGGTTAGAGCAGGACAAGATTTCCCCTCTTTATATCTTTCAAGAATATCATCCACTTTGTCAATCAATAAGAGGAATAGTACGAATTGGTCATATGATGGCACCCATTCTCCTTTTCTGGGTTAGAGAAAAAAAAAAAAACAAATCAGTTCTGATCCAGCCATTGAAGATCCCCAAAATGAAAAAGACTTGAGATATAAACACTTCGTTCCAAATGACCGGTAAATAAAATATATATATATATTACTTTTACTTCTTTTTAAAATTTTTTTTTTTAATCAAGGACATAAATTTATGAGCAATTCTATTTCTGCTGTATCACTAACCAAAACTGAAGATACTTTTATTTTCGTGAACATACACACTATTTTTACCTACAGACATTTCATCACTGTAGAATAATATATTCATCATTTTTGCAAGTATACTTCTTTATAAATTCTAAAAAGTTGTTCTATAAATGTTTAATTTATACATGTCTTTGGCTATAAAATTATATACACATGCATGCATGTCTATAAAGTCGAGTTGTTTTTTTTCACTCTGACATTGATGTTAAAAAGCCTACTTTTTCTAGTGAAAAATTATTAAAATGTACTTCTTAATATACTCAGTCATGGATATGCAAGAGACTACATGAAAGTTAACTAATTTGCATATTCCTTTAAAAAATGAGCATTAATTAAATGCTTATTCATTTTTATGGTTTCATTTTACTATTATGCTGAATTTTATTTATGCATAGTTTCTACATTCTGTATAATTAAAAAGAATTAAAAATGAAAACGTTCTAGTACACAGATATTTTTATATATAAACAAAGGTGACTTTGTCAGTGTGTGTGTGTGTGTGTGTGAAAAACCTATCAAAATCATCTCTGAATATTTGGTCTACACAGTTGAAATTTGATATATAGGGTATTTGGATCTGTAGCACACTTTTGATCTGCTAAGAAGTCAAAATAGAAAAAAACAAACAAAAAAACATTGACCATGGCCTGGCATAAGTCAACTACACTCACATTTTTTCTGCACATGCAATAATTAAAAGTTCTTGATTAAACAATGCTATTTTTTGCAGTTTTTTTTATATGTATGGATTTAACTAATATACTAACAGTTAAGGCTGGCGAGCTATATGATTTGATTTTGATTCTAATCGATGGCACACAAATCTTTTTTTTTTAATTTTGAAATCACTATATATTAGGTACAATATAATACTCGATAGAGAATTTGCTCTATAATACTAAATACGAAATCTGCATGAATTAAAATATAATATTTAAGCATATTTTAAGACTGAGCAAACCAGTTGGCCTACTAGTGTGTGTGTATATATATATATATATATATATATATATATATATATATATATACTAGCATGGGTGACCGGCGTTGCTCGGGTGTTTGGAGGTGTATGCCGAGTAAAAAAAAAACAAAAACAACAACAACAACAAAAGAAACGGTCAATTTTTTAAAATTTGAACCCTATTATGGCCCCTTAACATTCATTGTTTTGAGCTCAAATCAAGTTATGAAGTTAGATCCATGTCCAAGGAACCTATATCTAAAAGTGCAAGTGTTTAGACCCAAAATTGTTGGAGAAGTTTGGTAGAGTTCTCAATGGTCAAATCGTTGAACTTTGACCCCCTTAAAAGCCAAATTTCTGGTCTAAACCTGATCACATAGATTTTCCCAAATCTCAGTACCCTGTATATTAAATTTCTAGTCTGTAGACTAAAAATTGACAGAGTTATTGCCTAGGGAAATGTACACAGACAGACCCACAGACATGTTCACTTTTATAGATATACTAGCATGGGTGCCCGGAGTTGCCTGGGTGTTTGGAGGTGTATGCTGAGAAAAAAATAAATAAATAAAAATAAAAACGGTCAATTTTTTAAACTTTAACCCCTATTATGACCCCTTAAAATTTAATGTTTAGGGCTCAAATCAAGTTATTAAGTTTGATCCATGTCCAAGGAATCTATATCTAAAATTTCAAGTATTTAGATCCAAAATTGTAGGAGGAGTTTGGTAGAGTTCTCAATGGTCAAATCGTTGAACTTTGACCCCTTAATAGCCAAATTTCTGGCTGAAAACTACTCACATAGATTTTCCCAAACCTCAGTACCCTGTATATCGAATTTCGAGTCTGTAGACTAAAAAGAGTTATTGCGTAGGGAAATGTACACAGACACACACACAGACACTTTCATATATATATATATATATATACTATGATGCACTCCATTTTATACGTTTTTCAATTATATACATTTTGTGTGTTTGCATAAAAGACATAATTTGCAGAAACTCTTGAGAACTAGTTGTATTATTTTTTAAACCCTCCTCATTATTCACGTATTAACCACGAGTCCACAAATATACTTGCGCTCTCTGCCTTTTCAACTCATTCGTTTTCAGATATGTTAATTTTCCTAGATGTTTCCATGTCTTCTCTTTAAATAAATCTAAGATCTTATTCAGTTTAAAGTCGTCCCAGCTGGGCTCCTTGTTCTCTCATATACTTTGTTTGAAGATCATTCCGTCCATAACCCGTATACATGTTTAATATGCAAATTGTATAAAATTATAATGATATAAAAAAAAATGTACAAAAAAAAAAAAATACACTGATTTTACAGAACTTAATATTTCAGTATTTAAATTTTTTTTCTCTTTTCTTTTGTGTTTTCCAATTACCTTCTCAGGCCTTTAATCTTTTCCCGGCTGGACTTTTATACTGGCTTCTTTGCCATTTCACTGAATTCTTTTTCCCCTCTTTTTTTTCTTTCTCTTATTTGTTTCCAAATAAATAGCCGATGATAGCTAAGTTATTTAAGATATCTGATTAGAATTCCCAATACTTTATAAATTCAAAGACAGCATGCGTTGTTAGTTTTAACTATCATGGCACTTAAACAGTATGCAATAGATTACTATAATCGTTACATGTGAAATTGAATATGATGAAACTGTTCAAATGTATGGATTTGTATCGTAATCTATGCGTATTTATAAGTCGTATTATTATAGAAAATTTTCTGTGATAACCAAAATAGAATTGTGTATCTTTTTTTTTAATGCAAGTATTCTATCAAAGCAAAAATGCTGTTATTGTGACAATCGTAGTCCAAATACAAGTGTTTAATTAATGTGAAGGATAACGTTTGTTTAAAAACAGTGGTGATCGCAATACTAATTAATGTGCCTATCAGAAACCTGGACAACAAATAGACGACTGAAAGCTGTTGAAACATTCTAACCCAATATCCTGCCTTTCCAATGTATTAAATATCAATTGAAAAGAGAGAAAACAACATCAGAATGCTAATGGATGCAAACGCATGAAGCAATAACAGTATTTCCAATGAAAAGACGAGATTTAAGAAAACAGATTCACAAGAGGCAGACAACTAATTAGAGACAAAGACGTTTTGAAAACTAATATAAGGATGTTAATAGCAACAACTGGGAAAATGATGCAACTGACAAGATACATTTGCGAAAAATCACATTTCTAAGCGAGGGAATGTAAACAACAACATTTGGAAAATAGAGAAAAGAAATAAAGAAAACATAGGAAAAGAGAGAGGTGAAGAGTGAGGGAGGAATAAAAGATTCTTCCTAGAATTACATGTCTTGAATGCAAAAGAATGTTTAATCTTTTCACTGTGTAATTAAATTTCGCCATTCCACTAAGAATGAAATCTTTATTTTCTGCTTTTGCAATAGATTTGTATATCTTCTGTGTGTTAAAGTTTTCAGATATATCATTGAAAATGCTTTGATTCTTGCTATTTAAATAGGGATTTGATGAAATGTGTAAATGAAATAAAATGAAATAAAATAAAATTAATTGAGAAAATTATTGAAAAATTGTCTTTAGGAAAAAAAAAAAAAAAAAAGCATTAGCAAGAGTGGACAATGTTGGGAAGTCACTGAAGATGTATCTGTTTTTTGCAATATATGATTTTTCTTTTTTCTCCCATGTTGTGGAGTAAATCTGCTTTCCGCAGTAAATAAATTAAAGAAAACTCCAAAGTCATCCATATGCCGAAATTGATGATGGGAAAATCTGTCTCCTTAACTTGACAGATTGCCGTGATATAATTTTTGCTAATAATCAAGTGATAAACTTTCCATAGTTATATATATATATATATATATATATATATATATATATATATATATATATATATATATATATATTTATTACACGGCCTTCATCTGTAAGTGTCTAACTAAAATATAAAGCTAGAATACTTAGAATTATATAAACACACACATTTATTAATTCAGCCGTTTCAGCAAGATTTTGTTGTAAAAATTTGTAAAGATCTTTGGTGGTCCCAAAATATTTAACACTATGATAAAATTCTCGGCAGAATCATACCAAAGATTTAAAAAAAAGAAAAAATAGATTGTATTTCATGCCTCCTTACTTAAACACTCAGCATTATAAAATGAGGACCAATGATAAGTGCAGCAATTCAGGAAAAGGAGTGGCATCCTCTCCTACATCTTGCTGTAATAGTCGATAAAAAGGGGGCTCTTAGTCACTCAGCTAGGGTCAATCTATTTAACATTACAAATAAATAAAATATGGCAATATCATATGAGCATTTCAAAGGTTATAGTGAACAAAACAAAATATTTTAAAGGTTTTAATGTTGAAGTTGCAATACTTTTTTTTACATTTGAAATCATTGTACAAATTAACATCAAGAATTTTTTTTTTTAAATTAATTTTTAACCTTCTTTAATTTTGATCCACTCAAGATAATTGGGAAACATCCAAATTTTTCTTGGACTTCTTCAACAGATTCATTACACATGTCCAAGAAGCGAACAAACATGTATGGGTCAAGAAGTAAATGAGGTTATTCAAGCTCTTTTATTTGTCGATAATAAAGTCTGTATAAGAAGAACCCCACACAGAAATTAATAGAATTTACACAATTGAACAGACAATATGGAAGTTATGTGTGCAAAGAAATCTGTTCATTCCGTTTTTCAGCCTTCAGGTTTGATAAAATTGCCAAACTTTTAATCTCATATATACTGACAAATGTTGAAAGAAGCAGAAACCTAATAACAGTTAAAACTTTTTTTTTAATTAAAATTTTTATTATTTATTTATCAGTTATTCCAGTAATTTTTCTCAATCCTTGAGATAATGCGAACATTTAAATTTAATCATTTTAATATTAATAATAATTAAACAATCCCCCCCCCCTCAAAACACCAACCTAAGCTGATTCCACACAAAAATATGCATGAAATGTCAAAGAGAAAAGAAGGACTGAGAGGGGGAAAGCACCAACTAAACAGCCACTAGATGAGTGTGAAGAATACTGGGATCTTGGAGAGGTTTATTGCCACCCAATTAAAGTGAAGACCGACGGTTGTTATCAGCGATAAGTCAATGGCAAGCAACTTTCAGGATAACACAAAGTTATTTGCAAAGGTTAATGAAAGAGGTGAAGAGTACTGAAAATCTGGAGAGTCTTGTCACCCAGACTCCAGGGAACACCACCGATGGTAGCTTTTGACTTGCAGAAGTTATTACCATTTATAAATATCTTGTAGAAAAGCATGTACAATTTGAAGGATGGTATAATATATTTACTTTTCTTTTTTTTATGTCTTAATAAGGATGCCAATTGGAAATTAAAAAATGTTACAAAATAACGCAGAGTTTACTTACAACATTATTGTAATAAAATGTGTGTTCCACGATGTGAATACTATACCCCCATGCATTAAATAAAGGATTCAGTTCAAAATTTTGTAAAGGTTTCAGAGTTCAACAAAGATCACCAACCCAAAAGGTGAAAACATCTAAGGTGGGAATAGTAATCTGACTAACACAAATGTTCATATATTTTTTTTAATTTAATTTTGTTAGTTAAAATATTTGCATTTCAGGACAAATATTAAAAAATGCAACCATTATAAAACGTACACTTTAACAACGTGTGTTATATACATGAAATTCAACCTGTCAGAATCTTGATAGCAGACATTGGACAAACAAAAGGTTCAATATACTTTCAAATAGAACCATATCAGCTATCTATAGTTCTATTATTACATATAATATTAAAATCCGAACCAAGCCAAACAGAATAAACTTCGAATTTGTATCCAACGATATAAAATCGTTTATCAAAGAATTGGAGAACTTCTGAAGCATGGATGAAACATGAAACTGCAGTAAAGTATCAATTTATGCCACACACACGTACAAGCTTTTATTTTCTAAAATAAAAAAAATTCTTGTTTTCTTTTTTTTTTTTCTTTCTATGCCTTTACAATCATTTTTTCCTTTTTTTTTTTTTTTTCGATAATAGCTTTGCATTTTCACCAATTTATGGATACAGACAGTACAATTTCTCTTCATGTTCATTCTTAATTTCTATTCATCTTCAACAAATAAAAACTAATTAAAAAAAAATGTATTTCGTTTTTTGTCAGGGGATGTCTCCCAACTCATATCTGCAGGCATCCAAGCTAAACACACAAGATTCTAGTTTTTTTTTTTTAATCCTATTATCTATCCCCCCACGTCTCTCTCTCTCTCTCTCTCTCTCTCTCTCTCTCTCTCTCTCTCTCTCTCTCTCTCTCTTATACCACTACTTTCTGTCTTTTTTTTTTCCCTCTCAGCTCTCATGTGAATCTCATTTTTTTAACAATTGTAAAATGACATCTTCATTTCTGAAGTCGTTTGATAAAGATGAAATATTAAACATCTCATCATATGAATTCATTTTATTGCATTGTTTTGGTATATGTACACCCCACACACATGCCGCTTATTTGTTTACTTTGTTATACTCCAAAAAATGCCACTATTCATACTGAAAAGCATTTTACCTAAATGCTAAATGTGAATAAATCTTCACTTCACCAATGGGATGTTGCATCTCCCCATGAAAGCTGAAGCATCAAATAATGGCAATGGCTGGAGCACCAAATGTTTTTGTTTTGATTCCAGGGGAGGATTGAAATAAAAATAAATAAAAAATAAATTTTTAAAAAATACGAAACTACGGGTTAAAACAGAAAACTATCTTCACATTACACAAAAAGATGGCGGAAGTGAGGAAGCATGGCTTTGGAAGTCATTTTACCTTTTATTTATTTTTTTTTTTTACACAGTGATCACTACTTATCAAGGCCCGGAAGCCACTCAGGGATAAGGGTTATTGCAAGTACATTACGTTAGTGAGGAGATTTGCTGAAGTGTTTACTTAAGGGGGCGGTTCATTAGGAATTTGTTAACATTGGACTTGAAGACATCCAAGTTGTAGTCCGGAGGGAAGCAGGCAGACGGAACAGAGTTCCACAGGCGTGCAGTTCTAAGAAAGAAGCTTTGTTCATGGAATCTGCGTTTTGATTTAGGCACAGATATAGAGTGGGGGAAATTTTTCACAGTGGATTCAGCTAGACGGGTGTTTTTCGTGAAAGATTGGCGAGGGGGGACCAGAGATTGGAGTTCAGACGAGCATCTGCCATGGAAATAACGATAAAACAAGGACAGGCTCGCAACGTCTCTTCTGTGGGAGAGAGGTTGCAGGGTAGAGAAAAGGGCATCCCCCACTAAGCCACAAAGTCTATTTTGTACTCTGTCAAGGCAGGATAGGCTGTCTTTAGCAGCTCCTGCCCAGATATGGCAACAGTATTCCATCCTTGGACGTACTTGGCTTTTATATAGATAGAGAATTGCATCCGTACGGAATACGATGTTCAGCATTTTAAAAATATACCTTTTGTTGTAAAAATCTAATGGAAAAACGTCTGAAGTTGGTGGGGACAGGATATTTTTATGGACACATAAATCGTAAAATTGCCTTCCCACTTATAAAACAGCTGTAATCCAAAAGAATCCAGGAAATAAACAAAGGTTATAAAAAAAGAAATTTTTGCATTATGTTTCATAAAACAGCAGAGATAATTCCTGCTTGTTTCTCTTGTGATCCATATTTTCCATTTTGGCGGGCCTATTTTTGAATGTTTTGTTAGAGTGTAAAAAACATTTTGTCATAGTCAGGAACGTTTTTGACTTCCGTGAGTCGTCTTCAGGAAAATGATGAATTAAAAATTGTGTTTGATGAAATTTATTGAAAAGGTCGATTAAAATTGTTTAAAATCGTTAAAAAGCATTTAAGCGTGCCCTTCTTATATTGAGCCTGAAGTGCTTTAAACGATTTTAAACAATTTTAATCTACTTTTCCAATAAATTTCACCAAACTCAAGTTTTAATTCATCATTCACCTGAAGACGACTCATGGAAGTCAAAAATGCTTGTGACTATGGCAAATCATGGGAGAAACAAACAGGAATTATCCCTGCTGTTCAATTAAACATGCATAAAAGAAAAAATGCTGCCCAAATATACTAATATATTGCACTGTCTGGAAAAAAACAATTTTCATTATTTCAGCTGTTTTGAAGGCTTTCCAATCGGATTATATGCAGCATCACGCTGGACTTATTTTGGACTCCATTCTCTTCAAGGAACTATTTTCACATTTCAGATCAACTTGAGAGGATTTTCATGCAAGCTGAAATATTATGCGCGGTTTGTTTATATATATATCAACATTTTTTCACTTTTTTTATTAGGCAATTTATAACTACAATAAATTGCAGTTTCACTTAATGCCTTAACTAGCAAATTCTAGCATTGCTACAAATATATTTTGCTGATTTCTTTATGTCCCCTCATGAGAAGAATAACAAGAATAGTATTCTTTGAACTCTGCAGAATAAGGACTTTGTAAATTGTTTTTGGGAGGATTCAGCCGAACAAGAAATTTTGATTGTAAAGTTCAACTTAATGTTTTAATTTTCTTTCTCTTTATATATATATATTGCAATTAGGTGACAATATTTTGTGTGTATATATATATATATACATAACTTACTGCCAAGCTTACTTGCATACTGAGCACTGTTCAAGTAAATACTGAAAATCAAGACAAAATATATCTCGTTATAAAATTTTATGCGGATACATTAATAATGGTCTTTTGTAATGTATACGGACATATACGATTAGTGTAGACTTGTTAATAAATATTTCTGGCAGTTTCTCATTTATGAATATTTTGATTTATGTGTCTACATTGATTAACTTCAAATATACTTCATTTCCGATATGTGTCATACGAAGATATAATGTAGATAGCATAAAACCACCAATTACTAAAGCGTTTGTATTTCTGCGGGTACTTATGATTGCGACGTGAAAGTGTCAAAGTAATAAAATAACTGCATATTTCATATTTCAAAAAAAAAAACAATGCTTTTGCCTCAAAAGATAGTTGGATTATTGTGTGCATAAACTTACTAGAACATGTCAAACGTCTTAGGTTGATTTATCTTTTCCATACTATGCCCATGATCTTCCAGCATAGGACAGAAACACTAATTTTAGGAACCGATTCTAAACCAAAATTTACGGTCAATAAAACAAAATTTCACAGCTAAATTATGTGATGTACCAAAACAAAAAATAAAAGCTTCACTTCTATCACCGCTCCCACCTTCCCCCGACCATAACCGTTGGGCTACTTTGGTCATCTGTCGAGAACATCACTAACATGACCTCCTACAACACCAAAGCCTGCCTGATCGCCTGATCACCATCATCCGTCGAGTATTCGCCGAATTCCTGCCGGCGGTTGTGAAAAAGGCTTGCTCCCAGTTCCGAACCCATATCAAGGCGGTGATTGAGGCTAAAGAGGGCTACATTGAATAGATGTCAGCTCTACTACATAATCAAGTTACCTGAATTGATTTTCAATAAAAGTTTTAAAATGAAGCTGTTGTGTTCTTTTCTTTAGGGCGACAACTTTTATCATTCCACCCTATACAATAAGATTCATGCAATATATTATGGTTTGCTTTTCACATCAGAAAAAAAAAAGAAAAAAAGAGTAATGATGGTTTAAATGCAATTGTTGCATGTTCATCTACAGAATGAAGGATGAAACAGAACCTTATTTCAGAATAAAAGCATTTCTCTCCTGAATATCGTAATTTGGTA
This sequence comes from Euprymna scolopes, assembly GCF_053919585.1. NCBI lineage: Eukaryota > Metazoa > Mollusca > Cephalopoda > Sepiida > Sepiolidae > Euprymna > Euprymna scolopes. Next base: position 34,849,220 of record NC_136490.1, on the reverse strand, counting down.
ATGAAAAGAAATGTATACACTTACTTTTTTTTTTTTCATAGTTACTAATGAGTTACTATTGGTGAAGGCTAAAAGTCACTCTGGGATAAGAATTAATGAGATGGATACATTATTATTTGAATGATTGAAAATAATGAATGGAATGGGTAAAATGTGACGTCATATTTTTTTTTTTTTTTGGATTACATTTTCACCCCAAACAAGGCATATTGCCACTTTGATGTAGGGAGCTACTATCAGGTACATAAGCTACAGAGGTACAATGTTGGGAGTTGGGCAGCAAGATGTCGGTTCATGTTACACTTGAACTTCTGCATGTCAGTACAGTTGGAGAAGCAGGAACCCGGAAGGGAATTCCAAAGTCTAGCGGTTCTGGGGAAGAAACTACTGGAGTAGAAGGCTCTCTTACATCTAGGGATCTCAACTGTGAAGGGGTGGGATTTTGCTGCTTGTTGGGTTTGTCGGGGGTTATTTATGTCGAGGGGATTCAAGTGCTTGCAGTTCGGAGCATTCACCATTAAAGTACTTGTAGAACAGGCAGAGGGATGCTACATTTCGTCGATGGGACAGAGGCTGAAGCTTAGATGACAGTTCAGGACCTATCAGGTTGGCGACTCTCTTTTGAACCTTGTCTAGGCGTGAGAGACTAGTAGCAGATGCACCAGCCCAAATATGACAACAATACTCCATACATAGGCGAATGGTGGCCTTATAGAGGTAAAAGATACATTCGGGCGTTAGTATCTTTCTAGCTCGGTAGTATGTTTTATGAATATAGTTTATTGATACTTGATTTAAAGATAATGTTGTAGCCCCCAGGAAAGCAATCTTGTGCTAACATGCTCCACATATTAGAAATTATTTTGATTCAATTTAAAAAAAAAAAAAACATTTGCAAATCCGCCATTTTTAATTCCTATAACAACTTATATTTATAAACTTCCGAGAAATTTCTTTCACAGACCCATTGGTTAAATAATAAAACAAGTAAAGCATGCATGGTCCCCTGTCAGTGCACAGTGAACGAGGCAAAAAAAAAAAAAAAAAATGACTAACTTCAGCATTTTCCCCCCTCCTCATTTAGCCCCCAAAGTCCCCAGGGGACGTCAAACCCTGGTGAAAATGAACTGTGCAGTTTTAGGCCTTAACATCTGTAAATTTGAGTTCAGCACTATGCAAAACTGCTAAATAGACATACACAGAAAATTTTGGACAAATATGGTAAAATAGTCCCAAAAATGGAATGTTTTTATTAGACCTAAAAGAGCCCCTGTGGCACACCCAAGAGTTATAGCGAAGTATAGACAAACAAAATTATATAGAAAAGGGGAGGGGGGATCCCAGAAAATCAGTTCTATTATTATTTTACTTATATCATGTTTAATGCTTGTGCAAAATTTCAAAAAATTCCAAGGCGTAGTTATTGAGAAAAGTGCGGACAGACGAACGGACAACGGTGAATTTACAGGTCCATCTTCCTTTTGTTGGGGGACCAAAAAAGAACATAAAAATCCACAATATCAAAATAATGTTATAAGTAAAAAATGTTAAACAATTCTAAATGTTGAACCCTTTCCTTTTCCAGTGAAGGGTCCTTTCCAGGTCATCTCACAGTAGTAAACCAGATTTTCACCTGAGCACGGCATCATTTTCATTAGAAAGGATGGTAGTGCCCTTCATTCATATTCCAAGCAATGGCTGTGTAACATGTCCGAACGAGTAGAGGTGTCTCTTTAAAATGATAACTAAGGCAATTAATGGTGCAATATAATTTGTTGCTTTTAGAAATGCATTATAGTAAGAACTTAATCTTTTTTTTTTCTTTTAAATATTTTGAAAGCAATGTTTAAAAATTATAATATAAAGAAACAAAATGTTTTTACGTTACCAAAATGATGAAACTCTTGAAAGATGTCAAAACTTACCTAAAAAAGAGAAGAAAAGCGTGTTTAGTGACTACTTCCATTAAAATAAAACTTATGATTTCAATTATTAAAATATTAATACATACAAGAGATGTTCCAAAAGTAATGCCTCCTACTTTTTATTCCACCCGAATAGATCAGAGGGGGTTGCAAATTGCATTGTTATGATGACTACACTTATGCATTCATGACCTGAAAGTTTCATCTCTTTGTTGTAAATATTGACGGTGAGACTAAGAAAGCAACCCCCATCATGCAGAGATGCGTCATTGATTTCCTGGCAAAAGTGTATTGAAAACGGTAGTGACTATGTAGAAAAACACATACTGGAGCACAAAAGGTCGCTCGTTTTAATGGTACCATCCCCGTCCTTGTAATTCAATTTTTTTTTTTTTTTTTAAACTAAAACAAAAATAGGACTCATTACTTTTAGAAAGCCAGCCCCGCACCCGCTTGTAAGTAAATAAACGATTGTATGCTAAATTTTGTCGATGTTGAGTTCATGAAACTGATTAACAATTTTTTCATTATTTTATGTATTTCAATTATCTCTCTCTCTCTCTCTATATATATATATATATATATATATATATATATATATAGAGAGAGAGAGAGAGAGAGGGGGGGGAGAGAGAGATAATTGAAATAAATAAAAATGAACTATTCTTAAATTTACTAATCGCCACACCTTTTACGAACTTTTAACTCTCACTGGATATTTGCAACCAAAATTATTGAATATTGCTAAGTATTCTTTTTCATATAAACTTTTATTTTCTTTCAAAAAAACCTTTTTCTTAACTGTTTTCAAAAGTTGATAACCAGCAAAAATAGATATTTATCTATACGCACCTTTTGCTAACATTTTTTTCTATAAGGAGAAACGCCTGTCTTTAAAACTTTATGGAATAAGGAACCTTTCACCATTATTTTTTTATTCCTTGTTTTGAATAAAATATTGTAAATTCAATTCTACAATATATCTGGACGTTTTCTACTTAGCACAGATTAATAAATCTTGTGGTATCGAGTCTTACAAATAAGGTAATATTATATAAAACAATCCCAACCAAAAAGGGAATAGCTCAATATACTGGATAGAACAAATGGAATTTTAGGTTGTTTTTTTATTTAAATTTCATTCAGAAAAACATTTTTCAGACCGGAAATTTATTATTTGAACAAAGAATACGTCAGAGTTTTTTCCTTAACCCATGGATTTTCGATGTAGGCTCATTTCCTCGGTGAAAAAGTCATAAGCAAAAATTAGATCTAATTCGAAATAATTTTGCTGCTCAGCACATACAAAGAAAATATATTAAAAATTAATTTTTTTACGGAATATAGATAAAGAAAATGAATATAAAAGCAGAACCAAAGAAAGCATATGAAATTATGGTAACCGGGTCTCGTGCTAATCATTGTATTGAGTGGGATGATGTCGTCAGAGTCAGAGTTAGTCGAATCGGCCAGAAAACTTCACCAATAAAATAATTATGTAAAATATGTTTAATTACAAATTTAAAATAATTTCTACCGTGCAAAAAAAAAAAAAAAAAAAAAAAAAAAGGTTTATTTTTACAAAATTTGCTGTGTTTAACTTTAACCTATTGTTATGAAAATTAGGTTTTATATTCTATCGTGTGTGTGTGTGTGTGTGTGTGTGTGTGTGTGTGTGTGTGTGTGTGTGTGTGAATATGTTATTAATATGCAAAATCTGGAATCATATGGACATTAGATGTTGAGAAATAGATAAAAGTATTCGATATAATAGATGGACAAATACTTTTACCGTTGACTAATACACACACACACACACACGCCTATATATTTTCTAATATCCCTTCTGGACTTGATTAAAATCTTCCTTTGAATATGATATTTTTCTTCTAAGAAGAAACTAATTTAATTACTTTATCTCAAATTCATCAAATTAAAAGAGAAACACACACACACACACACACACACACATCCAGAAGTGCACTGATACATTGACATGCAAGTAATATTCATAAAAAAAAAAAATGGATGAAATAAATCCGGCTTTGAAATACATTAGTAATATTTGAGGTTAATTGGAATTATTTCCAGTTCAATTTGATCATCCAGAGATTAAGCATGCGTTGGTTTCTTCATTTGTCACTTAATGAGCGGATTTTGTAGCCTTAATGTTTCAGTCGATGTCTCTTTAAGTTATGACTTTTTGTAAGCTATTTTGTTTTTCTCATTTCATGAAAAGGTTAGTTTGAGTGCAACCCAAAGAAATAATGGCATCTAAGTATTTCAACAAACATTTAATAAGGAGTTTACTATTTCAAGTTCATAAACCTATACAAATGCCGAATGAGCCATTTTCGAGAATTTGTTTTAATATTCTGGTGTGACAAATAGTGCTAAATCACTTGTTTTTATTCATAATCAATTTATTGTGATACAGCAAAACAGTTGGTGATTACTTATGCCCTATCTTCATAAGTTTAGCACTGTTGTAAGTAAAAGCACTAATCAATAACGCAAAACTCTTTGTCAACAACTGAAGAGTACTCTTTTCGTTTTTTTTTATGGTGTTAATATAAACATTGGAATTCTGTTTACTCATAGCCAAAACGTTAAAATTGCAGACGGTCAACAAAATAGTATTAGTTTTAGTATTGGTCTGAAGCACTTGCTGTTTGTGAATGACGTATATATTATAAGCAAGTTAAATTTAAAAAAAAAAAAAAAAAAAAAAAAAAAACTATAAAGATTTTTTTAAAAACATTTTTTAAAATTATTTTTTCGACTTTGCAAGCAATGTACGAAATATCAAGGAGTAGGTATAGTAAGGATAAAAAAAAATTGAGGGCCCGTGGCGCAGAGGATAGAGATGTTGAATCTTTACGGTTCCAGGTGAGAATTGTCTGAAGATATCAGTTTCAATCCTACCCAAAGCCAGCCAGAGGCTTACTTGGCCAAAAAACGTGGTGGGACGACAACAACTATGGATGGCAGTAATTGCTGAGAATGCAGTTAGGAGATTCAGAATTCCTATCCCGTCGCGGTTACCACCTGACGAAGGCCACAGGAATAGTTGGCTGAAACGTTGTGAAATAACAACTAAGATGAGGATAATAGTCCGCAATAAATAAAATGAATAAATAATACTCATCTTAATAATCAATTCCAATTAAATAATATATAAAGAAATTGTTACAAGGTTCATCTTTAACACGTATTCTTCACGATTATCATTCTAACATTTTTATCAGAATATCTAATTCATTGTTTTGGTCTGATTTTATTGGGAAACAAGGGTGCTGTAAATGTCAGTCATTTAATTTTTTTTTAATTTTGTATCTATTCGTTAAAAAACGTTAAAGATATTAGAGTACATGCTAAATGCGATTTTGTTCATATTATTTTTTTTAATGTAGATTGTTTCAAGTACTCTTAATCATTACTTTTGTGCATTTTTTTTCTTATATAAATAAAACCTAAAATAAATTGCACTTCTTCCCACCGAAATAAAAAACAGTCAATTAAATATTAAAAAAAAACAAAAATACTTCCTAATCACAATTAAGATCGCAAACATTAGAAATAGAACCATATTTTACTCATCTCAGCGATTACTTGTATAGTCAATAAAATTATAAAAATACAAAAATAACACCAAACAAAAAACTCTGTACACGTTAATCAAACTTGCCTGGATAAGCATTTGCTGCCAAAATATACCTGTATGTGTATGTGCGTTGCATGCAATGTAACCTGCTATTAATTTTCATCGATTAGATTTTGCCTACTGGCTCTCCATTAGAATAAAGGCAAAGAAACGGAAGCTTGCACTTTCCCTATAAAGTATCAATTATCTTCTCCTGATTGGTGGATTGGCTTTGAAGGAGAACCGCGAGTTGTAAGATAAATTTCTCTCTTCCACTTCCTCTCAATAACTCCAAGTATCAACCATCATGGTTAGTTGACATCAAAACCTAAGACAATAAAAACCTTTCACATGGCAAGGAGTTTATTATCAATAATATTCACATATATATTCTTATAACAGCTTCTTATCAATAATCGAGTGTACAGGTGGTCGTTTCCGTTTTCTTTAAAATATTAAGAGTGCTCAATATATAATCATATAGTAACTACTCATCAAGGCCCAGAGGCCACTCAAGGGTAAGGGTTAATAGAAATTTGATAATTGATTTTAGAGGAAGGCTCTTCAAGAGCCTGTTCACGTTTGACTTGAAAACGACTATGCCAATATTAGAGGAATAGTGTGTGTGTGTGTGTGTGTATATATATATATATATATATATATACACACACACATACATACATACATACACACACACTAGCAGGGCGTCCAACATTGCCCGGGCATACAATACTCTTAATATGATATAGTGATTAATGCGGATTTCATATTTATTATTATTATATTATATTGGACCCAATATATAGTAATGATTTAAAAAGTAAAAAAAAACAAAAAAAACTTGTGCGCCACCACCAAGAATCAAAACCAAAATGTTTAGCTAACGATTTATTTTTGCCTCTGCTGTTAATGACTGAGCTATGAAGAGGTTTGCTGCAAGGCTAAAAATAAAACATGAACCAATAGCTACTACGTTATGCATGCATGTTTGTAATGCCGGGGTTCGACCTTCACCTAGCAAATTAATTTTTATTTATTTTTTTTTTTAATTTTCACACTTTTGTACAGATCCCCCCCCTCGTCATAGATGGCCTATCAGCTAAAAAATGACGTCATCGCCATAGGTCCTAGCAAGTAAGATAAGTGGAACACAGACTGTCGATAATGAGCAGACATTTTTTACAGAAAGCGTTAGAAAACTTCAAAATTGTATTAAGATAAACATGATACTTTGTACTGAAACTCATCCAATATTAATAAAGATATTAATAATAAAAAACGAATTGAAATGGAAGGAATACGATTTGATTTGTATGAAACTGAAGTTTATTCAATAGAAATAAATAAAAATGAACAATGAATATTTTTTTAATAAAAAAACTATTTTAAAAATCAAAACTGAAAAACAAACGATAAATTAGTTTAACTGAAAAACGAACAATTAGTTTAACTGAAAACGAACAATAAATTAGTTTAACTGAATAACAAACAATAAGTTAAAAATTAAATTCAAACAAATGTTAGTATAAACAAATTTACTAAAGCAGAAATATTTCAAACATTGAATATTAAAACTTTTCAAAAATCTGTTGTAGAATTTAATTAAAAGTTTGAATTTTTCTTTTTCTGATATTTTTTTTTACTAATATTGTCATTCTCTTTGTGACAAAAATTGTTTATAAGGGAATTCAATGAACTCCATATCCACATTTTTTCAATTTGTTGAATAGTGTGACCCTCATCACAAGAGTCAACATGAAATAATCGATTTTGATCAGTCAAAGTATTTGAAGTTATGTACATGGCTAATTTTCTCTGATGAATCGAATGTAAAAAAGAATCGCATTTTGTAAGTTTGTTTATAGCTATATAATTATATATCAGACAAAATTATTAGTTATATCATTTGGGTATAGCAGAGAACCTCTTAATACCTTGAAAGTAGCTGTTTAACTCAGCTATTTCTTCAACAGCCTCTCTCCCGGATATTAAATTTTTGCAGCTATTGCATTTCAGTTTTTTGGAAACTGCATGACAGCAATAACCTGCTAAGTATAATATGTCAGGAAGTACTTCCTTGCATTGATTAACATCATCTTCTGTTACATCTGTTAAATTTATAAACATGTAACTCTTGCTCCCTTGTCATTTCATCCCAGTTAGTTTCTTTTAAATTTTTCAATTCAATAGTTCGATTATTAATTGGTAAGCTCAATTTTAAAACTGACAACATTCTGAGTTTGTTTTTTTTCACATTCATATCCTGACGTATCGATACATTATACTGATCTCCTCTAAGCTGTCGATACTGACTAAACCTTGCCTCAAGGTTATCTGTCTGAAACTTTCCTGGTAATATATACACCATGTTCAGTACATTTATACAATATTTAGTAAATTCTAAAATTGAGTAAGTAGTATGGTGCAAAGCAGTATATGTTTCCTTTGTTAACTTACCAGTTCTTCCAGGAATGCTATTCCAAGTTTCTAACCAGTCACAGAACACATTTAGGAAACTATAATTATCACTATTTAATGTAAGTGGATTAGCATATTTATTACAAAGTCGACAACCTTTATATGGTGTTTTCACATTCAGTATTGTCCACCAAATATAAAATATTTGAATGTATTCTGCGATTTCTGAATAATTTGGCGAGCATTCATGTTTTCCTAAGGTTAGCAAACCTTGAATAGTATATTCGTTGAAAATTTGCAAAACCAAATTAACATTTTGCCTTTCAAAAGTAGTGAGAGAAAGAGCGCTTGAAGTCAACTTATAGCAATATTTCACAAGTGATTGAGATTCTAGGGCATAAAGTTTATGTAAACTAGAAAATGGAGCACTTTGGATGTTATCTAATTCATGATTTCCATTATAACAAAACTTTGGGAACATCATGCATTTACGTTCATTTTTTTGGCCAAGCCAATTGTTTCTAATGCATTTTAATATATGCACTGAGTCGAATAAGAAGAAAAGAGGGCTAGACGTTCTAACTGGATGGCGATATACAATTGAAAGCTTTGATAAGCTACAAAAGAAAGACATAGCTTTTTTATTTATTGCATTATTATCTGTTATAACAGATAATACCTTGAGCCCTATATCTTCTAAACCAATTATTACACGTTTAATTATGTCAAATAAGTTCTCAGCTAGAACCCATTTAGTTGGCATAACATGCACAACATCCTTATACTGTGAGAATACACTGCGAAGCATAAAAGCAAATGCACATGTGGCAGGTTTATTGCTGTTGTTAGCTAAGCCAACAATATTACCACCTTTATAATCAAGATAAGGTTTGAGATGTATTTCATCAACAAGTAAAAATACTGTGATGTCATTCTGCATTAGTAAATTGAACTTACTTTTAATATACAGGAGAAAATTTTTATCGTGTTGTTCAATGACAGGATTCATAGAAGTTAAGGTTAATCTTCGAATGGTTGAATAGCATGGTAAAATTACATTTTTAGCGTCTCTTAACAGTCTGAACCCTCTAGGGGAGCAGTTATATAATAAGGAAGAAAATACCATCATTTCACTCGAATAATTAACCTTATTCATTGTCATTATGTTAATTTGTTCATATATGAACTTAATGGCATTAAAATATTTAAATGATTCATTGTACACTAATAGCAAAAATGATAAGATTAATTTTAATAAAGAACTTATATTAGAAGTTTTCATTTCCTGTTCTTCGATGTCCATTTTTTTCATGTTTTCCATCAAAATCTGCAGAGTATTTTCCTCTGTTACATGTTTAGGAATTCTATACTTCCCTATAGCACTCATTCCAATCACCATAGACATTTTTATTTTTGGGCATGGGCATCTCTTTGTATGGCATATAATGATGGTATTGTCTTGCCTAATAGAAGTCCAATAATTTTTATCTATAAACGTTAATTTTTTTTTCTAAATCATCAATATTATGGAAAGTTTTACGTTTCCATAACTCTAACTCGTCAGCAACACTTTCACATAATGCACACTTAAGAACAGAATTTTCTAAACGCATTTTCTTTGCGTTAGGAGACTCTCTAAATGTGGTTGATGGCGGATAGGAGGGACAGTTTGGTAATATTCGAAGAATAGCACCATCCTTAAGATAGGGAGTTTTTAATTTAACACTAATTGTCTTTCCAGTTCTTTCATCAAATGCTGATGCCTCTCGCCTTCAGGTCAAAAATGAAGTTCACATACCTAAAGAAATAATTTAAAAGATAATCGTACCATGTTTGACTTAATACAAAAAAAAAAAGAAAAAAAAAAAGAAAAGAAAATTACATGACAAAAAACGATAAAATAAAAAAATAAGGTAAATGTGCAGAATTAGTCCACCCTCGAAAAATTCTTTTAAATTACCACTTTTATAGGTTTTCGGGGGTGCTGAAAACGAAAATAACGTTTAATATTATGGCAAACTAGTAGTTTCCAAGATATAAAAAGATGCTAGTTAAAAAAAAAGGGGGGGGGGATAATTTAACCTAAAACGACCACTTTATGGTCATTTTTTTTTTTTTTACATGGGCAACGAGCAATTTTTAAACGAAGTGCCTCTTTGATGTAGGAATGAACACAACTAAACGTAAAATGAGCACCTACAGTTGACCCCCTCTCTCCGACAAAAATTCTGCTAACACTTTTTGAAAGGGAGTGCGCATTTTACGATAAACTTTGACTCTCAACCCCCAACATAAAGGTGGCCATACTCATTTTTCTTCGCTTTTATTTGTTAAATAGAAAGTGCCCTAAAACAAAAAAAAAAAAAAGAAAGAAACGATGGCCATAAAGTGGGTGCTCCTTTTACATTAAATTTTTATAGAAAAGTGATCCCCCATTTTTTAAAACTAACTTTTCTTCATATCTTGGAAACTACTAGTTTTCCGTAATTTTAAACGTTATTTTCGTTTACAGGGCCACTACCAGTATCAGAATTTTGAGGGAATTTTTGACAACCCTAACACAAAACTGCAAATAACATATACAAAACTCATAATTTCTCCATTTAAAGTGGGTTGTTTATTTTCTTTATGGAATATACTTCGAAAATAAACTATTAAAATTGTTTAAAAAAATAACAGAAATATTATTTTTTTTTATTGCCGGCATTTTGTAAACACTTTTTTTTTTAAATAAAAAATAATATTTCTATTATTTTTTTAAAGCAATTTTAATAGCTTATTTTGGAAGTATATTCTCCAAAATTCTGACACCTTCAGGGCCACGACATTTACCACAAATAATTATTAATAAGCTTTTAGGATAACAAAAACGGTCATAAACTTTAAAAAATGTTTAATCTATTTCATGCTGATATAAATATTGCACAGTAAAATAGTTGAACTAAAAAGAGAAATGATTTAGAATTATTTAAACAAGGAATTCTGTTTTTACAATATCGCTTTTATTAAATTGTTAGGTGAAAGTACATAATATTTTCACCATACTCCCCATTTTAAATAAGTTTCTAAATAATAATTTATTATTTCAGCACATGACTTAAATTACATGTAAAATTCATTTTTTATATACATACTTTCATTTTTATTTTTAAAATACGTTCTAAAAAAATAAATAATAAATAAAGGCGCATTTTTTTTTTTTTTTTTAAATATCTCAGGCATTTTAACATTTACTCTGCTATATTTAGATGGAGTAAAATCCTTTCTTTTTATTGCATTAATCCACTGGTAAATTATTTCCTTTTTTGGGGGGGAAATGAAAACACGGTAACTTTTGGTCCATTTTCGTAGTTACCTCGGCATTTTGGAACTATACATCTTAACGGCATGTTTAAATTTATTTAACCCTCTAAAACTTTAAACCAATTTCCGGTTTAGTCATGAGAAACGTGACCAAATTCCAACCGACCGATGTTTATGACGTCACCAGACTAAATTATAGTCGTCGCTAGGCCATCATATTACGGTAGCCACGCTAAAACCCCAATATAAAGTTTCACATGGGTTCAAACATCTTATATATGAAGTTTCATGTCTGAGAGGAGTTTGGTAGGAAAAATTTTTAAACAAAAATATATATGTATACATAAATATACATGGAAAGAGTTTCATGTTTACTATAAACTTTTTACGCATATATTATGCAAGTATAAATCATGTAGAATATCTGCATAAATATAATTACACGTAACAGTTAACTCTAGATGATCATCCCATAAGAAAACCGAAAAAAACTAATAGGGAATTAATTAAAATGAATGTTTAAAAGAATATGCAAATTAGCTAGATCTTTTGCTAGTGAATGCAATTCCACAACCTATTTATGAGAAAGTTGTATTTTCTTTTTAAATAAATAGAAAAAAACGGTTTGTAATATGATTATCAATACACAAAATAAAAAAATTATAGGAGTACAGATATATACATAATTACAGGTTTCTTTTCAATGGCTGCAGTTTCATAGTCCTGCATGATTCGTAATCATTTTTTTTTTTTGTAAAATAAAGGCTATTTTGTGTTATTTATTGTTAAGCTGTTGTGATCTGTTATATTTAATGCATTCATGCATGAGAGTCTGCCCTCCCCCTTCACTTATTTTATTCTAGATGGAGTTTTTAGAGTTATTCAGATGGAGTTGATAAACTAAAAAGGTTGTAAATGTGTGTGTGTGTGTGTGTCCATCTATGAAGTAGTATACATCCAGTACTAGGTTGGAAACCATTTCTATGCGAGAACATTTTTTAGTTGGATAAAATTTTGATGAGGAAAAATAATTCTACTCTACTCATAATATGATCTGCCAAGTCAAAAACAAAAATTTTCCTCAACAAAACCAAACACCATGCATAAATATTTGTAGAATATAAAGAACTTGAAGCATAAAATCTTTTACCAAAATGACTGAATTAAGCATCAAATAAGCAGAAAAGAGTTGATATGCCATAAAACAAAGCCAGTCGATATCTCTCATTCCCGTGTTGTCCATGATGCTCATGACTTTGGTAAAAATAAATAAATTATGAAGATATTGCAAAAGTTTACACTCACCAGAGTAATTATAAAAAGGTTCAATCATTTTAGTAAGAAAAAACAAAAGTTGTACTCGGCCTTTGACCATTTCATCAGATGTTACTAAGATTAAATGCTCTTCCTAAACCAAAATATTAATAAATTAATGCCGGTTTCCAAGAATTTCTTCCAAGAACCAAATCATTTCATTAAGCAAACATCATGCAAAACAACGAGCATTATTATTTCCAGCAAAGTATGGATAAAAGGTCAAGCTTTAAGGATGTAATTAGTTTAATGAAGTATTATGTCCAGTGATGGCCAGCTTTGGTGAGTAAATGCGAGCTACTGTCTAGAAGATAAATCTAAATGAGATAAAAGTCAAGTTAATCCATCAGTCCATTGACCGACATTACGAAAACAGGAGAGGTGAGGATATAATCCAATGACGTGTCCAACATGGTCAATATTTAAACACTTGGACTTAATGAAGAATCATATCCACAATGAATTCAGAAAAATGTCAGCCAAAAGCAAAGGAAAAAAAAAAGAAAAAGATAAAATTTCCAACATTTTATGTGCTTTAAAAACTTGTTAAAAAGCAGCCTTCAGAGTAGACATTTAGTCAAGCTCTCTGAACTTTTAATTCAAGAGAAATTTCAAGATGGAAAACTGCAAAGTTAGTTCGGTTTGTTTCAAGTTTATTTAATGCTGAAAAGTAGCTATCTTAAACAAACCATTATATACAATTAGCTGAACATCTATTGCTATTTTAATCATAATAAAAAAAAACAAGCCGAGCATGTGGGGTCCCCTTCCACGAGTGAAAAATTTACTTTCACCATGACTAATGTTTGTGCCAAATTTTAAAAAATCGCAGGCGTAGTTATTAAGAAAAGTGCAAACAAAAGAATGGACAAACAGGAATTAATTACTAAGCCCGATCTCTCCTTTGTCGGGGAACCAATAAATGAATGAACTTTTCGCTTATTACTACAGAGATGTAGGGGAGGGCAGTCTTTCCTGGATTAATTCACTTACCCTTTATTTTCACCTAGAATGTTTAGTAAAAAGGCATCAAATACCATTTGTTAAAATCTCTGGTAGGAGTTAATCAATGGATTGAATTCTCCATCCAACCCATTCTCTCGATCTATTAGTGAACACTAACCATTATGCCAAATGGTTGAGAGAAAATTGTGGGTTAATACCTTTTCCGATATCATTAGTGCATAACTGAACACACCACGGATCCAACAGGATTGAACTCGACCAAGCTAGACAACTCATGTACCCTGCCCCATGCACAAATTTTGGCACTAAGCTAAATGCTAATGGCTGGCGTACATTTGATTTCAGAATTTTGTGTAAAGGTAAGAGAAAAGAGAGCAAGAAAATAAAAAAGAAAGCGAGAAAACAAAACAAAAAATGGTGAAACTCGGAGGAAATAAAGAGAAAAGAAAGAGGATCTTCTGTTAAATACAGAAAATAAAACTTTAATCTTCTCACAACTACAATTTGTAAATCAGCTTAACCCTTTGTCTCCAAGAATGGCCGTAACTTTACATCTTAAGCAGTTTCACAGCATAAGAAGTAAATAAAGCATCAAGATAAATATTTCTTTCTAAGATTTCTATTAAAAAAACAAAAAACAAAAAAAAAAAACACAATGATGGTAAAGTTTAGGTTTTATGTGTTGCTAACATGCAAATCACTCAAACAGAAAGGAATTATTACATTTTCAGCATAAAAATAACACAAAAGTCGCGGGATCAAAATGTGAGCAGTTGAGTCCATAACAAAAATGAATATTCTTAAAACGTACAAATTCAAACCTATGAGATACTTGAATGCATCTAACATAAAATTAACTTGTGAGATTTTAAAAGTCAAATCTAAATAGCATTTAAGCTGATATATCAAACTCATTTTGATGAGGCATTTATTATTGTTGTACAATATGATCAGCACTATAACAGCATACTTTATTACAGTTTTTTTTTTTTTTTTTTTTTTTTAATAAATATGTAATCCTGCCTGGATAACTGATATGGAAATATATTTTTCAATTATGATCGAAAAATCAAAATCAGCAAAGATAATTTATATTTTAACGAGATTAGAAATGTTTGAATGCACCCAATACAATAAACGCTATCTTCAAAATTGTTAAATTACTGCAACACAAAGTGTTGCATTTCACCACTCTAACAAAATCTTTTTGTTAAGATAATGTTATATAGAAACAATATTTTTGCTTTTAATTTAGATAAACTCTATAGTCGGTTTGAAATGTTCTTGTAAAGTCTAATTTCGAAGAAATTGGATTTATTATATTTTACAAATTCTTCAGTTGTTTCCTTCACAACTAAAATGTTATTTTTGCATAAATTAAAAGTTATATATATATATATATATATATATATATATATATAGAGAGAGAGAGAGAGAGAGAGATAAATAAAGGCTCAAAGGCCACTTGAGGATAAAGGTTAAATGAATGTTAAATGGATGGTGAGACAACCCTGTGGTGGTTGGGCAAAATTTGATTATTTAAGAGGACCGCTTAACAAGAATTTGTTTACACTGAACTTGAAAACGGCCATGTTGTAGTCAGCTGGGAAGTAGCCTCAGAATATTGTTTCATGGGTAGTTCTGCGAAAGAAACTTTGCTCAAGGAAGTTTCATTTAAAGTAGAGAGAAGGAAAAGGAAACTATTGACAGTGTTGTAATTAGAACAGTTTTTGTTGTGAATTTCTCACAAATAGAATCATACACTGAAGCTCAGTCGAGCACATGCTATGAAAATTATGATAGAGTAAAAAACTAGCAACGTCTATGATAAAGGAGTAGTAAAGAGGGGAAAAAGAGCATCGCCCACTAGATTTTGAAGTCAGCTTTGTACTCTGTCAAGGCAGATAAGAGTGCTTTGAGCAGCATCTCCTCAGATGTGACAACAGTACTCATTCTTAAAACGATTTGGCTTTTATATAGATAGAAGATTGCGTTAGGAATGAGATAACTTCTGAAGTGGTAGAATAGCCAACTAATTTTGTATCAATCTTTGCAATGGATTTGATGTAAGTCTTTCATTTTAGGTCTGGAGTGAAGGTCAGTCCAAGAGGCTTATCAAAGCAGGGACTTCCTCAAAAGGGAAGCCATTCATTTCAATTAGGTCCAAGTGAGGATCAGAGTGATGGCGGTGAAAAAATGAAAAGAAAGAAGCTTGATTTTGAATGCATTAAAAGCAACCAGCCCCGCCATCATACCAGTTGCTCAAGGTCAGAAGCGAATCAGAAAGATCTTGAGTCATTGTAGCTCTTTGAAGTGCCGTCAGCATAAATATCACAGAATGATCTTAGAACGTGATTTAGGAAATCATTGATAAAGATCAGGAAGAGGCTTGGGCCCAGAACAGATACTTGAAGTATGCCAGCAGCATTGATTCTATGAGCCTCGAACTCTATGAACCAAACAAAGATGATGGTCGATTTGATGGTTGAGAGGACATTTCCAGATATTTCGTAGCTAGCAATTCTGTGAAGTAGACCTTTGATATGTCAAGCGCTATTGCTGCAAAAACAAATAAAAATGAACAAAACCGACTTCAATGCATCCAAGGGAGTACCAGATAGATGTGCTCATTCATCATTCAATGAATGTTTAGTGACAGAAATGCTATTTTTAAGCTAAACCATGATCGAATCTCAGATGATTAGGCTTGTCTAAAAAAAGATGCATCCATTCAACTTTCGTTTTCAGCAATAAACAAAAAAAAAAAAAAAAATTGCTCCGAATAAAAAACTGAATGCATTTAAACAAAGTTTAAAGTAAAAATTTTAAAAGCATAACAGAAACGTAAAAGCCAAAATGTAGTTGTTTTGGAATGGGAAATTCACATTCTCCCCTCTCAACTTAGCACATAATTGATTTCCTGACACCATAATAAATGCATCTCATAGCGCGCTAAATCAAAGAATAATTATCAAGATAATTTAGGAATAGATTATGTTGAAAGGATTAATAAAGATGAATAATGATGATGAATTAGGTGAGAGATAATTTTGATGAAAAGAGCACTTAACAGAATCTTACAAGAATAGAATATGTACTACTGAAATTTTAAAAGGGCTTAGCCAAAATAATTTTTTATTTATTTGTAACGTTTGTGTGTGTGTGTGACAAGGAAAGGATGAGGTAGAAATTAGAATTGAAACACCTAAAACTTATCGTTTCGTAAAGTTGTCAAGCTTCATCAAAGATGGAAAAACTAAAAGTGGCAATATATATATATATATATATATATATATATATATATATATATATATATTAGCAAGTTTTAAAAATATATATCGTTAGCAAGCTACACAGAATTTTCTGTTTCATCCATATGACAATTTGTCCGATGAATTCTTTTGAGGATAGAATGTAGAAAATTGTTTAGCTTAATTGCCATTTATATATATTTCAAAACTTACTACCTAACTCTACGCACATATTGAGCACTATTGAAATAAATACTAATGTAGGTACATAAAATATATATATTATGTTTATACAGTGTTGATTCTAAAAATAGGCATATTTTACAAAGCTTTGTGAAATCAACTGGGAGGGGAGGGACAAAATTAAAAAACTTATAGGAAAGAAAGAAAAATAATACTAACAGTAATACTAAACATGTAAAAACAGCACTCGCCCGCCTGCATAGAGATAGCTGCTGTGGTGTCAAGATTTTTACTTCTACCTTGAATGGTTATTCCTATATTTTATATTTTTAACAAATCATCTTACACCCAGGGCTAAAGAGTCGTCGTTAGTGCCAGAACAAATTCATTTCCTTAAACGTTAGTGAAAACTGCATATTATCTTAGCAAGGAAGCGTAGAAATAACTGTGTTTTTACTCATGTGCCCAATCAAAGCTATGAAAGCAAAATAAGCATAATAAATAAATAAGTCCACACGTATTCGTTTCACAAATGCTAATGTTTTATTCTGGCAGGTTGCCAAGATATATAAAATGTAAAATAGTTCCAAACTTAAAATAAATAAGACCACAAAATGTGAGGAACTTGAAGTTCTTATTAGAGTATCCATTGACGAGATGGACACTCCAAATTCAAATCCTGAGTAAAGTCCGTGACACGACGTCTAAACTTGATTAATTGTTTTCCGATCAAAAGATGTATACGGTGCCGTGAAATTGTTATGCGCCATAAATCTTTCTCATGTACAGGAACCCACTTCTCTTTGCATGGATTAAAACTCATGTGAAACTAAATCAGATTGAATAGGGGAGAAAGATTAGAGTCATGCTTGAAAATGAATGCGTTAATACGTATACAGTATATATACATCATACGATATCTATGTGTGGAGACATAGAAATACCTGGATTAATGTTCTGGCGTATAGTCAGCATATTTAAAAAAAAAAAAAAAAAAAAAAAAAAAAACCAGATCCAACTTCCGCTTTCAATACTAATCTGGACAGTCCCATTATTTAAATTACTCAGACCTGTTGTGTAATGGATGAAATATTTGGTAAAATTCAGCACTAAGCGACACTCTTTTAGAGGTTAAAGGTTCAAACCTTAGTGTAGGCAATACCTAGAATACAAATATAATTGTGAATTCTACCCGGTTGCCAGAACAAGAACATGCTACCCTCCTAGATTAAATGAAGGGTTTCATTCAAAATTCTGTGCAGATTCCAGAGTTCGACAAGATACACCTGAAGAAGGTCAGAGTTTATATCCGTCAAAACGTTGTGAAAATAACACCCAAGATGAGAACAGTAGTCAGAATGATCCAAATAATAGGAATTATCAACCCTCATCTCAAAAGTTCGAAACATAATCTGGACATTTTGTCTCTGAACCAATTGGTGTTGTAAGCTCAAGTCATTGCAGAGTTGTGCAAGCTACATTGGACTATCTTTTTTATTATTACAACCATAATCATATATCATGAAGTTACTCCCATAATGAATAAACTAAATTTTACCAGCGATAATTATACTCATCTATCAAGTCAACAGTAATCATATATGTATAGAAATTCAAAGATTCAAAGTAGAATTTAAAATCAGAATTCACAAGTAAGAAGTTCCAGATGTGATTTTTTTTTAAACATAAATTTCAATAAGTGTGATTTGTTTTTTTACACAAATTTCAACAAGTGATTTGTTTTTTTCATGCAAGTTTTAACAAGTGATTTGTTTTTTTATGCAAGTGATTTGTTGTTTTTATGTAAGTTTCAACAAATGTGATTTTTTTTTACATAAGTTTCAAGAATCTTTACAAAATAGATTGGCAGAAAGCATGAAAAAAAAAAAAATAATAAATTTCTTTATCGTGTTTTTAAATTTTTTTTTTTTTTTAAATGGGAGGAAACCTGTTCTCTATCTTTTCGATAATATTTTGAGACACTTTTCCTATTGCTTTTCCATGCATCCTGCTGATCCATTTAATGTCTGTTTCGAAACATACAAAAAAAAAAAAAAAAAAAAAAAAATTATGTATGCCTGAATTTACTTTTGAAACCAGATTTAAATGATATTTTGAAGCTTAATTTTTGTACTCCATTGTTTCATATACAAATATTGAGCTTTCCTTTCTTTGTTACAAATTAGATATAAAGTTAGAGAACTCTGAATGATTTTTTTTAACGCGAATTACGTACATACATATAAGAATACCAGTTTTGTACCACTTTTATATACTCTTATGACATAAATTAAAATAATGTAACTAAACCTAATGTGTAAAATCTTTATTTTTTATTATCTTTATTAAAATTTTGATTCTAGAAAAATGTCTAAAATTTAACACTTAATCATCTTAAAAATTTAAGATTCAGAAAATCTCGTCTAATGACTATTGATCAAATTTAATGCAAATCTGAAACATTTGAATTTTCAAATGGTGCGACTACCATCAATGTAAATTAAATGGAATTTCCATAAGCAACGTTTCTTTCCAACGGTTATCCATCTGTGGAACACAATACCATGGGATTGCTTTCCATTGTTTTCACGTCCAATGTTATTCTTGTTGAGACATCCTCATGTTTCACTGTCCTCCTTATAAACTCATTGACCTTTATCCTCGAGTGGCTATAGGTCTTTGTTTGGACATTAAAAATGTCTAATATCTATTGCTAAAATTGAAAATTTAAAAAAAAAAAAAAAATTTAATAGGTATCTAAATTTTTATGAATGGCCTACAGCCCATCTTTGTCCTTTGCATAAAAATAAATAACTAAAAATTACTTGTATATGTAGCGGTTGTTTCAAAATTTATGATTAGTTAATTAGTTTCAGAGTGAATAGTATAAATAGATAACTTTATTATATATATTAGTAATCCAGGTAAAATTTGTATACAAAATGTAAAAAAATCCAGAGAATCCTGATTATGTTTATATAAGTATTCTCGACACAAAACACTAAAAGTATTTAATGGTTATAATGACTTATTTGCACAAGCATTATGTGGCTACCAATTTGGAGGGATTTCAGTTCTAGCAGCAAGCCGCTTCTTTAATATGTAGGTGGAAAACGAAAAAAAAAAAAAGATTTGCAGAAGTTACAATTAGCGAAAATATATATATGTCTGTGTGTGTGTGTGTGTGTTTTATTTTTTTTTATTACCGTTTTATCTGTTTGGTTACATATGTTGCGGATGTTGGACCATGTTTATGATCCAATAGCCTCGTCAGACCTTATAGAAACTATATGTAACCAAACAGATAAAACGGTAATATAAAAAAATATATATATAAAAATATACATATTTGCTCTGCAATAATATTGAACACTCTCTTTAGGTTTTTACTAATTACCAGTTTTACCAAATATATGTAAATATATTAACTTTAAAACTATATAAAAATCTTATTTCATTTTTATACTTATCATTGATTGGAAAACTATTCAGTCAGTAAGTCATTTAATCACCTGCAATCGCTGCATCAACTTGCTTTCTTGAATTCACAATAGTCCTAATGTTATTTCAGGGATCATCAGTTATCTACCTATTTCGGGGAATATTATATATATATATATATATATATATATATATATATATATATATATGTTGAGATGTTTAATTAAAACTTTTTGGAGTATCAGAATCGGTATTGGAAAAATTTGTGCCTATTTTCCGATGTCAAAAGTGATTCCTTTAATTATCTTTATTTGATTTTGTTTAAAACTAAAATCTTCCACTACTGATAGTATTAATAAATATTTATTGATTTTAAACTGCCAGTAAAACTAAAATTTATAGATCCCCCCTCCCCACATGTCTGTTTTTACGTTTGAGAAAATATATGCACAATAAACATGTGCTTTTATGGTAATCGGGAAAAATAATTTTATAGTTAAATATTTAGAGATTTATAAAGAATTGGAATCGGTAATTGTATCATAATCGGGAATTTAGTATGTAATCGAGAAAAATATTGGAATTGTCCCATCACTAATATATCCATTAATATTTTTTTTTCTTCAGTACGTGAAACACTCATGATATAAAAATTCATTGAGAATGTTTACTGTAAGTGTTGATAGATTAAATATTTGTCATGTTTGTCTACGAATGAATCGATGATAAAATTACTATTCAAGTTCTTTTTGTATGCACGCATGGGAAATAGAAAGTTTAAAATTGGAAGACAAATGAAATCGAATAGAAAAGAAATAGTCAAAACAAATTAAGAAAACTATCAGATGAAGCCATCAGAATCAGTAAGAGAATGAAATTTGGGAGTGGGTGAGGTCTTTTAATTTGAGCAATTATTAAAAAAAAAAAAAAAAAAAAAAAAACTGGAAGAAAATTCCCCAAACCAGAACAGCATAACGAGAGGAAAGTCAAACTTAAAGGAAACAACAACAACTACTACTACTATTACTACTACTACTACTACTACTAATAATAATAATAAAAATAATAACACCTTGATGTAGACATGAAAATTTAATTCAACGAACACAATTGGAACTCACCGACTACCATGAGAAAATAAAAGAATGACATTTTCTCAATATCCGTAAATTTCCGTGTTCACTCAACGGAAATTCACCGATGACTTCTGCAATTTGTTTTCTCCCAATCATGGCTTAAAAAAAGGTAACTTGATTCTTTATTTTTTTCTTTTATCTCATGAAAAACATCAAATGGAAAGTGAACACAAATAAGTAATGAATCTATTATACTAAATGTGTATCAATCAACAGTTATTTCTCTATATACTGTAATACAAAATATATACTAAACTACACTAAGGTTGGGTTTTGTTTGAAACGAAAATCTTTAATTATTCTATTAAATATAATTTATAATTAACTAAAAAAAAAACACATCTTCTCACTATGTTGATTCGACTATTTCATTATATTTCTTTATTCTTTATGGCCTGAATTATGATGCAGATGATTAAACAAATATTTATTGTTCATTTTAGACGCCAGCATACTGAATGTAAGCAACGAACAGTTTCCATCTGGAGGTATCTGGCATCTACTCAAATACTAAACTAATATGTATAAGGCGTGTTTGAATCGATTCCCACTTTATTTATGCAGTTATATTCATTTATTGAACGACTGAATAATTACGACTGAATGAATTAGTTCAACCAGGTTATAAAGGATTAATGTCTCTGTGCATTTAGAGAAAAAGTGACTTTTCTCAGTATGGCCATCTAATTTACATGTGTGTCTGTACATACTACTAACATAAATTTTTTTTTATAAAAATAATACTCTGACATAAGGATAATATAGAAATAACATTATTTTTACTTAAGAATACCATGAAAGATATGTTATAGTTCATGAATTTTCAAAGTAAATAAAAATAGAATAGTCATAGTGATCCAACGGGTCACGGGGTACACCTAGTAAATAAAAAATGCAATCTCTTTCTAAAGAAAATGATTCGATTAGTTAAAATAAATAAATAAAATACAAAAAAATTAAAATTAAAAAAAAAAAATTAAAAATAACCCTGATTGAAGTTAAAATTATTAATATTAATCTTGAACATTTACAAAAACATTTTTAATTCTTAATTTATTCATGTTCAGTTAAATTATTCCAAGACTTTAGTTACGCATTGAAGAAATCCAGGCCAGTCATTTTCTCACAAAATCTAGCAAAAATGAACGCATAGACATTAAGTAGTTTAATTTGGTGTACTGAATGCAGTGCACCAAATTAAACTACTTGATGTCTATGCTCAAGTAACTGACATAAACAGGTGTTATGATAAGAGAGTAGCTGTCATTTTTTTCCAGACATCAATGATGATAGCGGTTGGTTTTATGAATGAAATAATCACTATCTTATTCAAGACAAACATTGGTTGTAAACATTGCACTAAACACAGACGTTATAATTATTGAAACCAAGTCTATGTTTTATAATAATGACTTGATGGCAAGTTACAGTCTAATATAGAATTGTTTCTGAAAGGATTATATAAATAAAACGAATACACAATCGCTATTGTTCAAATGTAATCTAACATTAAAGCAATCACATGTTTGTATGTTATCTTCCATCTACTTTTTAAATTTTATTTCACGTTGCTGTCGTGTCAAACGTGAAACTAAAATACATTTTCATGACTTTTGAACTAGAATCAAAGTATAATACTGTTCTGTCCAAAGATGGTAGGTACAATATTGTAGGGTCTACATTTATGCCAGACGTTCATACAATGGAAACACGTCAAATTTCTACAAGCATTTTTGAGATAAGGCTGCCATAACCAGATGCATTCTGAAACTACATTAACCAGTGTACCAAGTATGTTTTGATTCAAACAAAGGTGCTCAAATAATATTGTGGAGTCTGCATTTGCACCAGACATCCATAGAATGCATAACAGAAATAAACAGATGAAGGGTGCAACTGTGGCATTTCCACAGGTCCTGCTAGTACATATGAATAATGATAAGGTGTGAAAAGTCAAAATGAGATTGATTAAAAAAAAAAATGAAAAAAAGAAAAAAAGTACACGGCACATTTAGAGAAACTTCAAAAACTGAGTTTTTATTTAAATGCTAAGCCAGAATCACCAAAATCCTATGCAATCATCAATTAGAAATAAAAATACAGGCGGATATTAATTTTGTTTTCCAACACGGTAGCTCATAAAGGATCTATAAAAATGAGAGGACACTTCTCAACGTATATACTCAACGAATTTTTGATCTACAGACTTGAAATTTGGTATATAGGATATTCAGACATGGGGAAAACTTTTTAATCCGTTTTCATTCGGAAAAAAAAAAAACGAGCTGCTAAGGGATCAAAATTTAAAAATTGGTACGTGGGAGTCATTGGAGTTTTACGTTTCCTAACTGTTTCATGAATGTGCATGTATGAATGGTTAACATTACAAATTGCTTATGTTAAAGAGTAAGTAACTTTATAACACCTTTTAAAGATCGCGTCACGCTGGTCAAATGGTTATAGTACTTGACTCAGCTTGAGTATTTTTTATTTTTTTACTTACAAGAAGTGAACTGTTTAGGAAAACAATACTCGCATGCACGTCTCAGTTTCTTTCTGTTTTTTTTTTATTTATTTAAAAAAAATTTTTTTTTTAATAAGAAATTTAACATTTCATTTAATACCGGGTAACGGCGGGTAAATCAATAATTGCTCACTGATGGTATTCCCTGGAATCTGAGTGACAAGTTTCACGCATTTATAGTGCACTGTCTTTTTTTAATAAACATTAAAAACCATTTAACATTAAAGCAATAGCCATTTACCGCTGACTTTTTGCTGATAACAACCGTTGGCATTCTTCAAGACTTTAGTAGCAACAAGCCTCCCCAAGATTCCATTATGCTCAAGACCCTTTCAGAGGAAGTCTGGGTGGTGCTCTCTATTATCTAATTTTTGTCTATTTGGTGATTCATATTAAAGTTTTGGAAACAATTTTTCCTAAACAGAAATAATGTTAGAACTTAATATAAGTTCTAGTTGATTCTTAGGTTGATCCCACCTGTCGACATTTTTTCTTCTTTTTACCATCCTCATCCTTTCTACATTCAACCCATATCAAAACTCAATTGTACCTTGAAAAACTAGGATCGAAATTATCAAGTTTTATTTATTTATTTAATTTGCATTTTAAAACCGTCTGTATTTACTGTATTTATAATCTTACATATACTGCTTCAAATTTTATTTCAACAAAATAATTTCATTAGATACCATATGCATCATTGGAGTTCCATTTTCTGTAACAATTTTTATTTTCAAATACGTTTTTCAAAAATGTAATCTAAAATATAAATCTCAGAAATTCCCATGACATACAGAGTATTTACAGTTGTTAAGATTTTGTTGTTGTTGTTCAACCAGTAAAGATAATAGTTTCAAGACAAAGGGTGATTTCTATTTATTAATTTATTGCGGACTATTATCCTTATCTTTCTTAGTTGTTGTTTCACAACGTTTTGTCCAACTATTCCTCTGGCCTTCGTCAGATGGTAACCGTGACGGGATAGGAACTCCGAATCTCCTAACTGCATTCTCAACAATTACTGCCATCCATATTTGTTGTTGTCTCGTTTTGGCCAAGTAAGCCTCTGTGGCGCAGTGGATAGAGATGTTGAATCTCTATGGTTTCAGGTGAGAGTTGTTTGAAAATAGCGGTTTCAATCCTGGCCAGAGATGGTGAGACAACAACTATGGATGGCAGTAATTGCTGAGAATGCAGTTAGGGGATTCGGAGTTCCTATCCTGTCGCAGTTACCACCTGGCAAAGGCGAGAGGAATAGTTGGGTGAAACATCATGAAACAACAACTAAGAAAAGATGAGGATAATAGTTTGCAATAAATAAATTAATAAATAATACTCATCTCAATAATGAGTTCCAATTAAATAATATAGATTTCTCTCTTTTTTATTGAGCATATTTGGGAGCAAAAATTAAACACTGTTGCTAGTGTATAAAGCAATGCTGTTTGCATAAACAAATCGAGCTTAGGTCGTTTGGACAATATTTAATCATTGTAATTTCGCATAATCATCTTAGTAGCACCTAACTAGCATAATGGTTAGAAACGCTGACTGCTGCACAGGCGATAGAATTTCAATCCTGGTTTGAGGTAGTTGCTAGTCTAACCACACTTCAAAGCTGTGATAGAATAAAATAGTCTGCGGATGACTAATATATATATCATATATTTTTAGATTTGTCTTTACATAAGCAGTAGTTTGTTGCTACACAATCATGGGCATGTTTCAGTCTACTAGTATTTACCAACTAGAGACCTCATGAGGCAACAACCCTCATTTTCGAAAATGAGGGTTGTTGCCTGATTAGGTCTCTAGTTAATAAATACTAGTAGACCGAAACATGCCCATGATTGTGTAGCAACAAACTACTGCTTATGTAAAGACAAATCTAAAATGTAACTTGCTCTACTTCTGTATTGAGCACTCTTGCATAAACCTCATTATATTTCACTGGTTACCCTACCTTTGGAAAATAGCAACCTCAAATTATATATATATATATATATATATATATAAATGATTTGTGGATATATTTTAATAGTTTCTAACCTGTAGGCAAACGACAGAAAACTGACCTTTATATGATAGAGAAACTATTTCACATTTTTTTTTTTTTTTTTTTTTTTGCAAATGCTTTTGCAGACACCGAATTAATTGAAGGAATTTAATTATGTAGTGCAATAATTGTGAGACATTTTTAATCAGGTATTTTTTTTTCATCGATAATTATAAAAAAAAAAGCAAGTCAATAGCATAAAAATATTAACAATGCTCATTTTGAAATACGGAAACACTCTTTGGTTTTGATTCCTGTGCCCAAAACCATGAACAAAGATTAATCATGTATGCGGGCAAACACTAGGATCTAGACACACACTAGTCCTTACATACCAAACAAAATAAACTCATTTTGGAGTGAGATATCACCGGTTCCTCTCAAGGCATCTCTAAGACAAGTCTCTTAAACGTGCTGAATTTAATTCTCAGACTGTGTTCTGCGATGCATGGTAAATAATTTTCATGACAAACATTTTCTACAAATTTGAATACAAATATCTATTGCCCTTTCCACAGTGTTGCACTGAACTTGGTCAAAGCAGTCAATCAATTCCTTTCTAATGATGAGGATTATCTCAACACTATAAAAGAAGTACTTTTACCAGTAAACTATCACCCTCCCCTGTTCTCTCCCAGCTAATGCCTTATTTCCCCCTAAAGTCTAGCACTTCCTCACTGTGGTAGCATCAGAACTACGCAGCAAACAGAACTAGCGAGTATCCAAGAGACAACATCAGTATACGTCATTTGGTTGTCTCTGCATCTACACGTGGCAAGCAAGTACGAGTCAGGTGCAAAATGGTAAATCCATGGACTTAGCATGAAATGTTGCTTCTGTGCAATCACCATTTATTTGTATGCTCAGGGACGAACTATGCAACAAACAGACTTTGCAGTTCTGGGTGTCTGGGATAAAAGCTTACAATCTTACAGGTATAATGAATAAGTACAATCAACAAGAAGGACTTTCTGCAGACGAGACAATTCTGAAGACACAGTTTCTATGAACTATACAGAAGTTTGATTCACTTAACAAAAAGCAGATGCTTAAAATTATTTAATAGCCTTTTTATGTCCTTCGGTTAGAGAACCGTATTATAAGATTCACTTCATTATATAAAACCTGCTGCTTTAGTGTGCCGGATATCTTGCACTTTGCTTGTCTCGGAGTTTCTAAGTATTGTTTGTGAGAGTCGCTTTCCTATTATGCAAACAATACTTAAAATGCTTTTATAAGCATTGTTGATACTTAAATCTGGTTACGTGTCAACGATGACATGTTCATCTAACAGATAGATGCCCATCATGTATGTCTACACTAATTCCAAAACCAATGGACAGAGTCTAATGAGATCTGAAGCAGTACAGTATTTTCTTTTTTAATGATATTCTTTCGGTTTATCTTCTTTATGAAAAAGAGATTTTATTCTCGAAATAGAAAAGATATTTACCATCAAACAGTAATTTCATATTTACTGATTTGTATATGTGATTGGTTTGGAAAAACAAATGAATATACAAAAATTCATAAGACCTACAAAACATTTGTTCGTTTGTTTTTGTTCATTTGTTACATCTCTTCAATAACTGCTTTTCTACATTGCTGCAGCCTTTTTATACTCATGCAAACACACACACACACACACATATATATATATATATATATATATATATAATGAAAGAGAGAGAGAAAGTGTGTGAAATTATCAATCAAGTTTTTGTAGGAGGAAACATAAAATCAGAAACGATCGTACACATAAGCATGATTTTATTTCCTTCTATGAAAACTGGATTGATAATTTCACACTTTCTATATATAGCTCTAGATAATTACACCTAATGAGCTTATAACTACAATACCCAGAGTAAAGCATCTTTAAATATATTTTACTGAGACTTTGCTCATTTATACCCTGTCTGTTACACTCTCTCTCTCTCTCTCTATATATATATATACACACACACACACATTTTTCATGTAAGAATCGCCAATACACCTATTATTTTTACTCCCTATTGCAATCTAATCTTTAAAGATTAATTTTTTTTTTCTTCTGCATTTATCCTTCCAGATTTGTTTGACTGCAAACATTTCTTTAACCAACAAGTTGCATCATACATATCTGTTGAATTGATTGTTAAATAATTCAATAGTTGAATAAAACCACACAAATTATCCCAAAAAATCAAATTATGCGAAATGTTTTATGTTACTTATATGGGAAATAATATGATCTTAATTCCATAAAACTTTAATAAAAATAGGAAAACTAAGATGAATATCAACAGCATCAATGATAATCAGTTTACAAAATCAGATTTATAAATTTGACTTCTTTGAGGCTAAAAACCAATCTTAACTTGCAAATTAAATTACACAGCTGGCATGAAATTAACTTTATTTCTAACTGTACCTATCCAGCATTGCCTAGAAAACATTGAAGTAATTTTATTTTTCTTGCCCAATTTTAAAGTTAAGGTAGACAGCTATTATATTCTTTCATTAATTTAAATTGATTTATGCCCGTTGCTGATTTTAATGTAATTATTTAAAAACGTTTCATCTTAGCAGTCATCTAGGCCAAAATAATTTGTGTGATAAATTGTAGCTAAGTACGTTGTACTGCAAATAACATGGCGCAACTGTCACAAATACAAATTGGTTATTAGTTACAAGCAAAGTTTGATTTCCCATCTTAAATGCCATTTGCATCCAATTTGGAAAATCTGACAGGGTAACCTTATATGTAAGGTTAGAAACACCTGTCAAATCTAACACATTAACAAGAAATAAAATTTAAAGTTTTATTTTATTTAATTTAAGAGAGATGTGGCTGTGGTTCAGTGGTTAACAACGCAGATTGTCAACCTGAAAGCGTGAAGTTCAAACCCAACTCGTTCCTCAGAAACACTTTTACTTAGGATATTGGCAACATTTATGTGGTATCGTATTTAATTACCTCATGTTTTTTCTAGACAGAATTCTAACTAGGAAGATACCGGGAGAACTAATGCCAACAATAGAATAATTAAAATGAATGGATTTATTATTTTTTTTAATATTTCAGAAAAGAAAAACTACATGTTTTAAAAAATAAATTTCAACTAAAACACTTTTCCAGGCAACACCGGTTATATATATATATATATATATATATATATATATATATATATAGAGAGAGAGAGAGAGAGAGAGATATTTTGTTTTTGTTAGCGATACTCTTTGAATGAATTCAATTATTTATACGAAAGTGCAATTTTACCTACATGGGAGTTGGGAATAATTTTCCCTTTGACCAATTTGGTACTCCCTAAATGGGGAGTGGCATATATATATATATATATATATATATTATTTTTAAAATATAATTATCCACTGACACGTGTTTCGTTGTCTACGACTCAGAGTGGCTCATCAGATATATATATATATATATATATGAAGAAAAATGAAAATAATCGCTTTTCTAAATTGAATCTTGTTGCAAATTGAATCGTTGAACACCTGAAAATTCATCAGACTAGCACCAATAACGTTGATATCTAAAATAACTTTCACTTTTAGAAAACCTATTAACTATAATAACGAGAAAAAGTCGCACCCATTCAAAGATCAATGCAGAGTAAAAAAAGAACATTTAATAAAGAAAAAAAAGTAATGGTGGAATAGAACTTATAAGGCAAATGAGTGCAAATTTTGACCCCCCCCCTTGAGATTTTCTTCCTCCTAAAAAAAAAAAAATCAAAATAAAAAAAAAATATAGCACTTCCAACATCTTCAAGCAAAATGATGGAAGCTGGGCTATGGGCACATGCCTTTAAAATCTAATACGCGTTTACTGCACACAATTTAGTTTCATCATGCCTCTGAACATAACTTATTTTAATGAATAACCTTCAGTAGATTTTGTATAACATCTATTATATAAATCTCACTTGTTTGTTTAACTGTACGTATGCATTCAACAGACGCGACGATTTTTCACGAGATCGGTATCGTTTTGAAGCTCGATCGTTCAAACGACAAATATCGAAAAATTGGCTAAAAATATTAATTCCTTCACCTTCAAGTGGGTAGTTTTGTGTTGCCACTTTTGCAAGTCATTGTATCGGTTGGAATGACTTTACTAATTTAAACGTTCCGAACTTCCGGTTGTGTCATGGTGTAGGGGTAAGACGTCAGATTTTCTTTCACTTTTTTTTTTCTGCCTTTGCGTCATGGGTTCGAGCCTACCTGCCTACTACCACTTTTTTTTTTGCTCAACACACCTCCAAACACCCGGGCAACGCCGGGCACCCAGGCTAGTTTTTTTATAAATAGAAAAAAGATTCTAGAAATGTGCATCATTTCATTTATTATAAATCTTTATTTGAGAGAATCTAATTTTTTGTGTGCACAAAAATCTTGTCTCGATTCAGTTCTGTGCCAATCTTTAGAAGCTGGTTCTTATATTTATAACTAGCTGTTCCTATTTTATTATGTTTTGTTTTGTTTTAATACGATTTTGATTATAGTATTTTTAACATTATTAATTGAACCAATTTTTTCTTTTTAATATATAAAACTATGACTAATTTTGTTAATGTAATGTTACTTTAATCACTATGTACTTATAAAATTATTAGATGCAAATAGATTGCAAAAGTTTCTGTCTTTTAATACGAAAAGGGTTTTAAAGCCAGAGAATAGACTATATGCATATCTTCAAACAACACTTTCAGAACATCTTAATTTCAATAAAGTATTGGAGGGGTGGGTATTTTCGATTTTGTTCCCACGCTGTGAACGGAAAAATATAAGTAAAATTCTATTTTTCTTTTTCCTCTGAAAATCTAAGAAATAAGACAAGAAGAAGAATTAAAAAATAGCTACATAACGCCAGGATTCAGTATTAAAAATAAAAAGAAAACTAACAAAAAATATGAATTAAATCTATTATTTAACAAAATGGCCGGCATCTGTTTGGGTTGTAATTGGTACAAAATTCAAAAGTTATTTTGAAATCTAAACTACTGATTAAAAATTAATTTCTGACTACAATTAAAATTTGAAAACAAAAACATCAAATTTTCTGGTTCCTTTGTGTAGATATAGCATATATAAATACTGATAAACATGATTATGATAATTTTAAGACGGACAATAATGATAATTACTCAAAAAATAAAAATCAACTAAAACAAGTCAAACAAATACTTTTTCTAGTCATAGAGTGTAGTTTAATATACCAAATAATGACACATGACAAATAATGGCTTATGATAAAAGCTCATTAAGAATAGCATTTAAATGGAAGATATTCAAATATGTCACTAGAAATATTCAATAAACAGTTTTACTCCAGCTTTAGATAAAATAGCAACTAAATGTTCAACTAATAATATGTAATGAATAAATTACAATAGCTATTTAACACTCCTTCCCAAAAAGATTGGTCAATTAAGTCATGCATAATTTTTGAAAAACTTTAAGAATCTATGTTCGACCTACAAAAATAGTGAGATAAGACATAATGCAGTTAAAGTTCAAATGAGGGTATTTAGAAAATAGTCATAAACTATTAACTATGAATAAGGAACAACTATGAATTAAGCGTAATCTATAATATAAATCTCATCTGTCTGTTTAGATGTATGTACAGTAGCGTCCAAAACTAAGGGACAAAATTTAAAAACCTAATATTTGTTAGAAATACCTGAAAACTGAAATTTTGACAGCTAGTAGTCGTTACCATCCATAATAACATACTAAAATTTGAATTATTTGCAAAGGATAGAAAAAGAATTATAACAGTTATTTATTTTCAAAATAGGAACGTCCAAAAGTAAGGGACAAAATTGAGAAAAACAATGTAAACAGTATGGTTTTTTGATTTCCTCTAAAGAATAAGTCTTACTTAGTTATTTGTAAACGTTGCATCAGCCGGCACCATAGCGAAACGTCAATAACTTGATTACTCTGTGAGACAAGCTATTGTGAAGCTACATAAGGAAGAAGCCTACTATTAGAGAGATTTCAGAGAAAGTGAAACGTTCCAAGAGTGTTGTAAGCAGGGTTGTTAAATCCTACAATGATACTGGCAAAGTAGTGCTTTTAAAACCCAGCAGACCCCGCAAAACTTTGGCAAGAGAAGATCGAATAATGCAGCGTATGTCATTAAAGGACCGTTTTAAGTCTTGCACAGAAATTAAAAGGATTATGAATAGTACCTCATGTGTTAATGTGTTAAGACAGACTGTTTCTGGATGACTACAAGAAATAGGGCTGTTTAATCGAACCCCACGGAAGAAACAAACCACTTGTTAGTTTGAAGAATAAGAAGAGACTAGAGTTTGCTAACAGGTATGTAATTTGAACATATGAAAATTGGGCAAAAGTATTTTCAGTGATGAAAGCAAGTTTAATTTATTTGGAAATGATTGAAAAAACAATGTAAAGAGACATATTGGTGAAAGATTAAGTGCAAAGTGTACTGTCAAGTTTGGGGCAGAAGCGTCATGGTATTTGGAATGTTTTCTAGCCAAGGTACAACGCCTCTTGTCCGATCACAAACTCATGTAAATACGCAGATCTATAAAAACATTGTCCAAGATCATGTTGTGCCAATCATACAGAATTCAGCTTTCGATAGGGGTATCTTTATGCAAGATAATGCCCCATGTCACAAGGCAAAGGTGGTAATGAGTTACCTTAGTGAGCAAGATTTCGAAATTATGGATTGGCCACTGCAAAGTCCCGACTTAAATCCAATAGAAAATCTTTGAAAGACCTTAGGAGTGAAAGTTATGGAAAGAAATCCCATTAAAACGGAGGATTTCTGGGGGGAAGCTTCAAGAAGAATGGTCTAAAATTAGTATTGAAGATTGTAGTTGAAGATGTGCAGCTGTCATGGAGAGCAAGGGCTCATTCATTAAATATTGATTGTACATGTATTTTTAATATTTTTTGGCTATTTACATTGTTATTCTCAATTTTGTCCCTTACTTTTGGACGTTCCTATTTTGAAAAATAAATAATTGTTATAATTCTTTTTCTATTCTTTGCAAATTATTCCAATTTTGGATGATAATGACTACTAGTTGTCAAAATTTCAGCTTTTCACAGTTATTTCTAACAAATATTAAGTTTTAAAATTTTGTCCCTTAGTTTTGGACGCTACTGTATGTATGTTTCTATGTCTGTCTCTAGAGGCGACGGATTTTCACGAGATCTGTATCATTTTGAAGCTCGACCCTTCGGACGACAAATATTGAAAAATTGGCTAAAAACATTAATTCCTTCACCCTCAAATGGACACTCGTCTACAGAGGTTGAAACCCAATTACAGGAGACTAAACCAGACCTTTTATTTTTAAGTGAAACTGGCATTGGACAGGCTATTTCCCTTGATGAGTTTGCAATTACAGGATACTCTAACTTAACTTCTAAATCTGACCCCCAAGATCGCCATGGGCATGGAATATGTGCCTATATTAAAGATAGCTTTCCATGTGGGAGGGACATCTCCAGGGAAGATCCTAACTTACCTTATATGTGCTTCCGGGTTGCTTTAGCTCACACTACTGCATTTATATTTACTCTCTATCGCCCCCACAACAGCGGAGTTACTATCTTTCAAAGCATATCTGAGAAAATTGACCAAGTCCTTTCTACTTATCCTTCAGCTAACATTCACGTATGTGGAGACTTCAATGTTCACAACGTCGAATGGTTGACCCACTCAAACAAGACCGATGATGAGGGGAGGTTCTGTCATGATTTCTCCATTGCCTATGACCTCACTCAGATTGTTCAGGAACCTACCCGTGTGCCCGATAATGACGGCCAGTATGCGAGCCTACTAGACCTTTTTCTCACAACTTGCCCTGAACTATGTTCAGTTTCTGTTCTGTCGCCTCTTGGATCTTCCGACCACTCTGTTGTATCAATTAAGATAAAAATGAAATGTAATAAGTCCCCAGACGTACCTCTTCATCGTACAGTATATCGATACACTAAGGCTGACTGGGATAGCTTCCGTACATTTATATCTGATCTACCTCTGCATTCCATGTTTAAAAAGGATGTGTCCTCTATAGTATTAGACCTAACTGAATGGTTAATTGTAGGTATTGACCATTTCATACCCTCTAAAAAATTTCAGCAAAAACCTAACAGCCAGCCATGGTTCTCTCCAGAATGTGCTGCTGCCATTGCGCACAGAAATCACTTTTTCCACTGCTTCAAACGTAATAGATGTATGGAAACTAAAGCCGTTTTCAGGACTGCCAGCAACCATTGTAAGAAAGTAATAAGGAACGCAAGAGAGTTGTATGCTCAATCTGTTAAGTCCAAAGTAGCTGAGCAGCGGCTTGGTTCCCACCAGTTTTGGCAAATAGCAAACAGAATCCTGAACAGAAGCGTGTGCTCCATCCCAACTATTATCAATGGATCTGAGGTAATCTCGTCAGCATCAGACAAAGCCAAACTCTTTGTCAAGAACTTTGCAGCTAATTCTACCCTTTGCGACCAAGACCGCCAACCCCCAATATTTCCTCTTGTATCAGAAAACACGCTATGTGATATACGTATATCTGTACGTGATGTTGCCAAGCTAATCAAAAACCTTGATTCCAGTAAAGCAACTGGCCCTGATGGTATTCCAATTATAGTACTCAAAAAACTTCAACCTGAACTAGCGCCCATACTTACAAAACTGTTTAAACGTTGTCTTAAGGAGAATAGTTTCCCATCTCCCTGGAAAATCTCATCAGTATGCCCTGTATTTAAGAATTCAGGTGATCGCTCATCCCCCTCTCAGTACAGGCCAATAAGTCTCCTGTGCGTCATGAGTAAGTTGCTAGAATCTGTATTAAATACAGAAGTAATCAAACATCTCAACAAAAATAACCTTCTTAGTGACACTCAATATGGTTTCCGTTCTGCTAGATCTACAGCAGATGTCCTTACAGTTATATCGCATAGGATTAGCAAATCTCTCGACGGTGGCAATCTTTCTAGGGCAATTGCTCTTGACATATCTAAAGCCTTTGATAGGGTATGGCATAAAGGTTTACTTCATAAGATCGCTAGCTATGGTATAGCTGGAAAAGTCTTCTCAATTATTAAATCATTTCTTTCTGATAGATTCATAAGAGTAGTAGTTGAGGGGCAAAAATCAGAAGCTCACAATATTAATGCCGGTGTCCCTCAGGGATCCATCCTGGGCCCAACTCTTTTCCTGATCTACATTAATGATCTTCCAAATCATATCCTTACATCATTTGTAGACATTTATGCTGACGACACTACCATTTATGGTACCACATCTAAGACAGTAAACGAGCAAGTTCTCTCCAATTCTCTTTCCTCTGATCTTGAGCACGTAGTACAATGGGGAAAGGAGTGGCTGGTTACTTTTAATGCATCTAAAACCAAGCTTCTCTCTTTACATCATCAACATTCTAATCCACATTTGTCATCAATTGAAATGAATGGCTCTCGTCTTCAGGAGGCCTCAAGTTTTGACAAGCTTCTGGGCTTGACCATTACTCCTGATCTTAAATGGAACACGTATATCAAATCTGTTGCCAAGGCCGCTGGAAAAATGGTGGGATCTTTCTATCGATCCAGTAGATATCTCACTGCTGATGCTATTCTCTATCTATATAAGAGCCAGGTACGTCCAAGGATGGAATACTGTTGCCACATCTGGGCAGGTGCTGCTAGAAAGAACTTGTCCTGCCTTGATAGAGTTCAAAATAGACTTCGTAGCCTCGTAGGAGATGTCCTTTTCTCCTCCTTGCAACCTCTATCTCACAGAAGAGATGTTGCGAGTTTGTCTCTGATGTATCGTTATTTTCATGGAAAGTGTTCAACTGAGCTTCAATCTTTGGTCCCCCCTCGCCAAACTTTCACAAGAAACACTCGTCTAGCTGTAAACACTATCAATAATTTCCCCCACTCTTTATCTGTGCCTAAACCTAAACGTAGATTCCATGAACAAAGCTTCTTTCTTAGAACTGCACGCCTGTGGAATTGTCTTCCGTTTTCCTGCTTTCCGGCTGACTACAATATGGTTTTGTTCAAGTCTAAAGTAAATAAGTTCTTGATGAGCCGTTCCATATAAGTTATTAAATTTACCAAATTTTCATTACTAATGATTACTATATTGACCAACTTCTACTGTACACTCTTTAACCCTTATCCTTGAGTGGCCTCTGGGCCTTGATAATGTGGTGATGCCTTTGTAAAAAAAAAAAAAAAAAAAAAAAAAAGGAAGGGGTCGCTTTTTTTCGCCTATATTTTCA
This sequence comes from Euprymna scolopes, assembly GCF_053919585.1. Taxonomy (NCBI): domain Eukaryota; kingdom Metazoa; phylum Mollusca; class Cephalopoda; order Sepiida; family Sepiolidae; genus Euprymna; species Euprymna scolopes. The sequence goes on along the minus strand of NC_136490.1, from coordinate 34,812,768 downwards.
GAAGTTATCATCTTTTCGATTGACTAGCCTTAATTTGAACCTTTGTAACTTCCGGTTTGGTGATGGACGCAACAGCAAAGACGTCAGTTTTTTTCAGGTTCTTTTCCTTCTTTGCAGTTTGAGCCTGCCTGCATACTATCATCCCCCCCCCTTTTTTTTTTGCTCAACACACACCTCCAAACACCTGGGCAACGCCGGGCACCCAAGCTGGTAAATTATATAGTTTAAAGCTAAATTGTTGCCCAAAGTTCTTATACATGTGGATATCCTTCATGCTTCCAACTAAAAAGACAGCATCAATCCTAGACCATGTAAGAGAGTAAGAAACACTTGTGTGCCCCGTCGAGTGGCTATGCAACAGATTTATTAATTAATTTTATAACTAAATACTTTTTAAACTGAACTGTCTGATAAAAGGAAAAAAAAAATGATTACCCATAAATAAATTCTCACTTGAATCAACTATTTTCATCACCTCAAGGTCACATTAGGAGTTTGAAGAAAACGATAAAGATATCAAGAATCGATAATATGATCTTTAAAAAAAAAATTATTTTTAGATTTAAAGATTGACAAACAATGCATTTATCTGCTCAAGTGATCAGAAAATGAATTGGAAGATGATGATTCTGGTTAAAACGATATTTCTATTTAGAGATGATATCATTTTAATAAGTGTTGATTTTCTGACATATCGTTCTTAAAGAGTAATAAAATATGACGACATAGATTTAGAAGGTTAAGTGTGGCTGACTGCAGTTCCAGTCTTGACTGGAAAGGAAACGACCATGATGTAATGTCTGTCATCAAGTACAGGAAGAGAGCATGTCAAGAATGTCCATCAATAATAGTACCTATTTACTATGCCTCCCCACGGGACAGAGTTAGACACCAGGGTCGTTTTTTAACGTGGAGAAAAGGTACAAAAATAAAAATTGTCTCAGTCGTGAAGGATTTCTCCTCCACCGAAAGAGAACAAGAAATAGAAGTGCAGCAGCTGAAGAACAGATACTACACTTTGATCTTGTCCCGAAGGCCAAGATTGGTTTTATTTAAAAAAACAAAACACACACACACACACAATCATTTGTTTATGAAAATCAGACTTTTACAGTTACGAATGGTCCAAATCATATTTAATTTCTTTCTTACCTGTATAGTATAGCCAATAGTGAAAACGAGACTATAAGTAAATAAAGTAAAATACTAGAGTACATAGATTATAACTTGATCAAAACTGGGTAATGAAATACCTCATGATTTAATGTAATTCAAATAGAAAAACTCCATCGCAGATACAAGTTGAAATAGGGAAATGTAAGAGCCGGGCTCATTTCTTGTACTAACGTCAAATTCAAAATTCCATAGTGTTTTTTTTTTTTTTTTTTTACATTACTAAAGAGTCAATGCCCTAAAATACCACTCGAGGAAAAGTGCTATTCAAGTTAATTCAACACACCATCTTTTTTTATATACTACTTATGTGTATGCGATATCAGTTGAAAGGTTAACTAATTTGTATATTAGTTTTGAAAAAGGAGCATTTTATTAATTAACTATTATTTGTTATTGTGTGGCATCACCACGTTGACACACTGGTTCCCGTTAGATCACCAAAGTCAAATAACGTTAAACCTGGTCAGTACTAAAATGGGTAACCATTTGGGAATTTTAGGTGCTGTATATGCTCTCCGCTTATCTCGGCATTGTTTCCAGTCACCTAGCACTTCTTGCCACTGGACTCAAGCAGTGCCGATTCAGGAGAGGCATGGTTAGTTATTATGCAACCCTTGCTTCACAATTTCACGTGCAGCTATACTTACAGGGAGTATCCATTGTCTTTTGAAACTGAACAGAGGCTTCCAAATTTGTTATTTTTAGATTCAATAATTGTTTTGATTGTAATATAGCAAATAGTTCTATTTTATAATATTACTTTACGTTCAAATGTTCCTTTCTTTAGGAAGACCAGGCTTGCTTTTCCACAAATGTGATCTATTTCTAGATTGCAAGTGAAAAGGCAAATTACATTTCTTTTTCTTTCGGTCACATTTACAAAATAAATAAATTTATTACAAAACTACAAAAATGTCAAATATTTATATGAATAATTGAAAAAGATTGTTTTGTAACAAAGTCACAAAACGTTTCAAGTATTTAGGGTAGCAAATTTTACAAAGTGATAGCAAGCCGGCAAAGCCATCTAGTTCTGAATAAAACCAGGCACAAACAAAGATGGCAGTGTCATTGCTGGTTTAATATTATTTGACAGGGTTGATTTCAACAACAGAATATGGAGAAATAAACAAAAGCAATCACTATATCATCATGTCTGTAGGTTTTATCTTAGAATATTTAGCATATCAGTATTATCATATTTTGGAGAGAGACATGAAAACGCAATTATAGCCATGCATATGTATGTAACATAAAATAAATCACCCTTTCAAAATCGGAACAGAGCCAAACCAAAACTGATTTAGAATAAGTCTGGATGGATTTTCAGAAAGAGTTTTATAACAATAAAATGGCGAGCCTCTTTTTAATTGATTAGTGTCGCATACGTGAGAAACATTTCGTCTATTTACTTGCCTCCACAGGAAGCAGAGTTAGGCACAAGGTTGATTTTGAATGTGGGGAAAATCCCCAAAACTAGGCACTCTGGATTGGGACAAAAATTTAAATTGCCTCACTCTGGAAGGATTTTCTCCTTCACCAACCTAGGACAGAACAGATGAAGTACAATACCATAACAGATACAACACCATGTACCCAACCAAAAGATATGTTTGTCTATTCAGTGACTCACCGATTATTTGGCATACATGCATGAGGACGTTAGAAGGCAAAAGAGATAGAGGAAAACCAAGGAGAAGGTAGAGAGAATTTTTTTTTTATTATTGGGCATCTCTTATCAGTTGGGCGTCTATCAACCAACTTGCCCTGGATCAGAAGGAATGGCGAAAAATAAATACTGTGTGTTCGCAATCTGCACCCAGCAGAAGATGCGACATGATGCATGACCCACAAATTATAGAAAAAACACTAAGAATAGTATAGAGTAGTACACACAAGGGCACTAAAACCTTTAGTATAACTAAGTGATAGTACTAGATGTACACGTGTTCCGTCGGGTCACAACTAATTCTACTTTGATTTCATTTGAGAATTTATGAACGGACATCTGTTAAGA